>NC_139661.1:11133216-11670716 GCF_951799395.1 Argentina silus
TTAATATGACAGCAACTCGGCCTAGAAGTGGATGCCCTTCCAAATATCCCCAAGAGCCACAAGAAAAATAATAAATCAGGTAAAAGCCAACCCAAACATGACATCTAGAGATTTGCAGACCTCCCTTGCTGCATCTCAGGTAATGCTTCAACAATAAGAAGAACATTGAATCTGAATGGCATTCATGGGAGGGTTGCTAGGAAGAAGCCTCTGCTGGACAAGCCTGAAGGTTTCTGGAAATCCGTTCTCTGGACCTTTTTGGTCACAATCAAAACCATTATGTTTGGCGAAAAACCCAACACTGCCTACTACCAAAAGAGCCTTATCCCAACAGTCAAGCATGGTGGTGGGAATGTCAAGATCTGGGGCTGCTTTTCCTCCTCTGGACCTGGACGACTCCACATCATTAAGGGAACCATGAATTCTGAGGTATACGACGACCCAAAGCATCCAAGCAAATCTACCAAAGAATGGCTCAGGAGAAAGATGATTTGTGTTTTGGATTGGCCAAGTCAAAGTTCTGACCTAAATCCAATCGAGATGCTGTGGCAGGACCTGAAACGGGCAGTTTATGCCAGACACCCCTCAAACCTCACTCAATTGGCTGAGTTCGGTAAGGAGGAGTGCAAAAATCCCAAAAATCCCTCAAAACAGATGTCAGAGACTGATTAGTGGCTATACAAGACGTTTACTCCAAGTTATCGCTGCTAATGGAGGTGCCACAAGCTATTGACTGAAGAGGTTCACATATTTTTGCACACATGAAATCTGAGCTTTTGTTAAATAAACCACATTCGTGAAATAAACAATATCATATGTCTTTATAAAGATTTTATAAGTTTATTTTAATATTTTATACAAAAATAATGACCATCCCTGAAGGGTTCACAAACTTTCAAGCAGCACTGTATAGTTACACTGTGGTGGAGTACTGTGTGTGTGTGTGTGTGTGTGTGTGTGTGTGTGTGTGTGTGTGTGCGCATGTTTGTGTGTGCGTGTGTGTGTGTGTGTGTGTGTGTGTGTGTGTGTGTGTGTGTGAGTATGAGCAGACCTCCCTCACTATTCACAGCGCACACATTTTGGATGACTCTCTGTAATCTAATTTCTACCACCTTCACACACTATAATTTAATTCCCATCTCTAGACAATGACCATGTCATCTTAATCTGACAGGTAGATTATACAGCATCCCACACAGGAATGCTAATGCACAGAAAATGGCTGTGGCTATTGTGCATTCCTTCAAGGTTGGGTGGGTATCCATGAATTGCTTTACAGGATTGCTTATGGTTTCCACAATGGCTTCCTTTCCTTTCATTAGAAAAGTATTCCCCTCTTTCCACTGTCTGGGGATCCTGCTCATGTGTTCAGTGAGAGGAGATGGCAGCGTCAGGTCGGCTCTGTTTGACTTCAGAGGGCCAATGACTTGCAGCTTCACACTCTACTATTCAAACTACCTCATCTGTTTCCTGACAGGGACTCTATCTGTTGAATATTCATCTGCCCTCAACTCACGACTGGTGCCGCCATTGTGTTGGCCTCTCATCACAGGAAAGCATCTCATTCAAGTCCAACAACACTACTCAGAGGCACTGACCAGGAGACAGGACTAATGGGTTGCAGGTGTGAGGAGGGGGGGTCCTTCCATAGGGAGGTACAATGGAGGCAAAGCTAATATCAGGCTTATGAGCTATAGTTCCCATGAGAGAGGGGTGCAATAGAGCCAAAACAAAATGAGGTAATCATCTCTATCTTTACAAATCCTGCTTGTTTGACTCTGAATCAGATGTAATTAAACGTGGTAATTACTGCCAGTAATTAGCAGAAATATTGAGGGGGAGCAGCAGTAGGTTTGACTGTGAGGTTTTCATGCACCCTATCGGGGCTGTGCCCCCAGTCTGTCCAATCGGATTAAAGCTAAACCACCCAGCCATAACAGGGCCTATCAGACCCCCTTACTGAGTGGCCACTGATCCTCCCCTGATCCACCCAACAAGGCTCCTCTAACTCTGCACTCTAAAGCACAACAACTCCCTGTGAGTGTGTGTGTGTGTGTGTGTGTGTGTGTGTGTGTGTGTGTGTGTGTGTGTGTGTGTGTGTGTGTGTGTGTGTGTGTGTGTGTGTGTGTGTGTGTGTGTGTGTGAGTGTGAGTGTGTGCCTGATTGTGTGCAGTACTGTGCATGTGTACAATAAATGTGAGTGTGAAAAGTCGATGACATATACTGTATGTGAGTGTTTAAGTTTGTGTTTTGTATTGTGTTTGTCAAAAATTAAAACCTGTATGTGCACAGTATGTCGGACATCAGAGAAGTGCAGGGACATTTCACCCAGCGTGTGTAAACCAATCAATCATCCTGGACACATTAGCATGTAAACAGGCTGTTCCTGCTCTGGCTCATGGGTCCCGCTTGATGAGCATAACTTTGCTCAGTACAAATATTCGGTCAATTCACTTTCTCCTGGAACTAAGTAACAAAGGGCCCTTAGGAGGGGCATTAGAGCCACTGATGAACTCTAGTGTGGGGCTCATCTTACAGGAAAGATACATGGCAGGATTACAATACAGGATCGACGTCTCTCCCATCTCCAAACACTGACTGGGTACTCCAGACACAGCCGGCTAATGAAAACCAGAGCACTAGCAGCATTCCTTGGGGGAAACGGCACAACAAACAAATAGACAAATAATGCCAGAGCAAACTCAGAAACCACACAATGAAAACAGCATTAAAGAAATACAACCACAAAGGCAAGAGTAAAGCGGTGGCCAGTGTACAGTATAGCTTTCACTCTGGCTGTAAAAACAAGAGGACAAAACAGCCTGTGCAGACAGCTATAACCTACTCTTTCATTATACATAAAACCACATGAAGTCACACTTTAAATCATGATTAGGTCATGCCAGACACTTTTCTCCAACACAATATTTCCCTGCTACTGGCCATGTTTCCTCCTTAACACCTTTCAACAATGCTTTTAACTACACTACTGTAGTCTAGAGAGAAGTAGGAGCAGGCCTCCCAAAATATGAGAAGGAGTAAGGAGGTCAAATGACATGAGCCCTGAGTGAGATGGAACTTAATCATGTATAGCGTGTGACTTCATTCAGATACGTCACTGCTTCACTCCTCAGAGCCTACAGCTTGTAGAAGACATAGCAGCCCCCTAACAGGTCATCTAGCCCTAAGTCTCTCCCTGGGGAGGTCCCCTTCTCCTCTGATCAGACCCCTATGTCCTACACTGCCAGAGAGGCTGCAGCTCCCTTTGTGGGATGTCCAAAAGCAGAGCCAGGCAGACTGGGGGGGCAGACAGGCCCAGTCAGACATGCTTTTCTCCTACTTTCTTCTCTCAGAGAGCAGGGACCTGACCAGAAGGAATGCACTCCAGCTGTATTCGGTTTGGCTCGTGTCTTTATCTCTGGAGTCGTAGACGACAGTTGTTTTGGATGACACAGTGCATGATTTTGTTCACTGTGTGTTTAGGTGTGTAAGCATGTGAGTGTGTATGGCTGCTCTCTATTCGGTAACCACAGAGGAATGTTCTGAAATGTGTGTATGAAAATGTGTGTGTTTGTGTGTGTCTGTATGTGTGTGCGTGTGTGTGTGTGTGTGTGTGTGCGCGCGCGCAAGTGCACGGGTGTGTGTGTGTGTGTGTGTGTGTGTGTGTGTGTGTGTGTGTGTAAGTGTCCATTGTGAAGCTCACAGAACAATGCAGCCTGTGAAAGCCTGCCATTGTAAAATGGTCTGTGGCCGGACCAGGTGTCTCCTGCTGATCCCAGAGGGCCTCTGTCTAGATATCCGACTGACATCCCATCTCTTCACACAACATCTGAGTTGGAGAAAATAGCCGCCAGCATGTTAGACAAGACCCCTGAGGCTAATGTGCCATGTGGCAGGAAGCCCCACACAGAAACACTTCAACATGCAAGACAACTCAGATGGGATGCCCAGACAGACATTCTGTAAAGTCTAAAGAAAAGATAAATGTTCTGACTGCAGTTGTCTATGAAGAAGGGCCAAAAGTCATCCACTGTGACAATCGAACAGCTGTACATGTATCCTTATAACCTCAAATGGTATCAGCCCATTACCCCCTTAATTCACAGGACAAACCAGGGTCTCTAAACCAGTGTCCTGGTGAGAAGGGAGCAAGGATAGGTTGGAAGGACATGGCTAAATATAACCTCCCCTCTCTCACCCCTCCCCCCTTCCTCCCCCCCCCCCCCTCTCTCTCTCACTGATTCTCTGGTATTCTCATCGCTCTCCCTGAGACCACTTTTGCCTATTTGTTTTGTTTTGACAAGCATGGCTACAGTAGTAGAGTACTACAGTAAGAACAAGGCCACATTTACACCACTTAGTTCCCCTGGTAGAAACGAGTGCTGTACGGAAACCATTATCTCAGAGAGAGTAGTGTACTATCACAGATGATACAGAGGACGGTTTAGTCACATCCATGTCTGTCTGGATCCCAGTAGCAAGCTGTAGATCTCCAGCTAAGACGGGTTGGTGTTCTCTACAGAGAGGACCAGAGCACTGGGTCCCCATAGCAGCCAGTAATGTCAAAGCACCGTTCAGACTCCCCTAAATATTTAATCCGGACAAGAAGCCAGCAATCTCTTACATCCACTGTCATTAAACATTCAACATCTGCCTGACATGATATCTGCTCACTGGAGGGATGGTGGGGAGACGTGCAATGGAGAGCTACACTCACTCACTTAGGCTACGGCCAAACCACATACAGGCACACACACACACACACAGACACACAGACACACACACACACAGACACACAGACACACACACACACACACACACACACACACACACACACAGACACACACACACACACACACACACACACACACAAAACATACACTCCATCAAACTAAGGTCAAAAAAGGCAAGCTGATTAAGGAAGGAGCACAAACACACGGATAGCTGTAAGCACACAAACACGGGCACCTACACAAACAGCCAAAGCTACACACCCATACACACATCCATCATCTCTGACAGTGTGTGAGAGGAAGAGACAGGAGGCAGAGACAGGGGGAGGAGAGGAGTGAATCCCATCAGTCATGGTTCTAGTGTGGGGTTAAGAGCAGGACAGCCCACCTAACCAGGCAGCACTGTCAGTGTATACACAACACTGCCAAGGACAGAGAGAGGAGAGGGGGCTAGCCGCACAGGAGAGAGAGAGAGAGAGAGAGAGAGAGAGAGGCAGAGAAGGTAAAGATAAAGAGATACTATGTACTGTGTACTGTACATGTGGTCATTTTGTATGTGGACCTGTCTGTGTGAAGTTACATGCGTGGTCTGAGTCCATATATTGGTAACCCCAATACACACACACACACACACACACACACCACACACACACACACGCACACACACACGCGCACACACACACACTGGAGGTGACCAAGTGCAGTGACAGGGCGAGACGTGACTGGATTAAGAATGGCTCAGCAAGCGTGATAAAGTACCAAATTCATCCTCCCACATCCTGGGATTCTGCAATACATCAGACACATGCACGAATGCATAAACACACACAAATACACAATGACACACGTGTGCACTGTGTGCACACACACACAGACACACACATACATACACACACACACACACACACACTCACACATATTATGATTAACCCTGTCTTGGTACATGTACAACACCTGCATCTTAGCATGAGCTAAGTCACTGTTCTGTGCTCAAAAGAAAACGGAGATAAACCAGCTGAATATAAAGCTGCCTGCAAGTTAAAGACATTGCTTTAGGGAAAAGGTATTCAAATGACAATGACAAAACACATACAAATAAAAGCGCAGCACTTCTTAAGACCCAGTCAAGTGAGGCTGTGAGACGCAAGAGCCGCATTGATCTGTTTTTCTTCCTCTCAGACACATATACAAAGAGGCAAGAGTCTAAAAGAACCAGTATGCAAAGTTGCTGGATTTCTGGCAGGCATTAATCACACACACACACACGCGCGCGCGCGCGCACACACACACACACACACACACACACAACACAAGCTCTCTCTCTCTCACACTCACACACACGCACACATGCACACACGCACACGCATGCATGCACACGCATGCACACACACACACACACACGCACACACACACACACACACACACACAAACACACACACACACACACACACACTCAACACACGTGCGCTCTTGTGGGGTTAATAGAGCAGGTGTCCTCTGAAGAGTTCCCCCCTCACTCCACGCCCCGGGGCCAGTGAGCTCGGGCTGATTTAAATAAAACAATCAGCAAACACGTGCTGGCCCATTCTGCCTAATGTTCAATCTGCTGCTCTCTGACACCGTGCCACTATGCATCTCATTTCCATCAGCGCAACCCTGCAATGGACCCCACCAGCATCGCAATGCCATGTGGCAGGACTGGAGAGGGGAAACAGGGGCAAAAGGGGAACTGTGGAGTTTGTGTTTGTTTGTGTGCCTGAGAAGATCACTCTGTGTTTATTATTCCCTTTGAATAGCAATGATAAATAGCCTAAGACATATTGGAAATGTTAGGAAGAGAGTACAGACATTGAAATGGAGCACAGGTTCTGGTGTTCTAATGGCACCCGGCAAGAAACACTTCTACACCCATCTCAGCTATTGTAAACCTCTCTCACACACATATCCCTCCCCCACCGCCCGAAGCAGGAAAAAATAAATGATAGAGCAAGAGAGAGAGAGAGAGAGAGAGAGAGAGGCGTGGCAGAGTACCAAAATGACAACAGCAGGATATTCTCTTTTGGAAAAATAATAAAAGAGAGAAGAGGATTGAGAGAAAAATGCTCCCATAACGGACGGCTCCCCTCTATGCAGAGTAAGAGTTTCCACTCAATTTCCCCCTCTTATTTCCACACCATCCTGGAGATAACATCTCTCTCTCTCTCCTTCTCACTCTCTCCTTCTCTCTCTTTATCCCAAATCCATGATGAGGTCTGCATAAAATTAGCTGCATGATAGGGGGAACGTGTCCAGAGGCAACATGGAGGGACTTGCTTCCACAGCACCGACACGCACAGCTCAAACCCCCCCCCCCCCCCCCCCGCCATCTAACTACACAGAATTTGATAGAGATAGAAGGAAGAGGCCTTTTTAATACAGTCCCCCTCAGAAACATTTTTGGAGATGACAGCCACTAAGAAAAAAAATGAACCATAAAATTATGAATTCTTCCTTGAGATTTTATCCACACCCAAACTGTCATGTTGATTTCTACCACCCCGCAAATGTCTTGGCAATTCTCCCAATGTGTGTGTGTGTGTGCGTGTGTGCGTGTGTGTGTGTGTGTGTGTGTGTGTGTGTGTGTGTGTGTGTGTGCGTGTGTGTGTGTGTGTGTGCTTGCTCGTGCAAATTAGCTGTTTGTCCTCATTAGAAGACAAGAAGAGCTCTCAACCATAAACCAGGTCCTTTCTGTCATCATCTACCCTTCATCCTACCCTTCCAACCCCTCTAGGATTTTTTCGAAGGCAGTCAAGACGGAAGTCTAAATGCTTCATCTATTCACTGGTATCCCAGTCCAATTACAACTCGTCTCACCAAGCCCTTTCCTTTCACACCCACATGGGCTGTCAGATTCTGATATGGAGGACATTACAATGTTGAAGGTCGGTTCGTCTATACACTTAACCTCATTTCCCCAATGCTGCTCTCCCTCTCCCAGAAGAGAGTCTTTTGATTGGTGTCCGTTTGAAAAGGGGGCTTTGAGCAAAGGGGAGAGGAATCAGAGCTGTCTGGGCACGGCCTGAGAAAAGAGCTTTGTGAAGCGCAGCTCCTGACTGCAGTCAGCTATAATGGTTTTCAATTAACCAGGGGATAAGAGTGAGAACTAATCTGGCCCAGCACAGGAGAACCAGTCATGCAATATTCATGTACACAAACTAATGAAAGCCCAGATTAGCCTACATATTTACATGGGGTCGACTCTGTGCCGTCCAAACATGAAAGGAAGCAAGAGCCGAGAAGAGAGGGATGGAGAGACTTGAAAGAGGGAGAAACAGAAAAGGGGAAAGGGTAGAGTGCTGAAGAGAGTGAGAGAGGAGAAAGTCTATGTAGGTTAGGAAAGTAAAATATGTAGAGAAGAAGACATGAAATCAAGGAGAGAGGCAGAACGAGAGGGTGAAAGGGACAGCAAGAAAAACTTGAGAAAGAGAAAGGAGAGCAAATGGAATCATAGGATAACGTGGAAGAGAAAAGAAAGATGGGAGGAGAGAGGCACGACTCCTCAAAAGAGATTAAGGATCATCTGCATTTTGCCTTTTCACCCCCCTTCCTGCAACCATTACTCTCTAAAAGCAGTACCCAGCCCCCTCTCAAAACGCCACCAATCTGAAGGAGTGATCTTGACAAATTGGGCTGCCAAAGAAAAGGGGGTACGTTTTCTACAGAGGAGGGGGGTGTAGACAGAGGGGTCCAAGACGGGACAGAGATATAACAGTAATTGGCTGATGCGCTAGAGAGGCTCTTCCCAGTAATCTTCCAAAAAGTGGTGAGGGGTGAAAATGGGGAGGCAATCCAAGCGCAAAAAACACCCCATCTCAACAAGACTGCAGGAACAGCAAAATCTAGCTTTGTAGCAACGGATTTCTAAAAGATAATCATACAAAGGCCTTCATGTCTACATTGTGTATGTGTATCAAAATGATTTGAGAAATTCATCCTTAATCCCTAGTTAAGAATAAAAGATTTAAGACTTCAAAGATGGATTAATGTGTGACTGGACATACCAATTCCACACTGAGTAACTTCTTGTGAAGCATTAACTTTGTATGTCAAACAGAAAGCTAATCGTGGGTTTAGTTAAAAAAATATCCTTTGACCTTTTGTGGAGGTCTCAGAATTAATTTTATGCTCCATGGATATCTAATTTTATGCTTTTATGGATTTACACATTCAAGAAATAATGGAAAAGTCCTACAATGTTTTCCTTAGAAACAACTAAGCATGGCACGGTATAGAATGTGTCTTGTTATTTGCCTGCTACCCTGTTCTATTTTAATTATCACCGTCCAAGGTTCTCATGTTCTCACTTTGATGTGCTAATAGTGGAATGCAACACTATGAGGACACCAACGTTGGCCAATTTTAAAGAAGAAAACTTAAAACTTTAGTTTCAAGGACCCAGAGCAGGATGAGAGGGGGGCTAATGAATTCAGTATTCTATCAATGTGCTGGGCTGGCAGGTTATTCCTCTTCCATCGTTGAATGCCAGAACTTTCTGAAATAAAATGTGAGAAATGGGCCAATTTACAGCTACGGGGTGTATCTTCCTCTGAGACACAGGACGGGAGATGGAAAGCAGGAGAGGTGTAGAGAGGTGCAGAGTGAGAGAGATGAGAGGCACAGAGGTAAAAAGAGAGAAAGATAAGACAGACAGGCCGACAGGGTGGAAACGTTGATCTAGGTGCCGGCTCCCAAGGTAGACAGAAATGCTTGAATTGCATTTTCTGCCTTTAACTTCTGTTAAATGGAGAGACAGGAGGCTGAAGTAGGCCTCTTGATCTCTTCCAATCAGTTACAATGACAAGGGCGGCTCATGTATTCAACAACCTGAAACAAAAGGGCATGTCAGCATAAAGAAATCTGCACTTTGTGTTCAGTATGTAATAGAGAGTTGATAGAGGAAATGGAGAGTTGGAAAAGTTGACAGACCAAAAGATAGAGTCGAAGAAGGTCTACACCATCTGTTTATAATTATGTCTGGGGTCCCTGGGTTGAAAGGTTGCATAACCCACCGTTTCCTAGTGCTGTTGCTCTGTTATTGTCTGTGTGTCTGGTCATGATGCTGCCTTCACTCTCACTCTACCAAACACATGATACGACCAGTGTTCTACAGTTACATGCCCCAACGTTGTAGTTATTGTACATGTATTAGGGTGTCTACCTTACACAGGTGTATGCTGTTGTTAAGATAAATGCAAAAAAACAGGTGAATGTGTTGATGATAATGGACCATTTTTAGACTGGATGCCTGACAGAAATCTAGACTTCTAAACTGTCCCTGACAGACACCACTCTGAGCATGGTGGCAGTTTCAAGGCACTCTGCAGCAAAGACAGGCTTCAGTGCAATGACTGAGACAAAGACTAAGACTCTGAGATAAGTGCACTGATCGCTATGACATCCACATCAGTTAGCTAGCTCCTCAGCAAAGCTTTGGAGAAGGGGTGGTAGGGTGGGGTGGGGAGGAGTCTCATACTCCCCCTCTCCAGGGACCAGTTACATTTTCATTTTATAGGAATTGGAAAACTACCGTCTGTAATTAGATTACACATAGATGGATGAAAAGGAAAAAACCTGAGGTAATTAACTCAAACGATATCCTAATCAGGTTTCATAACTCCCCCCTCCCCTCCCTTCCCCTCATCTCTTCCAAACAACCTCCAATCTGGTTCCTCTCAGAAAGCCTCTGGGACTCCCCGTCATACAAACCAAGAGGAGCTGGGCACTCAAACCAAATCATTTGACGCTAATTTCCCAAACAGGAAAGCACTTAAGACATGCATTGATTGAGACGAGTAAGCGGGTGTGTCGACAGCTAATGAGCAAAGCGGAACATGCAGCAGGCACTCGGATGGAAGACGGAGAAACAACTTTTCTCATCTTGTTTTGTGTACTTCTCCGCTCAAAGAGAGGCAGTTCCTCCGCCGAGGCGATGGCTTCCGTCAGCACAGGAAATGAGGACAGGGAATTGAAAGCATCTTTTTTCCGGGCACAGGGAAGGCTTCCCCGATAACGGCCATTGAAAGATGCAGCTCTGAATGCGTGTCATCCACGACGCTCCTGTCTCCGCTATCTGCCAACCTGCCTCTCAGCCTGTCTGTCTGCCACACACTGCTTTGGAGGCAGACTCCCTGTACCTGGGGGACATGTGTGTGTGGGCGTGCAAATAAGCAAAGAGGTGACCCCTGACACATGACCAACTGCTTTATTGCTCTTCTATCGTATAGCCACTGTATGTTTGTCTCAATTCCTGAGGTAGAAATAGAATTCCAACATTATGTAATCACAGAGACATCACTGAGACAATTCAATCAACCAACCATTACATTTGTCTCTTGCTTACTGAAGATTAGAAATCCATTTCAAATGTCAAGTCATTTTCCAATTCTGAGAACAGAAAAATGCATAAAAAGAGTAGTGACAAAATCTTTAAACAGAGTGAATTGCCTTTGACCATTCAAACAGAGACAGAGACTGCATGTCACACAGTTGGGTATTTCACACTGCAACTACAACCGTGAGAGATAACATGGTCCTTATGGAGCAACTGCTATCCTCTCCCATCAGTTTATAACTGCTGTTATAAACTGATTGGGGGTTTTCTTTGTGATATTTGCATCCTAGAGCCTGTCTTTGATGCCACTAGAATCTGAGAAGAACACAAGAGAACCACAACAGTTGCTTGTAAATTTCTCTGTCTGCAGATATAGAGTTTGACTGAAGACAAGCCCAATCATTTGATTAATAATACTGTCACAGCAAGAGACACCAGCCAGTTGACCAAATTAGGCTGGTTTCTACTCAAAACAGACACACTTAAAAATCCTAACAGACATGGGAACATCCGGAATTGTCAACAGATTTGCAGCCAGTAGGATTACCAGATCAGAAAGAGGCTCCACTGGGACTAAGAGAACATTGGCACATGGAGAGTTGGTTTGATTGCAAAACACCTGCTCTACCTCCTCACTCACTCTCTACATTTGCTTCAAAAACAAGCAGCAGATAGCTTTTCTCTCCTCTGACAAACAATCCTGTCCTGGCATTTCAATGAGAGGAGAGCTATGGCCAACTGTGGTCCCCAGAATGTGAATGTCAGGACTGCCACCTTCACAGCAGCCTCTCAGGCTACACCTGCACAGCCTGAGGCCTTTCTCTATTAGCTGGGACAGGCAGCGAGGGATGGAGGGATGTGGGGCCGGTGGGGGCAATGTATTTGTTGGCTGAAATGTCATCAGCTTTGCTGCAGTAAACGGCACTGCCTCTTGTGTAAAAGTCCTAATATGTATTCATGGAGTGATATCTATTAAACACATATCATGAGCTACTGTATAACAGAGGGAAAGCAGGGGTAATACAATACAACAGGTTTTATACTAAACTGTCTGTCTCAGTGCTTTGATTGGATTGGTTCTGTTGAGGTCCAGATTAGTTTCCTCTGTGGGGCCCAGTGGTAGCAGGTGGACAGGCCCATCTGGACTAGCCAGGGACAGCAGGTGCTGGTTAGAACTTCATGGACACAGGTGCAGCCGTGCTCTGTGACAGCCCAAGGGATCATTTGAGCACTAATGAACATATACACAAAGCAGTGACAACAGGAAGCCTTCTTCAGCCCACCAACGTATTCATTTCACTGTAACACCACCAACAGAGGCTTTGTCACTACAGCTCTACTCTGCTCAGCTCTGTCTTGTTATTGATCGGGTATCCCAGTGTCACAGTATCATGGCGTACTACGGTGTATAACTGCATGTATCACCTCTAACATGAATACAGAGCCCTGTATGTATGACCAGAGTCAAGGGCATCTCACCTGAAGAGAGGATAGACTATTGGTGCTGTTCTCCATAATGGTAGCATGCTAAAGCTAAGGGGTGTACAGTACAGTAGACACATCAGCTCACACCACCACGCTACCATTCTCAACCCTCTCCGTCGTAAAGAAAGGAAGCTTTATTCATATTCAGGCGAAGGGGAGGGCTAAATTACACTCCCAAATGTTAATCGTGTGGGTAATTTCACACCTGAAGCGTTACACCAACTGTTGTGAGCCAAGTTACGGTCTTTTGTTCCACAGTGTAATTATGTCTCTTTTTTTTTACTACAGCAATTGGAGCAGCTTGAGCGAGTGGTTACACATACTTTTTATTGCGGAGACAATGTTCATGGCGCTAAACATGTTCAGTTCAGCACGATTTCACAGAGCGGATCATCCAGACAGGTGGTGGCTGAGGCGCTCAACACATTTTACATTGCTATAAATGCAGCCATAACTAAAAAATATTTAGCACATCATAAGACAGACATTCTTTACTGTCTGGCAGACTTCTAGGGATCCTTGAGTGAGCAGCTCTCAGTTTTCTATATTTAGCCTCTCAAGGCAGGTCCAATGCTTAAGATTTCACAGTGGTAATTGGAGCCCTCTCCAGACTGGAGAGCAATATTTGCTCTTATGTGGCCTTTGACCCGAGTCAGAGAAATATAGATCTAATGAGAGAGGGAATTGGGTAGAGGACCAAAGGGGTGGAGAAGAATGTTAGTGAGATGATAGGTGTAAACTGTTCTAGTCTATCGATGCCTAGGTTTAGCCCACAGTTGGATATAACACACACGACATACACACAATTGACAAGACACAAAGCGCATACATAGATACGCACAAACATGCCAATATGCACACAAACCTACTGCGTTGCTTTCACATTTTCATGACCCCTCGGAGATAGGATAGTAATGTGGTGGGTGAGGGGAAGGGATTGAAGGTAGAACGCACATCTATGGATACAGTACATTATGTATTGTGGTAGAGTTAAAACTAATGAAACCACCTACTGTACCACACACAAGACCTACATAACCAAAAGAGGAAGCAACAGTCAACAAAAGACTGTGGGCTGGTTAAGCAGCCCTTGCAGAGAGGGGGCAGGGAGGGAAGGAGAGACAGCAGTATAAGTAGCTATGGCTTTATTAGAAGGCAAAAGAACCTCTAGCTAAATATATAAACTCTATGAGGCATGAGATCATTAGAGATTGTAGAACAGGAGAGGGTGGGGGGTGTTGTGCTGTAGCCCTCATTAGTGAGTCTATCTCTGTCCTCCTGTCAGTCTCCACCTGTCTGTCTGCCTTGTTAAGAGCCCAGGGATCATGGCTCTCCCTCAGGAAAGTAACAGGGAGTGGATGTGTCTTCAGCAATGGAATGTCAGTCCTACTCCAGCCCGCATATCTCAGCGAATATAAACATATGCCTGACATAACTATCCCGTATAAACCCCATATAAATAAAGTCAAACCCACGGGTGGGGAACAGGAGCTAAATCGGGCCCTGAGAGACGGTGATGGGGAAGCCTCAGTGGACCTGGGTCGGTAAATTTCTCCTTCCTTCCTGCTGGTTTTTACGGCCATCAGTAAAGTTCTTTCCTGGCTGCCCTCAGCACGTTCCGTGTGGCAGGAGCAGTGTGGAGGCAGGGCCTGGTAGGTGAGAGTGACGCTGGGGGAAAACAAAACAATCTGCTGTTTCAGGGCTTTGCTGTTTCTGTGACCCTCAGGAGGGCCAGTCTGCTGAAGCCGTCTGTGTATCGACCATGCTCCCTCTCTCTCACACACATACACAGACAAACACGTCCCTATGGAGCCTATGGAGGACCAGACAGAGGGTCAAACTAATCTAATGTATGTCATCTTCAGGACCAGAGACCCTTACTCTTAAGTCTTTCAAGTAAAGGCCACATGCAAAACATTCTCTGATAGGTCTCAGTTCCACTGTGGTCCCTGGTCAGACTTGCTCTCCAAGGAATGAAACGGCAGGCCATATAAAGGCTCCGGCTAAGCCCTGGACACACTCCTGGAAAATTGAGCCTTCAAAAAAGGGCTTACGAATCCCATCTCTGACAAAAGAGGGGATGGAATTAGTGGGATTTAGGGGCGTCTGTGTGAGGCAGGGTGGTATTAGCTGCTCTTTTAGCGCGCCTCTCCCCTGGCTGAATCACAGGCACACTTTAAGACATAACTCTAAGACATAGTGGTGCATTTCTGTGACACCAGGCATGGGGCTGGACGGGGACAGCTGGAAGGTCTAGAGTCTGTGCTCACATGAAGCCTGGGAGCCATTCCAGAGTGGAGTTATAATGGAATGCACATACTGTGGTTTTGGCAGCTGGATTGATGATAAATGTTGTGAAATAGAGAAAAGTATGCATGTTTTTCAGTCCACGTGCAAGGGGGAAATGCATTGACGATAAATGGACGTGTCTCTTGTGCTGCAGATAGCACTCATTCATGGCTTGTTTTGCACAGCATATGAAACACTGCTGCTCTTTATCTTAGTGTGGCATACTTACACAGAGTAGAGGAGCTTTACCACTAAATACACAGGGGCTCAGGCCCACCAGATGACTTTTCCACCTCATAGCACAGGGAAATGCGCTCCAATTGAACCAGCAAGTCTGGCCTATTCCCTGTGGAGGCACCCAGTGGCAGGCACCTCCAGGTCCCAGAGTGCAGTAGACCACATTCCCCTGGAACAATGACCTCGATGAACCCAAACACGGACCCAATCACACTAGCCAGAAGCCAGAAGCACATGGGAGATGGAGAAACTACCGCATGTCAAAAATGTAGTTCTCAGAGGCTTCACGAAAACATTACAAATGTACCATTTTACACATAAATCAATCTCTCCGTTTACCACTAGCTATCGAGAAATCCATCTCCACACACATTGATTCACAGTGTGCAGGTCCCAGGAATGAGGATTAATGAGAACAGAATGGCATAGTCACCATTGTTCCTATTGTTTCTGCTATTTTGACAGTGGTCTCCCTGGTGTGCCAGGCCAGGCATAAGCCCACAGCTATGAGTACTGCAGACCACTGCGTCACAATAAGAGTAAGGGAGGCCTTGCACTCCGGGGAGCTCTCTCCTCCATCTCTGTCCCGCACTCTCGAGGGGGGGGATTAGCAGAGCAAGGAGAGCACATAAATTTCAGCTGCTGGTGCTGAGTCGCTATACCCTCACTGCCTGCCCGTCCCTCCCCCCCCCCCGGTCTCTTCCTCCCCCTGAGGATGGGCCAGGGGCTGGCCACGCAGCCGCTTCCCGTTCCGCTCTGCATGCTGGGCCGTAAATACTGCGCAGCATCAGGAACAGCAGGTGCTATCACTCCCTATCATTAATTATCCCTGCTGCATCACTCTAGGGCCCTCTCACTCCACAAGTCCAAATCTCTATCTCCTGCAAAATCTTTCGCATTCCATTCCCCTCTCTCTCATTTTCTCTCGCTTTCTCTCATTCAACCCATCTCCAATTCCATCAATGTCTACTGTACTACAGCTCTAGAGTAATTCCATCTCTTCTCCTGTACATCCTCCATCTTTCTCCTCAATTCCCTCACTCTATCCATCTCCCATTCATTTGTTCCCTGATGTGTCTCAATCTCTACCCAACATTCTCAACTCCTCCCCAGTGATTCCAGGCTTCCCCGCTTTCTCTTCTCCTCAGATGTGTCCTCCAGCCCTCCTCCTCATATTCTGACAAGTTTTCCGCTGCTGTAAATGTATTCCAAAACTGCTGAGCTGCTGCCAGCTAGGAAACGTCACAGGGATTGATGGAGCACTGGAGGGAAAGATAGCCCTTTTCCCCAACATATAAAGCTCATAAATAATGCAGAATCAAAGGAGAAACACCGGATGAGACACTCCCCCAGGTCAAAAGGTGACAAACAAGGTCAGAGATGAAGGAATGCACCTGGAGATGATAAGAGCAGTATGCCTACTAAGTGAGAGCTGAGTCTCTTCTCTTCACAGACACTCCACCATGGCTGTGGCTGACTCCGGCACAGGTGAGAAGGCTTTAAGTCAACTGTGAGAAACCCAGAGGAACATCTGGCATGACCGCAAAAACAAACAGTGACTTCCTCAGTCTTGGGTTAAGCTGCCATAAACCCGGCCGTGAACTCCAAACGTAAAAAACAGTTTTGTAAACTGAGGCGAGCAGCACAGTTACAGGATGTGAGGCCTTTCCACACAGATAGCTTATGGTGATAATGACACATGGAGAAGTGAAGTCTGGCTGAACGGTGAAGGGTGAAGGGAATGGAGGTGACTTCCTCCATCATGGGAGTAGACCATACATACAGTACATCCATAACAGACTGAGAAGTCTTTCCACATCAGGCCACAGATGTATGGTGAAAATGATAGAAGTAAATAAGTCTCTCGTATTCAGACGTTGCATTTCCACATACGTACACAAACACACAGGAATAAAAGTGCACAGACAAACACAAACATACAGTACAAACACAGGGGCAAACGCAGTCAAGCCATTTAGCCCTGATAGATTGCCAAAACACATCAACCACCAAGCCACATACAGTAGGAGCTCAATTCTAATTTTGCATGTGGCCTTTACACACACACACACACACACACACACACACACACACACACACACACACTCACATACACATTCCTCCTGCCAAAACAGCCTTCCTTCACCTTGAGAACACAAATAGATTATTTTCCATTCACTGCATGCATTCAATGTCAACATCGCTGTCCACTCCTATACAGACTCACTGTGGTTGCTAGCGCACTGGCACCTCTTACCTCATCCATTGAGTCAGTCTACTGAGCATTCACATGCTTGTCCTCTACAGCATGGCAACACCAACTGATTTTACTAATCATTCCTCATGCCTTTCCCCACACTAGCTGCTAGCATTCTCTAGCACCCAACATCTACTGTATGATCCTGCACTCTAGGCCTATGCTCCTCATCGGAGGACAGAGTGGTGTACTGTAGATCTAATTGGCACCGGACAACTGACCAGAGATTTATTGGCTCAAACCACGCATGATGCATTCAGCTGATAAGCCCTTGAACAAAGCTATCTCCAGAGTAAAGCTTGATTAATATTGAACAGACAGCCTTATCTAGGCCGTATCTGAATCCTAAATACGAGTCAGCCGTCTCCCACCCCACATATTAACACTGTGTAATAGACACTCTCCTCTAATCGGCTCAGGTGTTCTGAGCATCTCCAATAGCACAGAGGAGGAACAAAGTAATCCTACTAATCCTTGGAATTTTCCACCTTTCCATCCATTGAGGAGATATGCTATCGGCCTCCATCAAGGAGAGGGATCTCTCTCTCTCTCTCCAACATCACAGATATGGAGTTTTTAACTTATTAGTGTAATCCATTACAAGAAGGCGGAGAAGACACTTGGCCAAAGTCGATATGATCATCCTACGCTTTGGTATTGATCTCTATTGAACTACAAGTGGAGTAAGGAGACAGATTAAAAAACAGATACATAATAAGTGATAGTGGGAGAACTGAAGGACCTTTTGAGGAATTACTGCATGTGGTTCTGGAAAAAAAGAAGAGTCTACAGATATAACAAGAGTGGTTCCTCTATTGTCTTGTCTGCCATGTGCAATGCCTGAGCCAAAACGCACAGTCAGGAGATGTCTTTGGCTACGTACCAGAGGACAGTATGAGGGGACAATGTCACATGCATATAGTAGAGGTACATACAGTGCTGTATTATCTCTATAATCACATGCAAAACACACACAATAATAGCTATGCACTGTATGTGAAAAGACAGGACACACACACAGAGTGTTTGTGTGTGTGTGTTGTGTGTGTGTGTGTGTGTGTGTGTGTGTGTGTGTGTGTGTGTGTGTGTGTGTGTGTGTGTGTGTGTGTGTGTGTATGCGTGTGTGTGTGTGTGTGTGTGTGTGTGTGTGTGTGTGTGTGTGTGTGTGTGTGTGTGTGTGCATGCATACGTGTATAACCTTTCTTTCACACTACATGACTGAAATCAATTATATTCCCCTTTTAACCATGTAAAATTGAATCAACACGTTCAATGAAAATGAATGACAACATTCTCTCTTATGATCTTTTAAGGTTCAGCAGATTTTCTTAAGTGTGACTGGGAATGAATTCCAGCAGTGAGTAAGGCTTTTAATCCTCAGAGGGGGGTCTCGTGGATGGTTCTGGCAGAGATGCTGCACAGCTGCTAAAATTATTCACGACAGCACAGGTCTTTTATTTACTCTGTTAATAATTCTATAATAAGAACGTCTCTTTTGAAATGTTCCTTTCATCATCAGTAAATTATTCAGGATAAAACTATTTTCACTAATTACTATTCCCATTACATGATTCGGAACAAACGACTGATGAAGGCGAATATGACTGAGCAAGCAGATAGGGACGAGGGAGTTTGCCGATGGAGGCACGCACGCCACAAGTGCGTCTCAATACTCTGACGCGCTTCCCATCCTCATCTCCTGCCTCGCCTTCGCTGAAAACTCAGGAAGAGAGAAAGACCTTCACGGCACTTACATTTATTCAATATTCAATGTCAGTTGGATAAACAACAGGATATGAAGAAAAGACGTTCAACTATTAAGGCAACATGTCTGGAAAAGTAGGATTTCTCTTATATCGTTGGAAAGTGCCCCCTAGTGGATAATAACGTGATATCGGCATCTTATCCCTATAATAAGAGGTTTCGTGCTTTTCAGATGATTCATGTAGCCTATATTTTTCCATGTGGTAATACTTGAAGGTAACTCAAGAAAAACAATGGAACAGAAAGAGAGTTTAAATGAAAAGATCATAGTTTCGTCCAAGAGAATTCATTCTGACGGCTTAACTTAAAACATAATTTAAAAAATAGGCCTACATTATAAGCTGCAATGTTTTCTTGACTTGTAATCCTCCAAATGTCAGTGTGAAATCTGCGGGTCGCTTTATCATCCCTTGAACGTTACCAGTGTTAATTCGTTCAAAAGCTTAATGCATGTTGGCTCTTTTTAGGGCCGTTGTCACATCGGCAAGCGTGAGGAAATTACCATTGGATAAAAATACAGAAGTTTAGGCTTACTCCACAAATAAACCACAAATAAACACACAACAAAGTAATACGATTTTAACATGCTCAAGGGCGATGAAAATGGGCTAATTTAAACCGAGAGAGAGACACTATTTCTTCAAAGTAGACGACTGTTACATTCTGGAGTACACTGCACACAGTTTATGTCATCACGTTGTGCATATTTTACAGACCAGCACCGCTACTTCTCCGGTCTAGTTCATTATACTATGGCATAACTGTAATGGTCAGCCTACCCTTCCCGCGACCGCTCCATATGAGGAGTCATGTACTGTAGGCTACAGCAATGCAGACCTGTGACAACTGCAACATCTTCATTTTGTATAGGACTAGGCTAATGGAACAAAAATATCAATCTCGAATCAGCAAAACAGGCAACCTCTGTAAAGAACATCACCAGAGCTTCAGTGTGACTCCTATCCGAATAAAAATTAGAATTTATTAGAAAACTTTGATTGGTCAGACACTATCTTGTGGCCATAATGATTCACTTATCTAACAAAGCAGTGACATACATTTGGATACACGAAAAATGCACATCTTTGGCAAACAGACAACTTATGTACGGGTAAACTACCATTCCAAGCCCGAGCCTCCGTTCAACTTGCAGAGTGTACCCGTGAGATGTTATTCATATAGTAAAAAAGAATAAGTATTTTTCACTCACCTTCTTCCGGGGCTGCCATTTCATCATATTTGTAAACCAAAAATGTACAGCATCAAGATATTATATGAGAGGGAAATTGAGATTCAAGGGAATTCCAAGAGCAAGTCATACTGCCTCTTGACTTCCCTCAATTTTGCAGCATATTTTCTCCAAGAAGCGGCGCATGATACGCGATTCACGGTTCTACGTCAACTCGGAGAGATGGCACGCAATAGCCCCGTTTAATCCAAGGAATCAGTTCGAGAATAAATCATTGACTTGAATCTGAATCTCAAATGTGCATTTTATCAGGTTTTGGTAGGCGAAATAACATTTGGTCACTGTGCGTAAATCCAAACTACAAGTCTGTTATGAACCCGTAATAGTAGTCTACCCACTGGATCGGTCGCAGTATTTTAGCAGGGTTTATCTTCGAGGACCAATCCAGTAACGTGAACTGCTGTGGATACATTAATTCTTCAACTTTTTGTTAGCGCTGACGTCGTCCATGCATTACTGAGCACCGTTAGTCCAAAAACAAAACATAAATACAAGTCCAATCTTTTCTGTACTTATTCCATCCAAAAAAACAAAAAAAACATGACAACTGTTATTAATTAATATTCCATGTTCTAAACGCAGTGTCAAAATGTTCAGGAAAATACACTGGCAAACAGAACTCCACGGTAAAAGTGCGACATACAGAGAGCAAAAGAAACAGTCACAGGAGGAGGAGGGGGGACAGAAAAAAATCCCTGGAATTTCTGTGCGAAGAGCTGGAAGGATATCCTGCAACAGCAACAAACTGGACTACAGCACTCTAATGACTTCCTTCCCTGCTCCTTCGTTCTCGGGCTTTACACTGCAGATCTAGTACGGAGCAGCGCAGGCACGAGCTGTGGGGTCATAGTGCCATTGGCTCAAAGGCGCGCACCAGAGATGCGCCCAGAGAAGACTCCAGAGCTTAGGATGCAGTGATAACAGCGGGCGAGCCTTAGTTCTAATGTGAAACTACATGCAATAGCCAGTAGGCCTATGTAGGACCAGGTTGGTATGTTTTTGATAGCTATTAGGAAAAACATGAATGCAAGATCATAATTTGCATCAATATCTTAATATACACATTCATTTACACTTGGGAAGATCCTACTTGGGAAAAACCTGTGCTTGAGGGGGTCAACTTAATTGGCAAGACAGCTGTTCTGCTGTCCTGTACAAAGCGATATAACCCCCTTTAAAGTAGACAGAAGTGACAGGAGACACATGCTTAGCAGCTTTATATAAACCCCCAGCACCTTTAAAGGCATATCCTCTTCACTGTTTACAGTGGCATTAATGCTCTTAGAGATAACACAGCTCACCTGTTCAGGGAAAATAGCCTTGATCCCTGGTAGTATTGTCCTTAGTGATGAGTCTTATGGAACTAAATTGGGGTGTATGAGAGTGTATTCACTACAGGCTTGAACCGCTATTCACAATCTTAACCTGTCCTAGTTTGTGTTAGTGATCCAGCTAACAGATAAAGTATACAGGACTTTTCAGATGCCTGACAAGCTTTTTGTTTCCAACATTTTTGGCCAGGAAACAGTGAGAAAAAAAAATCTAACTGCCAGATAAGTGCTCCAATTTTCCCAATCTTGATGATGCAATTCTTATCGCTTGTAATCTTGGGTTGAAAGAAATGGAATGAGAGTGCATGGTATTCCTGGTAAGACCCCTCCCACTCCTACTGCACCCCCACACCCCACACAACTGGCAACAGCTTCAAAGTGTAACAACAACTATCAACAATTAAACAGTCCCACTGGCTCTGACCTCAGCAGACATCAAATAGGATGACCAGAGCTACTGCCATCCCATGTTACTGAGCACCATGGCACACCACCACTACAGTAACACAGTGTGGTCAGAGCAGTGTTATCATCAATAACATTTTCCTCTTCATCTATTGGAAAATGTATACTATTCTGTCCATAGTCCATAAAAAAACAACAAGTGGTACAAAACAAGAAGAACGTTGGAAAGTGTTACATAAAATGACTGTCTAAAACAACCACCTAATGAGGACCTCGGGTTTGATCTGTTTTGCAGGCTTGGTGTCCTCTCGGGGTCAGGGAGGGTCAGCGGTGCACCCAGGGGTCACTTTGACAACAAAAAGCAAACCGGAGGGGACAAGCTGACATATGGCCCCTTGGACAAAACACTGTAAGGTATAGAGTCCTACAGGCACTTGCTAATCCACTTGGATGAACATGAACAAAATGCAGTGTGTGATGCTGACACTGAAACCACAGCTGGCATTCTAACCCCTCCTTGTTCCATCACTGATATGATGCTCTGTGTGTGTGTGTGTGTGTGCGTGCGTGCGTGCGTGCGTGCGTGCGTGCGTGCGTGCGTGCGAGTGTGCGTGCGTGCGTGCGTGCGTGTGTGTGTACGTGCGTGCGTGCGTGTGTGTGTGTGAGTGTGTGTGTGTGTGTGTGTGTGTCTGAGAGAAAGCCCTACTAAGTGTCTAGAGTGTCAGACTCTTCAGGGTTATATTGGGCTGTGTTACTAAGCGATTAGCTGGGCAGTATAAAGCGCCCTACCCTCACAAAGTTGGGTCTCAGTTGTTGTATTTACCCTCAGATGGCAGCTCAGCATGATACTATTGGTTTGGTGACAATTATAAGGCAAGCTAGCGTCCTCTGGGCTGTTGCCAACGCAAAGGATTAACCCAGATTATATTTTTATACACAACTCTTCTAAGACTGCTGAACGCACTGCACTCATAGGTGCCCTTAATGCAATATTGACATGCCCACCACCAAAAACACACTCATTCTATCACACACACTCACGTACAGTACATGCTCTCATACCAATAGGAGGTCCTGACTCGCAAATACTAAACAAGACCCATGAACTTTGAGCATGTTCTGAGGACCCAAAATGACCGTGATACCCGAGTCTGCAGCACCTAAACACGTTTCAGCCATTCAAGTCTTTTTAAAACACCCATGATTTCATCAACAACAGCCAGATCAATGTGATTGTGGTAGTAGTAGTTTGTTTCTAGTGTTCATAATGGAGGCTGTCGTCTGGCCTCTCCATACAGAAACAGGCTCCCTGTGCGTGCCTCTGCTTTCCCAATCAGAGCCGCACAGGAAATCAGACTCCAGCCTTCAGAGAGAAACAAAAAACCTGCTTTCATTTTCCACGAGCTGCTTAAAAGTTTGTGCTTCCTTTTCTTGTTCTTGCCAATCAGTCCCTCAAAAATGTCTAGCTCCTACAGTATATGTTCTGACTTGGATGTGTGTGTATGTTTGTGTGTTTCTTTCTGTGGGTGTCTGTCTATGTACAGTATGCCTGTGTGAAAAAGAGAGAAAAAAAGAAAGAGAAAATTAGAGAGAGAGAGAGAGAGAGAGAGAGAGAGAGAGAGAGAGAGAGAGAGAGAGGGAAAGTGAGAGAAGGAGCACATAACCCAGATGACAGTAACAGAGGTGGTTTGGCAAAAATGAAAAGAAAATTGTCAAAAGAGGGATATAAAAAACTCAAAGAGTTGCAGGCCTCAGATACCTCTCCTGCATGTCTCGGTGTAATTTATTTTCATCCAGGCAGCCAGTCTCCTGCTCTTAAGTCACGACACTGCAGAGCCTATCTGCCCCACATTTGAATAAACAGCACCCTTTTAATTAGGAGTGTGGTGTTTTCAGGAACCAAATACATAACCCTCTGTCACATAAACACAGAAACACACACATGCTTAACCTCCAAGCCACCAATATTAATGGGTAGTTGAATGTTTACTGAATTCTCTAACCAAGGAGAAAGTAATTATAGTGATGGTGGATAAAAGTGAAGTATGTATTTCTATTTCTATTCATATCAATGTACAGGTTGAAAGATTAAGGATAAATCTTAAATCTTGTGAATCCACGATGGGATAACTGGAACAAGTAAAGATCATTATGCTCATCACACATTGTTGAGTCTATAGATTAACAGCATACTGTTTTTTAACATACAATTTACAATATTTTACAATAGCTGCTTTGTGAATGCAAGGCTTATTATTGATGGAGAGAATTCAGAAACTCCATTCATTATGCCAATTTAGAGTATGCTAATATAATTTACAGCCCTTGATATATTACTTCCACATTAAGACATGACAGATGGATGGATATGTTTTGAAATGCTTAACAATAACACAATAATAAAAGCGTTAACCAGCAATGTCATCCACCCACTCCCTTGTGCCATACATCACCACAAACAAATAACCCTCATCACCATTCATTCCAAAAGGTTCTTCTTTGAAGTGTCCTTTATTCTTTTGATGATGATATGTCAGGATTTTGCCTTGTGTGGACATTGTGAAGTGTGTGTGTGTGTGTGTGTGTGTGTGTGTGTGTGTGTGTGTGTGTGTGTGTGTGTGTGTACGTGTGTGTGTGTGTGTGTGTGTGTGTGTGTGTGTGTGTGTACGTGTGTACGTGTGTGTGTGTGTGTGTGTGTGTGTGTGTGTGTGTGTGTGTGTATACGTGTGTGTGTGTGTGTGTGTGTGTGTGTGTGTGTGTGTGTGTGTGTGTCTTAGTGCTGGAGTTGGGTGTTGATTAAATGTCTGGAGCCCGAGGGGGGATAATGAGAGCTTCTAATTAATGAGCCAGTGCATATCTCAGAGTCACAGGGTCCTATCTGTAGAGAGCAACAACTCACACACACACACACATACAGTATACACACACACACACACACACACACAAAAACCACACACACACACACACACGCACACACACACACACACACACACACACACACACACACACACACACACACACACACACACACACACACACACACTTTTCAGTGCCTCACAGTGGGGATCTTTGTCGCCACTGCCCAGCAGTTCCTTCAGGTAAGCCCAGCTGGGACCCTGTCACTCTGGCTGCCGTCCCTTATAAGTGTCTTCTAATAGGGATGGATGGGGGTCAGTGCGCCCCTACTGTGAGGGGACCATTCTTATTGACCACCCAACTTGCCTCCAGCAAGGGGCTAAAAATAGGCTCCAAAAATCATTCCAAATCCTATCTCTTTGTTAGGTCCCCTGTCCCCAGAGAACCAAAGAACAGCAGTACACTGTGCATCTTACCCATCAGGCGTTCAAATGTGGGTGGGGGGGGATTGTGGATGATGGGGGAGGGGGTATAGTGGACACACACATTATATACTGTACTACATCCCCAACCCAAAACACTGCAGACAACAAACAGCACCTGCTCCAGGCAACAACAAAAAAAACTCCAGGCGATTACCGGTTTGAAAAATCAGAGGGACTTAGTGATTCCCTTTCAACATCAGAGCATGCTCCTAATCCCACACTCACTCTTTTAGTTTGTGACAAACAACCGTGCTTCTCATTCTTCAAAGCATGGCACCTGGTACAGTCGGAGTGCTACTCCAACAGACCAACAGTGGAAACCAGTTTAAACCCAAGTGTCCTCTAACTGAAAGGCTGTTATTATGAAGTCAATGCTGTAGAGTCTAATCGAAATGAACACTGTACAACACATGCCCTTAGCAGGGGGGGGTCACACAGTCAGCATGATCTCTGCCATCAATCAGCCCAGGAGCACACCTGTGCACCCTCTGTCTCTTTACTTACAGAGTGATAGGTAAATAGAGAGCTGCTGCCCAGGGGGGGACAGCCATGTCCTTTGAACGGTCTTGTGTGAGAACATCAAGTGAGTAATGTTGTGTCATTTGCTACCTTTGTAACCTAAGGACTATGGTATGTTGAGGGCTGGAGGGTTAGTGGTCTTGGAGCTCCTCCTCCTCCGACGTTAATGCAGTCTGATTGGACCAACCCCAGTCCTGTGAAGAAACCCTTGATCATTAGCTTTAATTCTTAACAGACTGCGTAATAATGAAAATGGTATTGAAAGCTATTTTGCTCACCAGAGATACTCCAGTGCTTAATCTGTTTTACTTCAATGAGTCTTTAACCCAACGTGATAAAGACATATGATTACGATCTTTTTTTTATTCTCTGTGTATCCACCTCCAACTCTCTCTTTTTCTCCCAATTACTCTAATGAAGAAAGGCTTGTTTATTCAACCCAGTGGCTCCAGACTTATGTAAAGACGTTATGCAAAGAGAGGGACCCTTTCTTCAGAGCTGTGTTTAATAATTTAGTGGGCTTGGACATGGATGAAACAGGCTCTGGCATATTGTTTGAATCAAGGCAGCAGTTTAAGAGGCGCTGGGGTTTGACGTCTGTGGCAGGATCAATAATAACAGCACTGTCGCGCACTGTGACGCATGGGAGAGAGATCCTGTGTGGTCCTCCACACAGTCAACAGAGTCGACAGAGAGATGGAACAGGACAAGCATTTAAGTCTGCGGCTGTGTGTGTGTGTGTGTGTGTGTGTGTGTGTGTGTGTGTGTGTGTGTGTGTGTGTGTGTGTGTGTGTGTGTGTACGTGCGTGCGTTTGAATGTGTGTGTGTGTGTGTGTGTTATGTATGAGAATGTGTGTGTTTCTATTCTTTGAAAATGTGTGTGTGCTTGCACACACACACACGCATGGCTGTGGTTGGACGCACCCATCTCAGTCCCTCAGTTAGTAAACCCCAAACCAAACTCATGCCTCTCCTTTTCAATTACCTTTCCTCCCACCATCTCCGGCTCACCAGATCTAAAATCTCCCACAGTCCCTCCTTTCATCCTGTCTCTCATGTCAAATGTATCCATGTGCTGCCAATACAGACACACATGCACACGCACACACACACACACACACACACACACACACACACACACACACACACACACACACACACACACACACACAGACCCACACAAACACACACACACACACACAGACACACACAAACACACACACACACTCATGCACACACACACACACACACACACACACACACACACACACACAATAAATTTGGGCATGGTAATAGACCCATATATTAAAGCCATAGTATTGTTACTTTTAAAGCTGCAAAAAATCAACAACTACCAATTCAATAGCTTAGGCAAGATGCCTTTTAAGGGTCCTCTCCTCAAAGCTAAAAGGCTTTTTCCCCAATGCAATAATCAGGCTCTAATACTTTAATACTCAAGTCTTATGGCGGCAATTATTGCTCTTTCTGAGCTTACTCATTTCTCCTTGAAAAGCCTGTGAAATGTGCATTAACCCTCTTAGTCAAGAGGGAGGAGTGGTCCACAAAAGGTGCCCTATAGGAATATGGACTGTATACCTCTATACTAGAGGAGTCATTGAAGAAATGCAAAATAAAACACTCAACACTAATGAGCTAATGTACAAGTCTCAGGCTGGTGAAGGTGATGAAGGAGAAGAAGATGTTTTTTCCCTCTCCAGGACTTGCCACGTATCTAACCAGCTGCCTCTGGTTCTGATTCTGATTCTTGTTCTGGAGGGATTACTAGTGCCCCCTCCCTAAATCACTCTGACTGCAGATCAAAGGGGTTAAAGCAGGATTAGGATTTATCAGCCTTAGTGGAACAGGTGTTAATCCCTTAAATTAGGCATGTACTGGAGGGCCCCAGGCTCGATCTCCCTCTCTCTACTCTTTCATCTCAACACCTTGTTTCAGTTTGTTAACTGAGGGAGTTTGGTAACGGGAGAAGCGTTCAAGAGCACTGTCGTCACACCGCAGGCATGGAGTGTCCTTTCTCACACTCAACACCATGACGAGAGGACTGTGTCTTATGTCTTATTGGCACCACGAGCCATGACTACTCTGGACTGTACGCAGCCAAAGCCTTTATGAGCAGTGAGACAGCTGTGCTCCTCGCGTCCTCTGCAGTGAGGTATGCTGGGTGATTTGTGCTCGTTATTAAAAGGCTGTTTACAGTGTTTTCCCTGGCAGGGCGCAGTTCATACTTCATGAGAGCTTACAGTATAATGATTCTTATCACATAGAGGCATGCTAACTCATAAAAGAGAGGAGAGAAGACACAGGGGGGTTTGACACGACTCCAAGGACAGGAACACTGTAGTCTTCTCCTCTCAGCTCCTCACACACACACACACTCCCCCAGTGGGCCCCCCTGCTGTTCAGCCTGGGCGTCACACACAGCTTTGTCACAGGCTGGCCTTTTCTCATCTCATCATTCTCATCCTGCAGTATGACCCAGACCAGCGCTGCCTCCGAGCCCTGCTCCCCCTCCCATTACCTATAAACGCTGCAGAAAGTGGTGTGAGAGAACTGGGTCACCAAAAGAATAATACCACCCTGTGCGTGAAACTCAAGTCAAACCTCTCATGCCAGAGCTTCATACCAGATATGTGCCAAGACAACTACGGAGAGGTCTTCGGAGAGCAGCCACGGCTGCCTGCAGCTATCCAACCTCTCACTGATCTTTGCCCATCTCTCCTGTTCATTCAGCCAATCTTTTAAACCACCGGATCTGATGCTAAATTCAGCTAATTAGCTGTCTGACAGGGGAGGTGGAGCTGGTGAAGCCACTTCCCACAGAGCTCCTGTCTGCTGCCACAGTAACCAGTTTGGCCAGTGCGTTTGCTCCCCCTGTCCCATTCTAGACTCTACCATCTGGCTGGACTGCTGACAGCCGGCCCTGCTTTCTCTATCCCGCTGTCCCGCGGAACAGAGGAAGACGACCCAGGGAAGGTCAGGCCACACTGTGGTACAGAGGAAAAGATGAGAGAGAGAGAGAGAGAGAGAGAGAGAGAGAGAGAGAAAAGTTGTAACAACACAGAGGGAAGAGGGACAGAAGAATAGAGTGCTGGATGGAGGTGAGAGTGAAAGAGAGAGAGAGAGAAAGGGAGAGAAAGGTGGAGAGCAAGAAATGGACTACTACTTCCCTTTGGCTGCCACCCTCAGCAGGACACAATGACCATACTTCCCTTTCCCTCAGCCTCCATGGGGTGTGTGTGTGTGTGTGTGTGTGTGTGTGTGTGTGTGTGTGTGTGTGTGTGTGTTTGTGTGTGTGTGTGTGTGTGTGTGTGTGTGCATGTGTGTTTGTGTGTGTGTGTGTGTGTGTGTGTGTGTGTGTGCATGCGTGAGCACAATCCTGCTCTTCTCAAACAGATCCTGACAGCTCACAGCCGGAGCGAAAGCCCCATTTACCCACAATTCAGCAGTAATTCCCAGGCCCATGGCAGGGTGTCCACAGGAGATGACCATTTGGAAGGTCAACAGAAGGTTGTAGAAATAGAGACTAACTATGTGGCAGACAAACCACAGTGGTTTCAATCAGTCTTACAGTGCCCATGTCAACTGAAACCCAGCTGTAACCCCTAAAAACAGATGCTGCAAGTCTAAATTCACCTTCAAATTCTGCACAGCATTTTGCTTCCATGAACATGTAGTTCTGTAGGAGAATGCATACACTTTACTCCTGTTGAAATACCCCATAGTAAGCATCTTCTCTTAGAATGTTCACATGCTAACCTCTGGTTGAGGCCAATTTGCCAAACTGGAATGTAAAATGCAAGTGTAAATGTAAATGTAAATATTCTGTACTGGACATGTTTTGTGAGTGCAAATGAAATGAGCAAACATCAGCAAATTCAGGACAGGGTGAAGTCTCTCTCTGACCCTCATACACTCTTCTCTCTCTCACCGTCACTGTCTCTTCCCTCCCCTCTCCCTCCCTCCCTCCCTCCCTCCCCTCTCCCTCCCTCCCTCCCTCCCTCCCTCCCTCCCTACTCACTACTGGAGCTCTCTGTCCTTCCTCCTCATTCTATTTCATGCCTCGTCTTCCTCTGGCTCTGCTCTCATCCATCACCACCAGAGGCAGAGCCCTCCCCTAAACGCCCTCCCACCCTCTAGCCTTCACAGCCCTTCACAGACAGTGTCGTCGCCCGGCTCCACCAATGACACACTCCTCAGTGACTCATCGCCTCGTCTTCTTCGTCTCATTCAGAGACCACCTTCTAATCCTGTGTGGCGTTGAAACGCTGGGAGGAAGTACAGTAAGACTAATGAACTATATGTTACAATACAATCGTAATCCTGTCATGCCACTTGTCGAAACAATTAACAGAAATTGATGGCAACTCATAACTAATGGCTTTGCAATATCATGACGCACACTGCAATATTAAATCTGAGGACAGCTTATTTTCTGGCTTCCCAACTTACTGAATTAAATCACTCCATGTGACATACTGTAGAATCATCGTCATCCTAAACTGCTATTCTAAGTGACAGTGTTGAATCATGATCAGAAACTCATAAATCATGTTCAGTCAGACGGCCCTTTTAATAGTTGCTTTATTCTGACAAAAGATCAACAATGAGCCACAATGGACAGTACCACTAATAAATGTACACAAATCAATGTGTCATTAAACACAACCCTGCTTGAGACACCTCGTCATTCGAAAAAATGTCCCACAGTGTTTTATTCAGACACTTTCCGAATTTACCCTGGTGGCCCTGGTGGATTTCCACACTGAGAAACAAGTTGAGTTCAAGAGCAGCAGCAGCACACAGAGCTGAGGGCGCTCCTTCTTTCCCCCATGCATCAGAGGCTTCACAGTGGCCGGCTCCAGTCTCATGGTGCACGGCCTCTGTGCTGTTTGATCTGGTGGAGGGGAAGGCCCAGGGATGATGTAATGGTGGTGAAAGCAGATTTTGACAGTTGAAGAGATTCCACCCCCCCCCGTCCTCTGTTCCCCGTCCCCCGTCCCCCGTCCTAGCTACATCTTCCCACAACCCACCACACCCCCCAAAGGAGTCGGGCACTCCTAGAACTCCCCCAGAGGAACACAACAGATGTGTCTATGCTCTGTGTGCATCAATCATCCCAGCTCTTTCATCGCGTGCAGTCACACGCAGGCACACAGGGGGACTGAGAGATACTGTATACAGAGATAAACACAGCCAGGCAAAGCACAAGGACAGATAGAGACCCACTCATAATCACATATACTGTACATCAGGCATATGTGTATTCAGAAGCACGGATGTGGAAACACACATATATGTACAGTATACAGTCAAGGCAAAGACACACCAACACATGTTCACACACAAATAGTGGGAGTCACGCCTCCATTAGCAACCAGCTAAAAATCTATTTGCACCCAGTGATTAAATCAGGTAGGAAAGGTAGGAAATACTGTAAAAGGTGTGACTCTCGCCACTGCTTTGCATACAATAGGTGTGATATCCATTTTCAAATACCACTTATCAGAAATGTATAGAAAAGGCTATTTGAGCACAACTGCCACTTCAGGTGTGAAATCTACAATTACAAAATCTCACTTAAACCTGGATTGGCTCTGCGGAATTACCGCAGAATTAGAAACTGGATTTATTTTTTCATCTTATTTTTCCACTGTCGGCAGAAGAGAACAAATGCTTTCACATCAACACTGCCCTCTCAGTGTTATCTAAGCACATTACGTGACGCTTACGTTTCACTTCTCGATTCCAATATTTGAGTCTTTGTGATAAATGCTTGCAGGGTTCTTCTACATCCTCTTGCCAGTCATCCTCAGCCAGAGTCCTGACTGCTTGGTGACTCTGTCTGAACTGTGGATACACTGGGTACTGTGTGTAAGTCAGGAGAGGCTGGTGGAGGCAGAAATTGCAGGACGGGCTCATTGTAATGCAGGGAATGGAAGGCAGGAATGGAATGAGGAATGGTACCAAACACGTGTGACGAATGAGCCTGTCTTCCACCAGCCTCTACTGAGTGATATGAAGGGACAAGAGTTAAGAGGAGACGATGACATTGTTCTCACAGTGAGGAGGAAAGCTGCTCTAAGGAGAGGAGAGGAGAGGAGAGGAGAGGAGAGGAGAGGAGAGGAGAGGAGAGAAGAGGAGAGGAGAGGAGAGGAGAGGAGAGGAGAGGAGAGGAGAGGAGAGGAGAGGAGAGAAGAGGAGAGGAGAGAGAGGAGAGGAGAGGAGAGAAGAGGAGAGGAGGGGAGAGAGAGGAGAGGAGAGGAGAGGAGAGGAGAGGAGAGGAGAGGAGAGGAGAGGAGAGGAGAGGAGAGGAGAGGAGAGGAGAGGAGAGGAGAGGAGAGAGTGCTTCAGAGGGCTCAGGGTGAAGCTCCAGCTGCTGACTCCCTGAGACTTGATCACAGCATTCCTGAGTGCCCAGCCTGGCTGCTGCACAGGACATGTGACCACACTTCCAGATTAGACACTTCAAAGCCAAGAAAGGACCGCAACATCCCATACAGGAAGTGTGTGTGTGTGTGTGTGTGTGTGTGTGTGTGTGTGTGTGTGTGTGTGTGCACATGAGGGGATATGATAGGCATAGCATTAATTATGTGAGTTTGATCTAGTTATGGCGATGGGCAGCAGTGTTGGGGGGCACTTACCATGCAGATCCACACACATTTCTCTAAAACGGATAAGGGCCCATTCAGCTCTGCACCCTATCAGCCCATCCAGATGGTATACAGAGCAGCTTTGACACTCCAGAACAAGCTCTCCAGCTGCTTTGCCACCCCCAAATCTCCCTGACCTAAATCTGCTTTCCCCAGCCTGAGTAGAGAACTGAGGAGAGGACACCTCCAAATGTAACATTTAGACATTTGCCTCCCACTCACCATGACCAAGGCTGAATACACTGAAATGTCCTCTGAGATTATTAATGAACTAACATTGTACTAGTGGACCAAACAGACCACAGGAACACAAGAAAACGGATAGCTACCTTCAAACTCTCAAAATTACACTTATTTCTGCGAAGTGTGGAGCGTGGAGGATACCTGTATATTTATAGAGGTAAAAATCACATAAAAAAAAAAACTGTACACTCACCCTGAAAGTCATAAAGCCAAGGTTTACTGTGGCAAAGCATAATCAATGTACTGTAATAACACTACAGTATGTACATTTTAATAAAAAACAAATCAGTGTTGATCCATGATAAGTGATCTTCCAGTCAGGTACTTAACTTGTAGTATAAAAGCACCATGTCAGTTGTCTGGGGAGATAGACAGTGTAATGATGCACTGCTATGCAATGCACACGTCTCTCTGAATGCTACAAATGACCCACTGAAGGAGGATGCATTGTGTGTCGTAGCCCTTCTATCTTACCAAGGCTGCCAGCTGACAAACACCCCCCTGGCATGGAGCCCGGAGGAGAGGGAGACAACAGATGCCATCCAAAACAGCCCTCATCCTAGAGCCTGCCTGGGGCGCACCAAGACCAGACCCATCCTGAAGAGGAAACCCCTCACCACGCCTCAGTAGGCCAGAGATGGACCAGCCAACACTCAGCACACTCCCCCCCCCCCAGATGGAGAGCAGTACAGTTGGTTAAACCATCTCTGTCACCTGTCCCAAGCTCAAGAGGGACATCGAGCACCTCTCCTCTATCATCAAAAGTGGGAAAGGGGGACACATACCGCCTGCCTCTGCCCCACCCCCCACCCCCCCCTCCCCCGACCCAAACCAGCCAGAGACAGAAGCAGGTTCTCAGAGCTTTATTAAGAAGCTAACTGGGAACTTCAAAGCTAGTCACCCCGTACGGTTTGGAGGGAGGAGCAGGCTGCGTAAATTAAATCTTCTGTTGTTGTGAGGCGAAATCACCGAGTTCCGAAGGTAAGGAGCTTTGCTTCCTATCTTTGTTTACTTTCACCTCCACATCTTTCTCATTTCAACTCTGCAGGCTACAGAGGGGGACAGCGACAGATGGATAGATTCAGCACAGTGGGTATGGATAGATGAACAGATTAGGTGGATAGTCAGATAGACAGATAGGCTGACAGGGCGATGGATGGACAGATGGAGAAATAGAGAGACATGTACGTTAATAGAAAAATGGTAAAGTACAGGAAAAAACAAGATAGAGCGATGTATGGCAGGATTGCCTGGATGTTTTTCAAAAAGAAACCACACGTTTGCTAGAGAACGAACTGACTGTGGGCGCTGGCAAGGATCTTCACGTGAACTGTCATTTTTTCCATTCGAATGATTCTGTTCCAGCAATAGAAAATGTTTGGTGCCAACTTAAAAAAAAACCGCAACTAGTAGATCACCTTTTGTTTAAAAAAGACAAAACGTCATCCACGCAAGGAAAAATCATGTTAACACCCACCCCCACAGACTTGTGAGGGATTATCAAATTGGAAACGGTGAAGAAAAGAACGCCTTCATTCAGCTGCTGCAATTCTGTGTGAATTCATAAAAGTGGTACATGCAATCACTTCTTCAATAGACAGTTCAATAACCACCATTACATAGCCCTGACTGCCTCTGTTCAACAGGAGCTGCCCATGAAGGTCCTCATCTGCAAGGCAGGGAAGATGAAGGAAAAGGCCCTGTGGGATGGGGCCAGTCACAGCGAGAGTTAATGCACAGCGGGACAGAAAACCACCGTTGGTGAAACTCCTCTATTGATGTGTTTGACAGTGGCATCTGTGCTGCTATTGATTTCTTATTGACTGCTAACCCTGCCCGCCCATTTTCTCAGTGGCGCACAAAGCACTGCTGGTAATTGCATACACATGCAAAAAAGAAAGAAGAAAGAAAACAATGTATAGCTACACATCCACACACACACACAAATGGATACACTCTACACAAAACATGCACACAATAACAGAAAAATACACCCACAGACACACAGAAACAGTAAAAGCCAGTTATCAAGCTATGAGGATAAGAAAATCGCATTGCAAGTAAAAGAAACTGCTTCAGGCACTCGTAATGTTATGAGGATATAATGTAGGAGTAGCTCTGTTGATCTTCCCCAGCATCACTGATATGAGTGATGCTGAGTGATATCATACCCTCCCCCATAGCCACCATCTCTACACTCTACCCCCATCTACAAACCAGCCTCGGAGGTACGTGTAGTGGTGACTGGTCTGATAGAGGCCGTCATTAGTAGAGAGGGAAAGTATGTGAGTTGAGAGAGGTAGATCAAAAGAGTGGAAAAAAATTAGAGGGCAAAAATGGAAAAGATTCACAGTGGGGAGCAATAATGAATGGAGGAAAAGGATTCGGAGAGTGATGCCCCCTTGGTGTATGCCTGAAAGCACACAGCGCCTCCTGCTGGGAGGCAGCTGCATATACCCCTGGTCTGCCCCCATAGACAGCACGGAGAGTCATTTTTTTTATGTTTCACATTTTGATGTTGGTGCACTCACTGCTCACTTCTCAGATACAAGCTTTTTGAGCTGGGGACCGAAGCTTGCTAAATGACGCGTGAAATAAAATAGCGACACACACCCCTACCGAACCTGATAAGACATCACATTACGGAGATGAGAAACTATCGCATTACCATAGCAACCGTCAGGCACGCAGCCGGAGGGCTGGGTGACAACAGAAGAAAGAGAGAGGATAGAATAAGAGGAGAAAAAGAGGAAGGGCAGACAGGGAGACAGACAGAGAGGGCAAGACAGAGGAGAAAAAGAGGAAGGGCAGACAGGGAGACAGAGAGAAAGGGCAAGACAGAGGAGAAAGAAAGACAAAGAGTGAGAAAGGAATACACAACACACAGGGCGGACAGAGACGGACAAGGAGCAGTTGAGGTGCACAAGCAACTGTTTTTTACTACAGTAGTTGGGTAAGCTGGTGGTGGACATATTGTAAGTCTGCCCCTTATGGGAGGAAAGCGTGTCAGTAGGATTCTGTACAGAACAGCATTACCAGTCTAACAGCTGCCTCCCTACCTATGCTGTCACATTTCAACGCTCTGCTACACTATTCCCTCATGACAGTATCTACTCTGCTACACTATTCCCTCATGACAGTATCTACTCTGCGCTAACCACTAATTAGCTATAAGACGCTGTAATGGCTCATCACGAGTGACAGGATTAATTGGTGTGCGAAACTCTGATGACCTCTCAGTAGGCGTCAGAGAGCAAGACTTAAGCAAATGTCCAAAGGAGACGAAGTGAGAAAGGACTGACTGTATGTTTTCTGCTCAGCGTTTTTTCCCCACTTGTATCCTTCTGATGAAGTATTAAGCCCATCGGAACACTGTTCTATGTCTCATTTGTTTAAGGGAAAGGACGCAGACCATTTAAGAAAGACAGCAATGAGCCAGGATACTGGTAGGCAGCCTATATATTGAAACTACAGTACAGTATGGCAGTCTGCACATTGCCTTGAAGAACCACTGTGGGAGTGCCTATGAAATCCCCACTTTTCAGTGGCAGCTGCAGACAGGCCGGGGGGAGAGTGGGAGCTGCCATAGAGCTGGTAAATGTGAGCATCTGGAGCAGCGGGCACCGCTATGCCGCCTACGGCCCTCCGGCTCTGAGTGGCACTGCCAGCGCAGCCGTAGACGCCTGCACCACCACCGGGTTTATTTTTACACCAGCTGGTGACCAAACTGGAGCCGGCTGAGGCGGCCAATCCATTCACTGGAGCAACAATAAGTGGAAAAGTGGAGGAGGGTAGGAGGAACCATAGAGAAAGAGGGCCTAATGTGGAGCCCTGGGAGCGGGTGGCCGGCCTTCCCTGCTCACCAGCCACTATGTCCAGACGCAGGAAGCCAGAACAATGGGCAGGATTATGGTGCTGTGGAATATAAAGGGGGAAACCTAAAATAAGGGGTTTAGATGAGGGGTCATGACAAGCAGATACAATACATACTGTAAAGGGTGGGGTAGTAGGACAGAGAACACAATGCAATGAACTACATTGTATATGTTACATTATATATGCAGTATATGTTACTGTACATCTATCATAGTGACCATGAATATCACTTCTCATTTATCAACCGATCATAACAAGAAGGGCTTAAAACAATGAATAACTGTGTAGTTATCTATAAAACTAACATGTAAAAACAAAAAATATTTCCTTGAAACCACAACTATTTGTTTCTTTAAAGGAACAAGCATAAAAAGAGTACAGTACATGATACCATTGACACTATAAAACGGATGCAACAAGCCACCATTTAAAGTACTGTTAACATGACAGACAGATAGATCTTGAAAGGGCTGGCAAGCATGTTTGTGTGTGTGTGTGTGTGTGTGTGTGTGTGTGTGTGTGTGTGTGTGTGTGTGTGTGTGTGTGTGTGTGTGTGTGTGTACTGCTTTACCCCCCATCGACAGTTTCTCAGGCAGAGACAAATATGAGGCGCATGCAAATGAAGCTAGATGCTGGTAGAACCAGAGGTGGGTGTCGGCTCACACTTTGATGCAAAAGAGTTTAATATGTATGCAAAAAAAATGTTTACTGTGCCGATAATGAATTTCATATGAAGTCAAAATGCATTACTGTGAAATGCATTATTGGCACTGTAATGAAATTCAATTAAGGATATGAATGGCATTTACAGAGGAGAGAAAAACGCACTCCCATCCTTTCATGAGAATTTTATTAGAAGCTGTGCTGACCGCAAAGTATACAAATAATTCCATTACCTCTCTAAGCGATTCAAAAGCTAATTCTGGCAAAATAATGCATTATTGAGGTTGAATAAATAATGTATGTGTTATTCAGGCTATAGCTATAATACATCTCACACACAATAGAATGGCTAATAAGAGCAAAAAGAAGAAAAAAAAGATCTCACTTTCTAATTCAGGAACGAATTTAGCTCAGTTAATCGATTTGTGAATATGATGCACAAAATACGATTTATATATTTGTAGACCTACAATCCTTTATACAGTGTGTGTGTGTGTGTGTGTGTGTGTGTGTGTGTGTGTGTGTGTGTGTGTGTGTGTGTGTGTGTGCACTTGCTGATGGAAGTTGGTGCAGGCTTAGACGCAGAGTTTACTCAAGCTGTCCAGGATAAGATGGGATCCACTCTAGAGACACTACATCTATACATCTGTCAGAATAACAGCCTGCCTGCACTGTCAAGTGCACATACTGCAGATGAGCATAGCCATACAAACACACACACATAGACGATCATGCAAACATGCAAACCCATACACAAACACACGTACATTACAAACCAGTATATGCACATATCAGACCACACCCGAGCCATCCATCCACACATAGGCTACTAGGCTACTTGAGACACAATGGGAGGTACCCATGTAGTTCTAAAGGTCTAACAAGGGAATCTGGATAGGTTTCCTGAAAAAAGGTCTTGCACTCCATCAATAATTCATAGCCATGGTTATTTACTCGGGTTTTGCTCGGGTGCCAACACCAGTTCATCGTTCTCACAGAAATAGCAAAGACTACATTTAAAGAGAGGAAATAAAGAAAGAGAGGAGGAAAGCAAGAGAGAAAAAAGGACAGCATAGAGGATATGCAGAATGAATAAATATAAGCTAGCGGCCATTTCAAAAATATATTTAATCACACTGCGGTAGTGGCCAATCCAGCAGCCTCACACTAGTCACCAACTGAAACCCTGAGGACAAGTAAAGCTGAATTATACCATGAAATGTTCTGATAGATGAACTACCATGAAATGATCTACTGTACTGTGGCATGATATGATGTCTGATAACTACACATGATGTGCTACAGTATGCTACATATTGAAATGATGCAACAGTATGTTACACAGTAGCAGTTCACGGTTCTGGACCAGCCAAGTGTTGGTGTCGCTGCGGAACCGGTTTCCCTAGCCGAGAGCCGGTACTTTTGCTGTCGAAACGCGCAGAACTGGTTCGAGATTCGGCACCGGCTCCAAACCGGCCCACAAACTGCCTTGGTGGAAAAGGGGTAAGTGGTAGAGAGGGGGACCTGGAGAAGCACAGAGAGGACCTACAGCAAGAGGCAGGTGTTAGAGAGAGATGGTCAGGGGGGGTGGGGTCGCCGTGCACAGGCAGGGTGAGATAGAGTCTCACAATGTTTTAACAGTCGACTGGAGCCGAGTGTGTCATGCCATGTTTAAGGGTCATCGAGACCAGACCTCCACTTTGTCCTCGTCAGGTTTCCCATATCTCGGACCCATGGGTGTCATCACTCTCCATTTCACAGAGGCAGCCATTCTGACACGCAGTGACTGAGTGTGTCTGCACAACATGGAGGCTTACGACCCCCGGCAACAACTGATTGATTGCTTGACTATGATGTGTATGTGCATGATTGAGTGAAGTGAGAGCGCTTTTAGTGTGTTTGGTGTGTGTTTGGGTGTGTGTTTAGGTGCGTGCGTGTGTGTGAGAGAGAGAGAAAGAGAAAGAGAACATCCATGTTTAGTATAAATCATTGAGTGAATGTGTGCTTGGCTGTGTATGCTATCCCTGTGTGTCAGAGAGAGTGTGTGAATGTGCGTGTTCAGTTTATACCAGGGTCTGAATGTTTCCCATGACACTCCCTATGGCCGGTTTAGGGCTGGGCGCATTAATGAAATGTATATTGGCTCTGGGAGCAGGATGGAGCTGAGCCACTGAGAGTGAGCAAGGTTGAGCCTGACTGGTAATACTTTAACTCGCTCTAATAGAAAAGCCAAAGAATGGGACTGCCATCACACAGCACGACTCTAATCAAATCACAGTCTCACGGTGCTCAGCTCTCTGCTCTACCGTAAACCTGCAGGAGAATTTCATGCTATCGTGCTATCTACACATTCCCAGTGGTCAGTCACAACTCACCACGTCTCTGTATGTCTTACAAATATGTACAGAGCAGTACCAACGCACAAGTACCATGTACAGGCATAAATGGTTTCAATAACAAGAATCATGCTGCCGTCATGTTCATGATTTTGTTAAATTAACGGCTACCCAATCTACTTATGATCATTAAACTAATAAACAATCACCAGCGTATAGCACTGAATAAACAGCAGTCAGGTTCTATTCACACAGTAATGTACTGTACGTGTCTATGACCTAATGTGCCTTAACTACCATTCTACCACTGTGAGGAACTTCATTATGACTGGAAACAATTAGTGGGAGCAACGTATGTAATGGGCTCTCAGCTTCCAACAGCACAGTCAATAGCCTGGAAATGGAAACTCTGCTCTAATCACTAATGAGAAAATTGTGGAGGGGTAAGAGGGAGGGTGGGAGTCACTGGGGATGAGAAGAGAATGCAGCCCAGTGTTGAATCACACTAGTGCTGAACTATAAAAACAAAAAAAACAGTAGTGGAGGAGTTTAACATTTTCTTTCCGATCAGACTCATCGATAATCAAATTTGTAATAATGTTGGATCTGTGGATGCCCTAACAAAGCCCTTCTATCAGTAGTACTCGTCTGACCCTGATCCGATCATGAGTATCTGCTGGGTTTTTACTGCTCCCTATGCAACTGATTCTAACCTGAATAGGGCAGTGTTGGGAGTCTCATCTATCTAATCACTATGATAATCGATGAAGCCCACAAACAAAACCAGCTCCCGATCCAGGTCCATACTGATGAGTAACAAAGCAACAAAAAAGCCCACTCAGCACCTGTGATGTAGTCCAAGTTGTACTTCATATGGCCTCTTCATAAGATTCCCTCTGCATTTAGTTTTAAATGGAAATGTTTTCCCCTGAAATCAATGCAAAGGAAACACTTGAATTTCCCTGTAGCAATGGCAATTTGTGCCTCTACGGCTACATAGTGGAGGGGTGTTTTATGGTCGTCATGCCATTGCACCACAGGCTATGATTGGAAATTTAATAAGCAGGCTTGGGAAATGGTCTCCTTGGTCTCCTGGTCTCCTTCTCCCCTTTCTCTCTCTTCCTCTCTCTCTTCAACTCCAGGGTTAATAAAACCAGGAGCCTCTACACACCACTAAATTAAACTCTCCTCCTGAAGGAGTCTCTTTTCCCTGAGCTGAAAAAAATCTGAACAGTCTTTGAAATCAATGCGCTCATTAAGAATGTTTATGGGCTCTATATATCGTGTTGGTATGCTATGCTATGAAAATAAATGGTGGGCCTTGGGTTTGGTTCCTCTTCATTTGCACAGTACTTGGAGGAGATGTGTTATTCCTTGCGGTCTGACACCCCCTACACCTTCACATCCCGCACTGCTTCCCTGGCGATATACTGCTTTGAATTATTGATGTTAGTGCAATATCCCACCCCCCGCTCCCTCCCCTTTACATACAGGGATCTCCAAGCTCTGCTGGCTCTCCTAGGAACCCTCACAGCACACCGTCCCAGTGACAATATCTAATAAAGCAGTGCAAGAGGAGCGGGGAGATGCTGGCTGACATTTAAATCAATTGCTTTCCTACAACCAGTCTATGATTTTTAACCCATCTTTATTACTATCTTCACAGCAATGCCTGAGGCAACAAACTGGATTCTATCAGCATGAGAGATACCAACATGTAAATGGATCTCTGGGTATCTATCCTTAAAGAAATGCAGAGAGTGAAAAATTGGATATCTTAATATTGATATAGCTTAAAGGTGCAATCTGTATTTCAAACAATAACAAAGCGGGCTCCCCACCACTTTTTGGTAAACATCTGAGTAATGGGGCTGGAAAAATGTAACCACCAGATCTATGGATGTAAGGACTGACTATCCATGAGATAAATATATACAGTGGCTTCGGAAAGTATTTGGACCCATTCACTTTTTCCACATTTTGTTGGGTAATAGACTCAATGGATTACTGATTTTTTGCCATCAATCCACACACAATAGCACATAATGACAAAGCGAAAACATGTTTTTCGAAATGTCTGCAAATTGAAATACAGAAATACCTAGGTAATCAGACTCTTTGCTATGACATTCTTAAAATTAGTTCAAATGCAAAAATGTTGCCAACAAGTCACTCAGTAAGTTGAATTGAGTCCATCTTAATGCAAGGATAATAGTGTCGTAGAATAGTTCATGTGATTTTGGAACTAATATCGTTTTTTATAGGTGATTTGCATAGGAATCAATTTCACACTGTGTGGATCAGGTTGTCATTACAAACTGAGCAGATGGAGAGGAACAAAACTACTCAGGAATGCTACGCTGAGGCCTGGGGAGACTTACAAAAATCTACAAAGTTGAATGGCTGAGAGGAAATAGCGTAGGCGATGGGACAACATGATCTCTGTTAGTCTACAGAATTGGTTTATAACCAAGTGGCCAAAAAGAATCCCTTAATGGAAAATAATCAATCTCACTCACAATTACTACAAAGCATTAAGTTTTGTGCAAATCCAGCACATGCAATGCAGTTTCCGCACCATCCCTCATGTGAAGAATAGTGGTAGCTGCATCATGTTATGCGTATGTTTGTCACCGGCAGGGACTGGTTTGTCAGGATCAAGAGAAAATTCTGACATTTGCAGAGTTGGTCGTGACAGCCTAATCCACACAGTGTGTAATTGATTCCTATGCAAACCAGAGACCCTTCAGTTTTTTTTTGCATTTCAGCAAATTTTAAGAGTGTCATAGCAAAGGGTGAGGTATTTCTGTATTTCAATTTTAATGAATTAGCAAAAAATTCTAAAAACTTGTTTTCGCTTTGTTATTTTGGGGTATTGTGTGTGGATTGATGGCAAAAAAAATACATTTAATACATTTTAAATTGAGTCTATATCACAACAAAATGTAGAAAAAATTAAGGGGTCCGAATACTTTCCGAAGCCACTGTAATATAAATTATAATATAGTTTTAACCATGTTTTGAAGCTATATAGTGTTTGTTTACAATTGCTTTGTTTACAAACAATGCAGTAAAACAAGCTTATATTTTGGGTTTTGATGGGATAAGACAGATGATCTAAGTTCATGAGGCATTTATAAGCTATATTCTTCAAGAATTAATGGCAATATATCATTCATTTAGTCCCCCAAAAAGAATGATGTACCAATTACAGATTGCCCCTTTAATGTGTTAATACTTGAGCAGAAATATCTGGCTGTGTGTGTGAACTGTTTTCATACATTTGTGTTTCTTGCTTTCCTCTCAAGCTCTCTCTTTGGTAATACTGTGTGATTAACATTGTCTGTGTGAAAGAATGGCACAGATGTGTGTGAATTCCCAAAGTCTCTGAATGCATGTTTTATCACTGCGTTTCATGGTGGGAGAGGGGGGCTCCTGCCACAGCAGAGCACAGTCAACTAGCTGCCTCAAAGCCTGTCAGGGACATTGTGTGTGTAAAACGACATCAGGAAAGGACACAATCATACTGGACACAAATGTACATATAAAAAAGAGCTACCATCTGGGTTCTTATGAGAATAACTCAAACACACATGAATCATACATACATGAATCTAGCCCTCTACATGTCAATGTGGATCTTACAGAGAATTACCAACACCTCCGCCCCTGCATATACAGTACACCCAAATAACCCATGTATGATATTTAATATTTGATGAGGCCTGACCCAGTCATTTTATTTGGTGTGATGCCCAATACTATACATTGAGTAGTCGATTGCTGAAACATCAAATGAAATGTCTGTGATGGAGTGAGAGTAATATATAGTGAGTAGGTAATGATTCATCTGGACTGGTCTCTAGGGAATATCAGGTTCAATTCCCAGTTGGGCCTTGCTCTTTACATCCTGGGGAAAGACACTTAACCTCAATTGCTTAGGTAAATACCCAACAATATAAATTGATTATGCATAAAAATTGTGAGCCAATCAAGTTACCCCATGCACTAAACAAAAGAAGACAATTAATGTTAACAACATTCAATTTGATAAGGTCCATATGGGCTCATATGGAGGATAACTGAATCTCAGTGTTTATGTTGTTTATGTTATCTGTACAATGTACCTCACAGGGTTAAATACAAAACAGAAAACTGCGTTTGCAGTAAAACACAAAGCCTGTACTGTGGTTTGCAGTATCAGAACACGCCCGAGGCGCATCGGCATGACAGAGAGCCCGTTTACAATGGGTAAAACAGGTGAGGGAACAGAGGGAGAAATCAAAGGCTTCACGGAAACCCCGCGGCTGTCACTGAAAAACAATACCAGCCACAGTTACAAAAGACAAAATTAATAAATGGAATTACAGTTACAATGAGCGGGAGGGGCCTCTGCCGCAGTCAGCGATGGACCCTTAAAGAGAGAGACAAAGAAAGAGGGCAGAGAAAGGAAAAACACTGCAGGGACGACAAAACGCAGCACATTAATTAATTGTTCATGAGAAGGTGCACACAGGCAAATAGTGGTGTGATGAATGATCTCATTTGAGCAATAGAGATAGAGATAGAACCCTCCCCAGCTTTGCTACCTTGGTATTACAACGATCACTCCCCACAACTGAGACTCATGTAAATACAGACCTCCATTAGCCATGTTAACAGGTAACTGTTTGCAGTTGAGCCCAAGGTGGTCCGTGTCCAGGGTGTATCAGTCCACAAAAACTGGACTCACAATGTTATTACACAAGGGTTAGCTGTTATGTTGATATTGATTAAAGCTATCCATCCAAAAAACATAACAAAGAGCCATGTTTAAAATCCTACTTAAAGATTACACTCCAACACACACACACACACACACACACAACCCATATCCCTTGATTCCCTCCCCTATTGGCAAACTAGCGAAAAAAGCATGATTACATTATGAATCATTAATGACGAACCCCTCGCCACCCCCCATCCCCCCCGTCCCCTGGTCCCCCCATCCCCCCCGTCCCCCACCGTCTCCTCCCCTGTACTAATGGAGGCCTGCCTCTGCTGGGCCCATTAGGGCCTCCCATTACTCCAGCCCCAGCAGATCTACACTGGGTGCCACTGCATTAATATAGAGAAATTAGACAAATAGGGAGTGCTGTTTATTAAAGAAAGACAAGTCCCCTGGGGGCTGTGCATGTCTACACTGCTTCACTGCAAGAATAATAGGAACCTGAAGAGAGATGGGACTACCTGACCACTGCATCAAAGTCTAGGAGAGAGACAGAGAGAGGTGAGGGGGCGGGGGGGGGGGGGCAGAGCAAGAGAGGGGGGGATGGGGAGAGATGAGAAACAAACAACACAATCCCCTAATTAAATCGTGTACCTATCGACGATAGTACACTAGAGAGATTTTTGGACGATGCGTCAAAAACTGAAGATGCACTGCGTGAGGGTAAGTGAATCTTCATTAACTTTGAATTGTGTGGTGGTTAGGTAGTAGTAGGCATTAACTTTGAGTGGATAAGGTAAGGCTAAGTTGTCAGGGGAAGGCATTAGCGAACAATAGCATTAGCAACAATAATTAGTCGATCGTGTTGTCCATAGCACGATTCGGACCAGTGACTTGCGGGTTGTAAGGCAAGCTGTTACAGTTTTTCTCCATTGTGTACACACAAAAAATGGAACTATGCACACAAGTCTGAAAACTGAAAAGTTCATGTATCAACAACAAGATTCCATTGTTTTCACTCAAATAGAAATTCTAAATCACATTTTTGCAAAACTCTAAGCACAAATCGCATCATTTAGCACACTTTGTTCACCTGGAAAACACTGGCCTTCAAAATGCCACACCTTAATTACCAGTTGGTCTCACTCACTTCTCACCTGTTCAAACTCAATTGGCAAAACACTTCAATCATGTGTCAAGAGCATAAAAGAGGCCTCAGGTGACCTGTGTTGGGGGGAAAAATGGAGCAGCATTGAGAACAGAGAGGAAGAGGAAAAGTGAGAGCAAGAGGAGGAGGAAGAAGAAGGCGAGCCAATATGTCTAATTAAATCCGCGCAACTTTGGTTGACCGTGTCCTCAATCATGGTGAGGTATAGTTAGTTTCAGGAAACGTGTTTAAATGATTGGGGAAAACTGTAATGGCTCCACCACTCCACCAGCATTGGCGTTCCGCCTTCCGTATTCACCTACCAGTATAGCTGAAAGCGTCAACCAGGACACGCAATTGGGAACGCATACTATCATGTACAGGTACACCATTTCAGTAGGAGAGCAGTCTGGAAACTAGAAAGAGCAATGGAGAAACTGAAGACGTTTTGATTACTTTCTTTTTGATCTCTTCGGCTAATCACCGCATAATAACTTCTTAAAAATAAGCAATTATAGAGGAAATTGATGGTAGCCATGAGAACAGCTGTGTGAGTGGTGTCCGGACCTCCCTGTGGGAGTCCTGTGAAAGAGGTCGCAATCTGCAGAGAAGTAATGGGTGGGCAGAGAGGCACTTCTACCTGGATCTCTCCTTCAACAGGATTCTTCCCAACACTGTTCCAAACCAACTCGCACAGCATTCTCACCATGCTCTGGAGTACTCCTCTCACACCCTCTCCCATATGTGCATGAGGTTAGGCACACAATGTATACTGTAGCACGATGGAACGCAGAGGCAAATGCTTAAACTGTAATCTAGCCATAATTCTTGCTAAAGCTGATAGCAAAGTAAGAGTCTACAATGCTATAAAAGCAAGGTATGTTTTATTTAATGTCGTCCCAACATTAATTTATTTTGTATTTTGTAGATACTGTAGCTTTGGAAAGCTGACATCATTTGGCCAAGATAGAGCAGTGACACCCAAACAGCAGGAGGGAACAGGAAAACTGGAGCTGGAGGCATGTGTTTGGAGAGACTTGTCGCATGCCTACACATCCCAACCCCCTGCCATGAGGGAATGGCAGCCCCGTAGCAGACATTGTCGGCGGGTGTGGGTGTGGATTGGCGGTGCCGGGGGGTCAGATTGACACCTGTGCTGTGAATAATGCATGACCTTGTAAAAGAGCCTTTGTGAGAGGGCCGTCCTGGGAGCTGGCAGAATGAAAATGCCATAAATTCTGCAGAGAGGTCCTAATTAGTGCGACCCCAAGCATGTCTACATTCACTGTGTATACACTACAGGCAGCTGAGATGTTGTATACATCTGTGATTGCATCACAGTGTTGGATTGACGTTGTAAAAAACTGTAGCCTTGTTGGAATCATACAGTAGGCTTATGTGTCACATACAGTATATCATAAATAAATTAAACCCTAACCAACCCTACAGTCCTTTACATAGCTCTAAAGATAATTAGGCAAGCACACATACACATAACACACACAGAGATTCTATGGAACATCCTGCATGTACACTGTACTGCACTGAACATCATCACCATCCCTTAGCTGCAGACATTATTGACAGCTTTCCTCCCGGCAAAATGACTCCTGTGGTCAATTGTGTCTCCAATTATTTGCCTTGTGTGGCTCAGCCCAACCCTGATAGGTTGAATGAATTTGATATGCCATTGAGAGCAGATATGACAGTTTGATGTCCCGCCATAAATGTCTCCCATCTGATGTGCACACTGCACCAACACAGTGTGAATATTAATGGCAGAGTCAAGTACCGACTGCCTCAAGGCAGAGTACATTCTGCTAATAAATAGAACTGAAAAGACAGGAACAGAAATCCAATATCACTGCAGAGTATGTCTTCTGGTAAACATGTAGCCATTTTAGTTTCTCAAAGCAGTGGGCAGGTTTTTTTCACATACACAATCTCTGTCCAAGGATGTTCTGCTGTATGTAGGTTGTGAAATGCCTTCATTCCAAGCAGTGCTGGGAGTGGGGTTGTGTCTCAGGATTCTGTATATTGTTAACATTTCACTGAGCATCAAATAGAATTCAATAGCCTCTCTGCAAGATGGCACAGTAAGACTCCTGCCTCTCTAATAATCTGTCATCTTTAAGAAGTCTTTTATCTTTGTGCAATATCCCTCCCATCTGACTCCTCACCCCTTTGTACCTCTCTGGCTCTCTCCTACACCCTGCACTGATTGGTGGCACAGGAAGTTGGTCCGCTGTGAGTGACAGGAACATGGCGATGGGACATTCAAATCCTTGTCCAGTTCTTCTGTGTCCCTGGGGGGTTTAGTGGAATATGAGCATGATCCCCCCTCATCCCTCCCCATCCACACCATTGCCAGCTTTGACCTTTCACCTCCACTCTGGAGAGTCAGCCTCTTTATTAGTCTGCCACATCCAATAAAACCCACTTTATAAAAGAGAATGAAACCCACTCTCTATCCCTCCCTCCCTCCCTCCCACCTCATGGTAGATAAGAGATGGTGAGACAGCTGTATCAGATTCACTTCAGCTGCAGCACAGAGGCCCTATCAGTAGACAGACCTGCCAATGCCTGCTCCCACCTCTCTGGAGAACACATTATGGCATCCAAGAATATGGGTAGCGTCAGCATTAGTGACGTTGAATAGGCCTATTTCAACTTCTTGAACCAGAAAGAATTTGGGGGACATTTTGGCACATGAAGTCTCTCAAATCCACTATGCAGTCTGCTCTAGGATACAGAGCAGCATTATCATTCTATGGTTCAGTGGCAGCCTTTCCCACCATAGCACTGTCTCTCAGTCAAACACTAGAATACATCAGTAAGCCAGTCATCCCTGAAGGAAGCTTTGCAGGAACAAGCTACTGCTGTTTCTACCCGAGCAAACACAAACACACTCAAACAGTTCCTAACACTCCACTTGACCCAGACGGAGCCCTGGCTTCTTCCATGTCCGAGTGTTTTCTGTCTGACAGTAGCTATCACACACAGTTGGATCACATTCCAGAAGTCATAATGAAACCCTCTCAGTGGAGTCAGTGGGACCAAATGTTCTGGTGCCGGCAATAACAGCACATGGATAAAGATGAGAAATGGCAGTGCGATTTCAAATGAGCTATGTATCATCTGGGGTCGGATCAACAATGACCACAGTGGGAGCAATTCAACGTGAGCCTCTGCTGTTATCATCACCATTTAGCTGCAAAGTGGCCGTCCGTGGCAGTAGAGGGGCGGCTTTCTGATACAGATCTATTCCGTTCTATTCAATTCCATTTAAGTTTTATCTATATTGGCATGGCATTACATTCAAGGAAGTAAGCAAGACATGGGCAACAGTGGAGCTCCAGTGACTGAGGAAACTAAAGTGCCATATTAGTTTCTGAGTTCTCTCCACTTGTTATCATATACAGAGAGATACACAAGTTTATTAGAAGCATGAGGGCAGAGAAATAAAAACGTTGAAACATACAGTATCGAGGGAGGGAAAAGGAAAACAGTGAGCCTAGCACCATCCCTGCAAGAGACTTAATCAGTCCATGACACACCTCTCAGTCAAAATGTCCATGTCTTGATTTATAATTAATCAGTACAGTACAGTACTGTATGTGTTTACCTCATTGCAAGAGATTTATTCCCTTGAGTGCTGTGCAAGACTACAAGGATCTCCTCTCCTTTAATGAGGCACGGTGGCACCCACCCACCCAAGCGCACAAAAGGTATATATTTCTACAATATGTGCAACATGTGAAATCCGCTCACTTGGCCTTCATGGTTGTGATTACGAGATACAGAGGAATCTACAGTACAGATCAATTACAATAATCTCTGAAGAGCCAGTTATTAAAATTCTACAACCTGATATTCACTAATGTAGCCCTGACTGTGTTTTGTTATTGAACACCCTTATTGAGTTCTGAGGGAAACACTAGAGTGCTCAAAACTTGCTTTTGTTCCATATTTTGTTCCACAATATAAAACAAACACTTTCCAGATCCCATCTTTAAGAAAGGCCTACATAGATTATGGAGGTGTAAAACCAGAAATCATTGAAAACCCCCGTGGCATGGATGAATACTGTATGTTCCGCCATAAGTGTTGCTCGGGGAAATGAGAACTGTGGAACTGCAGACGCAAATATGCAATTATGTGAAGTACATAGATGAAATCGAAAAAGGAGAGCTTCATAAATAAACATGCCATAGTTTAGGGTAAATGGCTAATTTATTCCATTTATGAGAGTCAATGAAAACCATGGAAGTAATCAAAAGCATACTGATCCGTAATGTATTTATATTTCAATATGTGCCACCGAGCCACTGCAGCTATGTAAACAAACTTTTTTAGGAAAGCGCGCTGTAATATGCAATAAACACATTAAAATCCTATGCGCACAGCGGCAGTCCCACATCAATGTGAATCATACATGTAAGTCCGCAAACAAACTAGTACATTGACTAATTAGCAAGTCTTGGTAAATATCTTCTAATTTCTCTTCAGGTATGCAGGTGTTGCCAGTGTTTCACTACAGACCGCTATGTTGCGCCTGTCACTGAATAAGGAATGAACCATCAAATCAGAATAGCCCCCAACCCAAATCCAAAAATAGAGTATAGTTCTGTGTCTAAAACATTTTGACCCCCGTCTATAGAAACAGGTCACTTCCGAGCTTTGTTGACAAACTTCCCAAACAGTTTCCTGTTTTCACCCTGTGGTTTGATATGTCTTTCCCAGCACTATGAATACACAAAGAGAAAGTCTCAGCCTTATTAACCTCTCATGGGCCTTGGGAAGTGGAAACAAGAGCTAAGAGATGTTACAGTATCGTTCTTCAATGTCCATTAATGAGAAGATGAGCACAAAATAAAACACAAACCAAAGTAAAAAGTAACCTGGTAGGAGACATATTTCCCAAACAACTACAAAAACATGCTGATTACATACAGTATGTCATGTACAATATGTGTACAATATTTGTGGAAAGTAGGATGTCATTATTTCCTTCTTGCTTATGCTTTTCCCTGATCCAGCCTTTTCTAATACCTTTCCCTTGATCCACTACTCTATTCTCTCCCTGTGCCCCAGACAGTGTCTTGCATGGACTACCACGAGGTGTGCGCCAGGATTGAAATAGCCCGTCATGTTGAGGCATAGCTTGGGCAGATGTCTGAATAATGGATGCCAGAAGATCAGCAGCTCCATTGTCCTGAGTGCGACTGCCTCTGTCTAGCATGTCAAAGGGGGTTGCCATAGTGAGCAGTGCATGTGTAAAAGTCTGAAAGAGAACAAACCAACTGTGTCACCTTGACAGGTTTAAGCAGGGGTAGAAAAATATTCCTTATGCTGCCATCTGCAGTCAAGAGCATTCCTCTTGTTTGTCCGACTGTTCTGAAAAATGGTTCAGACATTCCATTCCACTGAGGCACATTTGGGATTGATGATACTCCCAAGAATACCGCAGCCTCACTTTGACAAAGTCTCTGTCCACAACACCAAATAAATATTTTTTGTATCCTAACATTCATCCTACTACTAATAATAATTCATATTACATATGAATTACATCCTAGGGACAAGTTTGCACTTGTCAAGTTAATTGCATGATCGCCTGAGAACGAATCTGCCTTCGGTGGAATACCGAGGTTGGATCCATAACCATGCAAAGAATTTGTCAGCCTCACACACGCATAAACACACCACCTGCATACCCATGGTTTGTCAGCTAATATGTCTCCCTAGGCATTTCCATTTTGCTGTTGTTGTTGCTGGTGTTTTTTCTGCAAAACTCATTATGGGGAGAGAGAATTAGAAGCAAGTATCTGGGTAAGACACAACAGTGAAGGCACTCAAACAGCTAATTATAATAACCTGACACAAGTGAGTAATTTAGCTGCCTCAAAACGAGGCGAGAGATCTGAGAGAAGCACTTAAGAAGAATGGATTATGCTGGAGGCCATTACACATAGAGAGACATTACAACAGAAAATAGAGCTCCATCTTCTTGAGGTTTAGACTTAAATATGGATAGTTCTCCATATTTGCACTTAAAGGTGATAAGAGGAGGCTCAACAAAGATATGGATGCAACTCTGAAATAGGTCATCATTAAACCTATGTACTGTATAATACCTGTAACAGTACTACACATGTGTATAACATATGAATCAACATTTCAGAAAGTAATCATCCATCATTGATCACATGTGGCATAACGGTTAACTTTCTAATTACAGAAACGTAAATGCAGCTCTGGCTTATTGCAAAAGTAGGTCATGCTTTTACTAAAGCCTTAATACATTCATGTGAAAGTTCCACATGAGCAAAATGACAAATTGGACTTTCCTAGATGCATCCATTGAACACCCATGAATGACATACATAATGACCACTGATTTGTATTTCCTTTATTCATGCATCATTTAACAACCTTGTACATTACAAATATATACTTCATCCTAACTGTAATGACATTCTGTGAGAAATTGGAAAGCTTCCTAAATCGACAACACTTCCTACCACAGTCAATTGGGTGTCGGACAGGGGTTGATAACCTCAAGTAATCTCGCTCATTAAAGGATGAGTGAGTGAACAAAGAAGATTGACAGGGACACAGGTCACCAATGTGGGGGAATGCTTCCAAATGAATCTTGTACTTGTAGCTTCCTGAGGGGGTAGCCTGCCACCTGGAAAAGAAATTAGCAGCACCTTCAGCCCCACTGAATCCTATCCTCTCTGAAGAAACAGGGCGCATGAGTCATATAGGAAAGGGGGTTACAGTACATAATGAATTGGTGTTGCATGCATGCCTCAAAGACCAGCAGCTGGGACAGGCACACTTTCTACTGAGACAAAGCGCAGGCACCACCTTACACGTCTATAAATAATAAAATGATAATGTGAAAAGACAGAAACCATGCATCAGCAGAATGTAGGTAGCACCGCTCACATAAAATCGGCTTGGATCCTGGGCTGTAGATTGAGGTGAGACTACTAAGGGAATAGTGGGATGTTTCTGAACCATAGGGGGAAGGGGATCGGACTGGGAGGCATATTTTTTCAGCTCTCCTGTTTGCCTTGCCATGCTAATGCAGGGTATGCTAATAGACTTGCTGTGTTGCGCTCTCCACTGTTTCCCCTGTGGGAGCCTTCCCTCCCTGCAGCACTGAGAGGCTGAGACTAAAGCTATGCTAGTTCTGTAGACATCCAGGTTTGGGGGCCTGAGCCTCTCTGAGTTCCCCAAGGAGAGGGGCCAACACAACCTGAGGCTGACAAAGAGAAAAAAAAAAAAAAAGAGCATCAGAGGGACCCCAGGGGCCAGAGGCTGGGAACTGGTTACAATTGTTTTTCTTAATTTCCTCCGTATTAAGAGAGCCTGTAGTACTGATCCATTGTCAGCACCAGGTCCTTATGCCACAAGCATGAGCAGCAGTTCTCTAGGATATCCACATTTCTGGTCAAATGATAAAGAACAAAGAGCTTGAGACAGAGAGGATGTACTCATTCCAGAATATTCACCAATGGTATCCTGCATTTCATACATTGTTATCGTGCCTATGTTATTGTGAGGGAAATGTTTTTTTTATCGATTTGCTACTTTTCATAATCTGAGAACTCAATAGAACAGAATAGCCCTAATAAGTCTACTGTAAGTGTTCTCCTAAATGAAGTAAAATAGTAAAATCACCTCATATCATTGATTCTTCAAAAACCATAACCCAAGATCAAAATACCAGCGCATCCTTGCCATAGGCTTAGATTATCATCAGGGTGACATCAGCTCCCTGCACTGACTCATACGTCCCTGAAGGACAGTCCAGTCACAGACAGCTGTGGAATGGGTAAGAGGTCACCACACATATACAGTATGTCACATGACATTACATCATCTGACACAAAAACCCTTGTCTGTGTTACAGTAGGTGGGCGTTAGAAAAGTCTTTTGAGAGACACACACTTTGGCTTTTTAATTCCTTCAGACATCCACCATGTCCGATTTTCCAACTGACCCTGCTCTCTCAGAAGGTGATGTAACCAGTCTGGTCACTGATGACACAACCAGACAGGGAAGTGTTGCAGACGAGGGGGGAACTGAGAAGATAGGGAGCTTCAGACAGGAGGGCAGACTGATAAAACACAACTCAAAATATCCAATATACTGTAGGGGTGAGAATTGAAATAGCAGACTTGGTGTGTGGTTAGAGCTTCATCTCTCCCAACAATAACAACATATTTGTAGTACTCAATCCTCAATATACATGCGCAACACAACATGGCCACACACAGCCTTCCATGGTAAAATCCAGTACTAAATTTGTTCACTCATTCCATACTTTTCCCAGACAGATAATTCCTGGTTTGTGCCCACTAGCGCCAACCCTCTGTCGGTCCCGCTTTCTGTGACCTGTAATTACATGCCATTCATTTGATTTGTTCATTAGTTCAACCCTCGCCTGGGTAGAGCCAAATAGGAACCCCCTTATTAGTGGTTCATGACTTCTCTGTCTCCGTGCTGCTGGGCGCTGGAGCAGGGGTGGAAAACAGCAGAGTGTAGCGGAGGAGAAAGGGGGGGGGCCGTAGAGGGGGGGAGGAGACCTTGTTTTAACTCTTGCCCTGGCACTGCCACAGGAAACCCAGGGCTGCACAGGGGCAAAGAAGGGAAACTATGTCACAGTCTGGCCGGGACTTTTTTTTATTCTAAGCACACATTGGATTGAATGCTTCCCCTGTAACACTTATTCAATATGAATAACATGTCTTTTCAGATGTCCGCCTAGGCATCAAACAGAAAACACCTCCTTCAAAGTTAAACAGGATTCTCAGAATAGGTGCAGGACACCTGACACAAACAAACAAACCACACAATCCTGCAGAAACGGACTCTCTCTGACAAAAAATTTCACAAAAGACCCGAACACAACCAAGTTAAATTCTTAACACCTCAGACACATATAATATGATGAACCCAGTGTTGTCTGTATAACTGCTGAAACTTATTTTTTTTAGACCCTGGAACAGGTCACCCTAGTGAGAAAAGATAAGTGTTTCAGTCTGTGAGAATGAAAGTGAGAAGAAAGAAGTGAAAGCTATAATAATTCTCCCTGTGACATCTAAAGTGAGCTTCTTTATTCTTCACACACAACTGAGATCAGATGAGCGCTGGTTTAACAGACTGTCATATCAGGAGAGCTGAAATACACCCTGGTGGTTGTGTTTCACATGAAAAGCAGAGTGGCACTGAGAAGGGCCAGGGGTGAGGCTTTACAATCAGGGTCGTCTCTTCTCTTCATATTCCACCTCGCAGCAACAGGCTGTGTCATCACCCTGCGGTGTTGAACAAAAGCCTCACGCCTCGTCAGGGTGACAGCGGCCGCTCCTCACACAATGACTGGATGTGCTGCTGTAATTAAACTCCCCCTGTAGCCCTCCCCACACATTGACCTTTCCCAACGTAAACAGTCAGCTAACCCAACACAACCTCCACCGTCACACATATGAATGTGGATGTGTGGATAGATCTATGTGGTGTTACTGTACATGTGTGCGTTTGAGTGAAAGAGAGGCTGAGAGTAGTATGCATGGCATGTGTTTGCATATGTTGTCTACGCTCAAAGTGTGTGTACAGTGTGTGTGCATAATTGGGTTTCTAAATGTACTCCGGCAACACCACAGCCTCGCATACGGTACAGTACAAATCAAAGTCTCCAAGTGAAACCAAACTAATTCATTCCGAACAACAAGATGGTGTGTTCTCATTGTGAATTTCAGCACTGTACAGTTGTTTTGAGGAGACTGAACACCCTTGATGAGCAAATCACAACATATAATGATGAGGGATGCAAATAATAGCAAAAAGGTCCCTTGCCACAGCACTGCCACTCTTCTCCCAGGTCACTCAGAGCTCTGCTGTCAGTCTTCAGTACAGCAGACTAGTGGGAGTGACAGCACAGAGGGCTTCTGTTTGTTTAACGTGTCACTGAGGCAGCAGTGGTGTGTGTGAAGGACCAGATGGAGGGGGAGTGTACGCAGGGTACCAGCTGTAAAGTGCATCGCCTGAGCCACCGTGACACTCCTAGAGTGCACTAGTGACAGTGTTGCTAGGTACTACTGTACTAACTCACTAATCCAGCTTGTTTCATCGTAAAATGCAGAAGGAGGTTCAAATGTGTGACAGATTCCATTTGCATGGAATGAAGCCTGGGGAGGCAAAAATGGAATCACACACTCTTACAAAAACATCCATCCAAATGCTTTCTCCCTCATTCTCACCCACAGACACAAACACACACACACGCACACACACACACACACACACACACACAGACAGACATACACACACACACGCACACACACATATACACACACTCGTGTGCCACTTGTCTAGTGAATGACACCTCATTTTGTTCTCGTTTCAGCCTCTTTGCATTCTGTGGGTGGGTGAAGGACGGAGGGCCTAAAGCTGTCTCGGGTCATTACGGCATACATTTTCTCTTTTCTCTCAGAGAGAAAGAGAGAGCTCTGTGGCACTTACAACAGTAGGATAAAGCTGATGGATTAGACAGGGGTTCTTCTCCAAGCCTTTTCTATAGGCTTCCAGAGGGTGGGCTGCTCGGCGGTGCGTAGGGCAGCACAGCCCAGCCTGTCAGCGTTTGACGGGCCCATCTAGAGGTGCGCTCATGGAGATGGATGATTGATGATAAATATGTACTCACACAGGACCTAAATGCCAGCACGCTCTTGTGATTTAATCCCCTCTCCCTCATCAAACATACAGCCTTTAGAGATGCCTCATGTCTGTGCAAACCAAACCTCTCTCCATGAACGACAAAGCCAACCACATAGGGGTGTGAGGACTGCCATTACAATCGTCAGATCTGGTTTTCGGTCCTCTGACATGGTTGTCCATTTAGAAAAAGGTGCATTGCTCATTGATTCATTAGCCAATGATCAGCTCCTAAATACTGTACATCAATAGTATGCATTTGAAGCAAACATACCAATTTCAGATCAGTAATCAGTTCTCTGTTCATTGATTACAAACACTCTTTATCTTTGATGAAAAGATAAAGCCAAGTTTGTATTAAGCTGAATATTAAAAAGGACTGATCTTACTGATTTTAATGTCTTAAAATTATGTAAGATACTTTTGATTATGTGCAACCAATTATGAAGTGGAATTTAAAAAGTACCCCTATCCAATCATCCATGGAGATTGTATCAATGCATGACTGTGATATTCTTAAAATACAACAACATCCCCCCTGCATTCAACATTCGCTACAGTTCCCAGCTAGCCTGATTGAAAAGAATGTGTGACTAGACTTCCCCCTAGTGGTGATCAGTGGACAGTGGCTTCAAAAGGATTCAGTCCCTGCCTAACCCACCGACTGCTTGACTGACTCCCTCCAAGCAAGAAAGACTTGACCTTGACAATCTGTTTGGTTACCTTAAACAGGTTGATTTGCTAATGTGCAAGTAGAGGCTAACCAAAGCATCAGAATTAAAACTGTGTGTAATATTCTCAACTCAGAATAAGATGGATCTGGATTAGCCATACCTCCCCCAAACACCACAAAGAGGTCATTGTGCTAACTAGCATATCAAGAAGAGAAAATGTAGCTATATTGGCGGTTTTCAAGTACAGTTTGCAGGCCTATTCTGTTTTTGCATACTTATTACATTACACTGTGTGTGTTATGATGTATCTGACATCCAATAGCATTGTGGGAAAGTGTTTCTGTTAACAGGTTCATCTATTCCAGGCTGCCTAATAGCATTCCTCTGTCACCTTAACACTTACCCTTTCTTCCCATTCCTACCCACCATAACTTCTCCTAGATGGGGAGAAACATAACCACATTCTTTAGCATGTGGATTGATTTAATCAATATAATTAAACAATGTTTAATGTGTAAAACAAACAGAAACTTACCTGAATATCAATTCAATACTTTATTTCTCAGTAAGATGACCAGTGACTGGTCACTCATACTGAGATGAGCATTAACAAACTCACACTCACACACACACACACACACACACACACACACACACACACACACACACACACACACACACACACACACACACACGCACACACACGCACATACAAACACATATCATGCATACACACACAGCTGAAAGCACCTCTTAATGCTAAATTATGCAATCAAGATTTAAGAGAGTAATGGACCCCCTACCAAGCCTCTGTGAGTGAGAAATGTAAAATCTATGGGAGGTCAACCCAAACACCCAAGACAAGACAATAGATAAGACCTCACAAATCTTCAACCTTACCTTCCTCAACCCTTACATTGATCAGCATCACTACTGCCCTATCAAATATGAGAATAGAAGTTGAGCAGATCAGTACACCGTACAGTATGACTTGAATTTTGCAAAACCGCCCTCAATATATGATTCACAGAAGAACCAAGTTACAAGCACACATTTTGAGCCTCTATACGACATACTCATTGTGTGATTTCAAATTCGGAACCATACATTTTGATTGAATTTTGCAGTGGCATTTCCACATACAGTATACTACACTCTTATGTATGAAGGTAAGATTGTATAAGGTTTGTCCAGACAGCCATACCTTGGGCCACTTAGGGTTGAGTAGACGAGCCTTGACAGCATCGTCTAGGGCAGCCTGGTGCGACCCCAGTTTGAGATGGGCTGCTGAGCGGTTGCTGTAGAGGATACAGTTCTGTGGGTCAGCTCTCAGGGCATCGCTATAGAGATGCACAGCAGCATGGAAGTCACCATGTTGGCACGCCTCATTGCTCTGCTGCACTTTCTCCATGAACTCCGCTTTACTAAGACCACGTCGGCCCTCCTCCTCCTTGGCTACACGTCGCACAGTTCTTCCAGCTGTCCGAGATCCGAAGATTGAAAACTGTGTGGGGGGGGGGGGGGGGAGAAGAAGTGCAGAGAAGTGCAAATGTTTCGCAATTAGACTGGATGAAAATGTTGTGTCAGTAGAAAAATGACAACTAGAGAGAAACGGAAAGATATCCAACGTGGGTGCTACTTGAAAACACAAAAGACCAAAGTCTTATTTGAAAATGATTTGTTGATATGTGTTGTATCAGCTGACCAGAAATGCTTTGTCATTCTTGAGTTGTCAATCTCAGGGAGCTGTTTCCATAGTACCTCCGTCATACCACACCTCCTCAGACTGAATTCTGGGATATGGCAGGCCTGGTAATTACTTCCAGAGGGTGAGAGAGAGTGAACGAGTGAGACAGGAGATGCCGCTGGATAGAGTGCTGTCAACATTATACCATGGTGGAGAGTATGGTTTTGTCATTAATTGCATCCTCTTCCCCGACAAAATGTGAATCACTGCAATTTTCAAAAGTGGCCAATGAAAATACTGTTCTTTCATTCCCAATTGTACACAATGAGCTTTGGAGAATCTAGGCTAAGAGGGAGTGTGCATAGCTCGTGCAACCACCCTCTGCTAAGACCTTGTGTAAGATTAGAGCTGGTTATGATCTAAGAATGCACATCAACCACTGGTAAATGACAGGCTGGGATATTAAGTGGTTTAGGAGCTGTTTTGTTGCTGTTGGTGCATGTGTTTTTTTGTCATTGCGCTTGTGTTATGAGCTTATGTACAAGAGCTGTCTCACACTTGGGGTTGAGGGTGCGTTCTAGCGTGTAGGGTATGTTCCCCTATCTGGCACAACACATTCCAGGGTATCTGTGTGGGCACTGGGCAAGATGGGTGTAGAGTGAGGGAGGGAGGGAGGGAGGGAGAGAGCTGGGATAGTGAGAGCCTAGAACGATAGGGTAACCTATAAGAAAACACCCAAACCTTTCATTCACATGGGACTGGAAAAGAGAGTACAAGATAAACTCACATGCATGCACATACAAAAAATAGAATACACAATAACCCCCACTGAATGGTGACTCAACTCACACGCAATAGAATGGGCTGTGTATAATCACTGAAAGCCAGATACTCAACAACTAAACTCATGGCCTGTTAGCAGCACTGACACTCCCACAAAGTGTAGAATCTATCAAATGAGGTTTGCACTTGCTTTATGTTCTGCGTTATGTAAAGGAACCAAGAGTATCGTTGTTTTGGGGATGTTGTATTGCGTTGCCATTTATTTGTGTATGATAATGATGGTGTCTCTTGATCATGCTGCACCCTGAATAAATCATGGTGTAATAAAATCAATCAAACGCGACCTGAGGTTAAACACATTTGCAATTCTTATGTAGGCTTTGAGAACATTTTAATACATGTGTAGTAAGCCAAAGAGCAAACTGGCTTCACCGTTGGAGCCTAGTATATTTTGTAACAATGTTGTATGTGACTGGTAGATAGGACAGCATATATATATGATAGCATAGGACCGCAGTCATGCAAACTATTGCTGTCAATGCAGCATTTATAAGCTACATCGTTCAGAACAGCATGACCATGGCCAGCATCATTTTGGTTAAAAAACTGATTTTGACCAACTATTTAATTGCTGGCAACAATGCATGACTGGGAAATCGATACAAAAAAAAGTTTATGACGTTTCTGCAGAGTGGCCGATCCAATCAGCGACGCAAAGGGACTGAATTGTGACTTGAAAAAACACGGTTGGATTACATTGTTAGTCATCCCACTTAAAATCAGTTGGAGCTCTGTTTACCTTTTCTTTTAAAGTCGGTTGCTTCTCCATCCTGGTCAACTTCGTTTTTGAAGCAGTCTTCTCTCATCCCATCGCCTATACCAAACGATAGGCTACTAATGTAAAGCCAATGTGTTTTTACACCCAAAAAGTCTTCAATTATTTCCAGACTATGTCAGTTCTTGTCGGAGTATCGATGAATCGTAAAGATGTTAAGTCAAAAATGGTTTATTTGTGTTCTATAAATACTTTTTTCTCAAGGAAAGTGCGCCATGTTGTCAAATTCTTTTTCTTTTTTTCTTGCCTTTTCCCTTGTTGCCATAGCGGATTTCTGTGCGGCGCTGTATCTCGAGTCAAATGTTGGATCCCTCGTGACATCAGAGGGCTGAGGGGAGTTATACTTTCTTTATAAAAAATAAAAAAAAACTATTTGTTTTGAATGTAAGGTCCTTCATAAACCAAAACTAAAGCACGCTGATCTTGAAATCCCTGAAACGTGTCCAAGTGTCTTGTCAGTGCTGATGTAGCCTATGTTATGTATGGAAGTCTTCCAGTCCAGTCCTCGCAGATGATATCTCAAACCACCGGTCCCATTGTGCCCGAGGTTAACGGGTATCCCCGATATGATGGATTGGCTTTTGGTTTTCCCAGAGCCCAAATTGAAATTAGGCTAACTAAATATTTAAATTGTGTAAATTGCTAAATATTTGTTTCTTATTATTTAATGCCTAATATTCTTGGTATGCTTACAGTGCCTGTAGAATGAACCCCCTTTCGAAATACATTAAATTTTGCTTCCCCCCCACCCCCCTTGATCAACACTACCTACTGGACACTTTCAAGTCAAGTTTTCTTGCTGAAGTCAACACCCCCTTGCTGTGGCTCTCCTAAAATTAGCTCAAATGCAAACATGTCTTCAATAAGTTACTAAACACGTTGAATTGAGTCTATTGAGTGCAATGATAATAGTTTTTTGAATGTATAACCTTGTCTTTGCAAGGTCCCTCATTTGAATAAGAATCAGAATGCTGGCGCACGTTCATTCACCCACTGATCTATCTACATTCACCTACTCGCTCACCTATTCACCCTTATGCTGTGGTCTATAGACTACTAGATTTCGTACTGTAAGTCTATGGACCACTAGACCTCGTACTGTAGGCCTATAGGCCGAACATCCAGACTATTACAATTGCATGCCCTGTCTGCACACTCAGAGAAAATAGCCCAGGCTCAGGGGCTCCTCGAGGAGAACCCCACCATTTCTAGACTATTGCCACCAGAGGACGCTACCATACAACTTGTTTGTGAGCTAGATGTCCTATTCCTCTGTTATGCTCTGTTTATACCACTAATGGCCCAGACCTCAGAGCTCTTGAATTTTGTAGGTCTACACAATCCCCACGCCATCTGTCATATATTTGACTCATCCTTCTAGGCTTATATCATGCTTAACATATTTCTTATATTCTATATTCTCGAATGGCTAAATCAGTTTTCTGGCAATTGCTTTATACTTTTGCCCCATGTTCTCCACTTTTATTGTTGCAAAGACATTTTTCACTAACAATCTTATGTCACAATCATATTTGTATGATGACAACATTAGCCTACAGATCAGCAAAATCAAGAAATGTGTACATCTCGTATGCCAAATAGGCTATAAAACACTTTATGGAGGAATGTAGCTGTTTTACTCTAGCCTATACATTCATAAAGTGGTATGAAAAGAGCATGAATAGAATATATAAAGCCCTAATAAATTCAGAAAGCCGGGGCTCAGGATTACGCAAATGTTACCACACCTGTGGGCTAGATGTCCTATTCCTCTGGCAGGAATAGGTAGCTTTAAAAACCTCGATATCTAATCTCGACACTTTCAGTCCTGTCATGTTCTTCTGATGTCAAAGTCTAAAAACAGTTGTGGTAAACATCAAGTTGCATGTAAACTGGTGACTCGGCATTTCGCTTCGCACTGTTGTGCTCAAAGCCAGTCACACAGTCGCCAGTAACCCGTTGAAAAAACTATTCAGATTAAGTAGGATATTCAATTTCAGGAAAGTGACAGCATCGTCGGACGCTTGACGCCCTCCAGACCTGTCATATTGCGTGCACTAGAGTGCCATACGATGAGCTTATTATATTTAGGCTACCTCTAGTCTCTATTTGCTAAGCTATGATACTAAAACTATTTGGTAACTTTGACTTCTGCAACTGTGATAGAATGTTTTCCCCTCAGGTCCAGTTTAATGCAGTATTTGACAAAATGGCCATCCAATTGCTAGTAGTAATTGTTTTGTTTTTTAACCGCACTGTGCGCACGTGCGCGACTTTAGTTCGAACTGCACGTACCCGGTTGTTATGACTAGGCATCTTTGCTTGCATGGACGTGTTTGTTTACTATCGTAAGTCCATTATAAGACAGTAACATACATTTTATGCGTAGACAAAATAGGATTTTGCGGTCGACCTTGCTTTGTTGAAGACATATGTGTACGTAATGTTGAGTCTATCAGGTTAAAAGGAGATGCACTATGGTTTTTCGTTTTACTTTTGCTTTTCCATTAAAAAGTGGAAATATTCCGTGTCTTAATAGTGTCTGATAATTACGCCTATGATAAATACAACTTAACATAAGTCTACCGGCTCGGTCCAAGCCGGATCGGTCAGGTTTGAGTCGGCAGCTTGACATTTGCTGCGGCAGAGATGTGGCACCTCGCCTGGCCGTGTCATAGTCAAACCCCGCTTTTGGTAGTGCGTATCAGAGCCAAAATAGTAGCGACTCTTTTGGTAATACCTCGATGCGAGGACTCGTTAGCGGGGACAGCGCAATCCGAGGACACCGTGTAAAATTGTCTGTACTGTATTTAACTATAGACATTGACCCATATTTGACCTGGCCTATAAGATGATGGAGTGAAAAGTAATTAAAACCATGCAGGCGAAACTAGACATTTTATGTCAGAAAATAGGTAAACCATGGGGCAATTCTTTTGAATGGGGGTTTCTCGCTGGACAGGTAGCTGTAGATTTTTCTTTAACTTAATAATTCCATTCAGTGTCCAAGGAGAATTTTAGGCCCCATACATTATTAGACAGAGGTGGAAATTTAATAACTCAAAGTATAATGTCTCTGTCCTTTCCAGCCACAGTTTCAACGAGGTTTATTTCATCATTGTAAAGTTGTATGCCTTCCTTTGCTGAATGTATTTGACTCATAATAATAATCATTTATTCCATGTGTATAGCACCTTGCAGCGCTCACATTGTAAGGGGGAGAACTCACCATTGTACGTTTTTACATGAGATTGAACTTATTCCTGAAAATGGGTATAAAATTCCTTATTCGGTGACAAGTACTTTGCCGTCACATCCACACCCGTCTTCAAAGGCATTGGGCGTGGTCGGACGGCTGAGTCCTCGACTGTGATTGGTTATAGAGCCCTCAACAGTAGGTATATATTCGTCAACTTGGTATATATTCATCAACTTATTCTCAGCAGGAAAAGGAGTGTGGATCTGTCTATTGTTCAAGTGGACCTGCCTATTGTTTATTTGCGATTTGAATCTGGTAAGATGTTATTATTTTTTTAAGCATGTGTCCTGTCATGGTGCTATGACAATATGTCTAATTGTAACAGAATACATTGTACTGTATTCTAAGAGAGATATGTGGATAAAGTGGAAAAATATGCTATAGCTTTGTCAGTAGATCTAAAAATGATGTAATATGGGCATTATACCATAGGACAGTAGGTACCCTACCAGCCTTAAGTAATTGTGCAGCACTACCTCAGTCATAATCTAGACAGAATAGTATTATTTCCTTCTACTTCAGTTGACTAATATTGATGCTCTTTCTTTAATAATACTGTTGTGCAGTGATATTGAACCCAACCTCTAAAGGTGGTCATGTTCATTGATGTTGAGCTTTTCTCTAACTATTACACTGACATAAGAGCACATTGATGTGAAGGTATTGGGTAGACTATATATATTCTCCCTTAATAATCTCTGTATAACATTCAGGTTAATCATATTCTATTTATCACTTGAATGCAACTGAAGTCCTCTGCTTTTGTGTCTTTTAGAGAAATGAAGTCCCAGGGTTCTCTTCACGTCGCCACCCCACTGAGGGAGAGCCTTGCCCTGACTAAAGTGGCAGGGACCTCTGTTTACTTGAAGTTGGACTCATCTCAGCCCACAGGATCCTTCAAGATTAGGGGCATTGGACACCTCTGCAAGACAGTGAGTGACTTTCCTGAGTTAGATAGAATAGAAAAGGGCAGGACACAAGTGTGGAGACAGGTGATACTTGGATTAAGATGAGGTAATGGCAGTGACCTGAGTTGCGCTTGTACATTTGTCAGGGGGCCTTGCAAAACCAAACTGTAATGGGGTGGTGGGTGTGGTGGATTGTATGTTCTTGCATGTTCCCATTAGGACCAGTACAGACCAGTTTGAGGAGGTCAGTCCCTGTCTGAACACTGCTGGGTTGGCATGGCAATCTGGTGTTTATTTCTGAGGGGGACTAGTGATTTCAATGAGTGAGGGCCCCTGTGTTCTTGTGAAGGAGAACTGTGAGTCATGTGATTTTTGTTGTCCTGCAGTGGGCCGAGAGGGGCTGCGAGAGATTCGTCTGCTGTTCAGGTGAGCAGCCAATCAGAACATCCTGTTTGAAAGTAACCCAAATTTCTCTTTATCACAGGACAAGAATGATAGTATACTGCATTATACTGGTTATTCTACCATTTCTCTTATGCTCCACATGGGATCTCCCTGACAAGCACACATGAATAGTTTGTTCGGCTGTAGGTGTAATAGTTGTCCTGATGTGGCCATTGTTTTTGCTTCATCACAGGTGGAAACGCTGGTATGGCAGCTGCCTACTCTGCCCGTCAGCTTGGGGTACCTGCAACCATTGTTGTGCCCAGCGTCACCCCTAATGCAACAGTGGAGAGGCTGAAGGATGAGGGTGCCAATGTGGTCATTCACGGCAAGGTTAGTTTAGTATATTCGTTTTTATAGTTTATTGAATCTTCTTTGTCTTGTATCACATTAAACACCAATAGAAGGTAGAAAGTACAATCATATTTATAGAAACAACAATAGCAGAAGGCATTATACAACAGAATACAACATACAACACATGGCATTACATACATTCATACACAAAAGGGGTAGTAATACAGTATGGAGGGGCTTAGTAATAAAGGACAGGCACATTCAGTGAAAGACTTCTATGACTCATGTCGTTCCCATGTACTGTATACAGGACACTGCCATGTATTCATCTGTCAGCTCTTATGCTGAGTCAAGGCATGTTGTGTGTATTAAGTGTATTTTATTGAAGGATGAAATTAAATACTGAATTGGAACAAATAAATAGAAGCACTTGAAAATGTAGTTTTCATTATGGTGTTCTATTCTTTTCTTTTAAAGGCACTTAATGAGAGTATTGAATATGGACAACAGCTGGTGGCCAACAATCCTAGTTGGCTTTTCATCTCCCCCTTTGATGACCCTCTCATCTGGTGAGTGCCAGTACCGTCCATCCTGACAGTCACAGCAGGGCTGATACTATATCAATGTACTTCTGTTACATCTGTATTGGTATGTTCCTTGTGTATGTTCTTGTCAGAAACACTGAGAGTAGTGTCAAAAGTTGATCCTGAGGGCTCCAGCTTTGCCTTGTGGTACCTGGCTGCTTCCTGAAAACTCTCTTTTCTGTCTGTTTTTGTGTGTTGGTAGGGAGGGCCACACGTCTCTAGTGAAGGAGGTGGAGTCAGAAATACAGACGAAGCCTGGGGCGTTGGTGCTGTCCGTGGGAGGCGGTGGCCTCCTGAACGGGGTCGTGGAGGGATTGCGTCGTGCTGGCTGGGGGGATGTACCCATCGTAGCCATGGAGACGGTCGGTGCACACAGCCTCAATGCAGCTATGAAGGCTGGGGAGTTGGTTACTTTGCCTGAGATCACCAGGTAAGAGACCATAGGACCCACCCTCACACTGAGGTTAAAAACCCTCATATATCACAGAGCTCTCAAGTTGTCAGATGTTATGCCATCTTTCAGTCACAGTGTAATTCAATTCATTCATTCACAGTGCTTTAATAACAGCACAGAGTGACACATTCTATCACTTTCCTCTCTGCAGCATTGCTACAACGTTGGGTCTGACCAGGGTGTCTGCACAGACCATGAAACTTGTGGGTGAGCACACAGTTTACTCAGAGCTGGTGACAGACCAGGAGGCTGTTAAGGCTGTTGAGAACTTTGTTGGTGAGTAGCATACATACACCTGCATAGAGGGTTGTGAGATTGCATAGACCAGACATACCCACAAGATTCCCTGAGACTGAGCATCTCTTCTTCTTCCTCCCTCCCTCCTCCTACATCTGCAGACGATGAGAAGATCCTGGTGGAACCTGCATGTGGCGCTGCCCTGGCAGCAGTGTACTGTGGCACCATCAACAGACTGCAGAAGGAGGGAAAGCTGGCGAGGAACCTGGGCCCTGTGGTGATCGTGGTGTGCGGGGGCAACAACATCAGCATGGACCAGCTCCAGAGGCTGAAGAAGCAGCTGGGCATGACTAGCTAGGTTGATAGCTTTGGGTTCTGCTTACTCTTTCTCCAACTCTCCATTCCTCCATCACCCTGATCCCTTCAATTGTGGCTCCCCAAGCTCATTGTGTGCTTCCAATGAGGGCATTAAAGCAGGAGCCCCACAGGACCATATCATTCCAGACTGTGTGCCTCATTCTCCGGAACTCTGGTGCTGAGTGACTGAAGGACGAATTGACTGTGGATTCATCGATAGCGTAATAGAAAAATGTATAGCCCTGGTGACAGATACTGCTCTGGCAGTAGTCGTGTTTGAATAAAATAACCTCCTAAAATATTAACTTCTTGCTATAAACCAAATAGAGATGTATAGATTGTATTTAGCATGTTTTATGTTCCTGTAAAATAGACCATTGATTGTATCTTATTCAGCCTCTTTTGTACTGTATGAGTATTTAAAAAAATAAAAAATCTTTTTCTGAGTGTCTTGTCCAGAGAACCACTTCATTTTCCCGCCTATTTACTTCTTCTGATATCCAATGTATTGCATTGCACTGGGCATATGCAATCCTTTTTGGTAAATGTCCAGTAGTGCCTGGTACTGTACAGTAGATTATCATTGGACATTTCTATGACAAATCAACACCATCAAATGTGAAAAGGACTTTGCCAATAGTGTAATGACTGTGTATTCAGACCTTCCTTCTATTATAATTGGGTGATATCTGGACACAGGCTGTTAAAAAGCAGAGGAAAAGGTCTGTTATGATGTAACAAGTGGCTAGTTAGCAGATGTTCTGCTGTTGCTCACCAAACTATGTTCTAATTTAACAGTTAAGATAATATTATCTGAAAGACATGTCGCTTTTGTTGACGAGTCAGGAAATGGTTCAGGTTTACTCTCAAATTCCTACATTTATGGTCTCATAAAACCATAAATTAGCAGTTTGAATTTAGTTTTCCAGGTGCAGAGAAGGAATTATGAATGAAAGTGAAAACCCTTTCAAAGCTACTGATACATTAACTGACAAGACAGTTAAACATTAAACCACATTGTTTCTTTAGCATCCAAGCCTAAAAGTGCCTAAATCAATATCAAATTGATTATTTTTCATAGACATGTCCTCCAGACTTTATCAATGTAGGGAACATTTCAGATGATAAGTGCAACAAAGTCAGCCTCACATTCTTCTGCTATCAACAATACCACCTAACCTACTTTATGATGTAACACTGATGGTATTCTACCTTACATGCAGTGCCTTCGGAAAGTATTCAGACCTCTTCACTTTTTCCACATTTTGTTATGTTATAGACTCAATTTAAAATGGATTAAATTGAAAGAATTAGAAATTTGAAATACAGAAATACCTCATGTACATAAGTATTCAGACAGCACTCTTAAAATTAGCTAAAATGCAAAAATGTCATCAACAAATCACTCAATAACTTGAATTGAGTCCATCTTAATGCAAGGATAATAGTTCATGTAATTTTGGAAAGAATATCTTTGTTTTTATAGGGTCTCTGATTTACATAGGAATCAATTACACACTGTGTGGATCAGGTTGTCATTACAAACTGAGCAAATGGAGAGAAACAAAACTGCTCAGGAATGCTGCCCTGAGGCCTGGGGAGACTTACAAAAATCTACAAAATTGAATGGTGGAGAGGAAAAAGCACAGTCGATGGGTCGATCATCAGTCGATCATCTCAGTCACTCTACAAAATTGGTCTATAACCAAGTGGCCAAAAGGAATCCCTTAATGGAAAATAATCTATCCATAATTTTGTTTGCAACAATGAATTCAAGTGATACAGCAGAGAAAGTGGGTGGAAATGTGTTTATTTGGTTTTTCTACAAAGCATTAAGTTTGTTGCAAATCCAGCACATGCAATGCAGTTTCCGCACCATCTCTCGTGTGAAGAATAGTGGTAGTTGCATCAAGTTATGGGTATGTTTGTCACTGGCAAGGATTGGGGAATTTGTCAGGATCAAGAGAAAATTGAAATTTGCTGAGTTGGTAGTGAGATCCTAATTGATTCCTATGCAAATCAGAGACCCTATAAAAACAAAGATATTAATTCCAAAATTACATGAACTATTATCCTTGCATTAAGATGGACTCAATTCAACTTACTGTTAGTGATTTGTTGATGACAATTTTGCATTTTAGCTAATTTTAAGAGTGTCATAGCAAAGGGTCTGAATACTTATGTACATGGGGTACTTAATACATTTACTGAAATTTCAAAAAATGTGTTTTCGCTTTGTCATTCTGGGGTATTGTGTGTGGATTGATGGCAAATTCTTTTAATTCAATCCATTTTAAATTGAGTCTATAACACAATTGTGGAAAAAGTGAAGGGGTCTGAATACTTTCCGAAGGCACTGTAAATGTTTTGAAAGATAACTTCTGAACTCCAATGAGATGCTGTAAACACTTGTGTTTCTCCCTGCTGCGTATATAGGGCTGTGTATGAAAGGTTACACTTTGTGAGAATGTGCTTCAGCTAGGTCAAATAATGTCATATTGCTTTTATTAATCTTATCAGTGTCCGTGGCAGAGATGAGTCAGTGGTATTGCAGGAGGACCACACTGGAAGTCTTTGACTGGCTTCACTTCCCCCATCCAATTGGCTGGTTGTTGAGGCCTGTGACCCATTTCTGGTTTCTCATTGGCTGGCAGATCATTAAAAAGGAGGCGCAGGCCGATGGGTCTTGAGGAGGTCAGCCAGCTGCGAGAGAGGCCTGCTGATGAAAGGATTCCCCCTTTCCAGCCATCCCAGAATCCCACCATTAAAGAGTCCAGGCACAACAGATTCCCTGAATAGCTAACAAGCAACCCAAAATAGATTCAGTCTGGACTTCTATGTTGCAATGTAGTGTACATGTGGGTGGGTGGGGGTGAAGGGTGATTCAGCAGGAGTAGGGCAGAGATCCAGCTGAAACTGGCCTGGCCCAGCACTTACTGCTCTGAAAAGGTGTCCGGTTTTACATACCAGGGGGTGTAGACGCAACAAGTCTTTGGACTTGGGCCTTACATAAAAAGCACTGCAGACAGAATGGAAATAAAGACAGCCAGCTTCATCTGAATCATGATCAACACTCTGCCTCTTAATTATTAATAATTGTCTGTGTGATAACACTAACAGATCTATTTACTCCTTTGAGGATTTTGTTTATGCCTGCAACAGGCCATCATCCAACACATTATGAAAGGAAAAGCTTAATTCACCAAAAACATGTTTACTGTAGGTAGGTTAGCAACAAGTCCAAAAATGTACACTATAAATGGCCTGGGTAGCAAATGTGTTTATGAAAATCACACTCACAAATACAGACAAGAGAAATAAGTCCACACCGCACGTTTACATCAAGACATTTTTTATTGTGACACAGAAATCTCAAACGCCATCTTATTCTTTACCTCTGTATAATCCATTTTAGATATCTGTGTTTAGTTTTTGATGTGCAGAGGTAAGACAGTAAAAGTTAAGTTAATGCAACCATAAATAATTGTAATAAATATCAAGTAAATGTACAGCACACATTTTCTCATCGCAACACCTCTTTGTATGGATATGTCCTTATTATGATCTCTTCTACTCCTCCAAGGACAGGTAGGAACAGAAAGAGAGCGTCCTTGTTAGCAGCGGTTTACCCTTTAAAAGAACAAAACCAAAACTAAATTGGCAAGCGATTCAATCATCCCATCCATCTGAAATATTTTGTGGTAGCTCTCGTTGTGTTCTTCAAGTCCCATCCAAGTATAATGGTTTTACTCATACAAGAAAACAGGTTTCACCATGAGTAGAAGAGAATGAGCGATAGAATCCATCTGAGTTACAAGACATTAAGGTGGTATATTACTGGGAATTTCAAATTTTGTAAAAAATAAAAACCCAACAAACCGGATATCCGATAAAGAATTTCCTAGTTTTATAATAATTTTCCTGGAAGAATAGTGCAGAACAAAACAAAAAATCCGTCGGTGAAGTGAAACAGCAATTTAAAAAATTGCCATCAAATATAACGTAGAAGTCTATTTACATTTATTTTCTGTGAAGTCTTTACACCGCTAAAACATTTTGGTTATGGGTAAAATAAACAAACAAAACAAAAACCCAGCAGAAATCCTGCTATTTCTTTACAGGAAATCTATAAAAAGGCAGAACTAAAGTGAATCCGACCCCCTAGTGTGTGTGGACTGTGTGTTGAACGGGGGGAGGGGAGGGGGGGGGGGGGGGGGGATTCCTCGCACATTCAGTAGCAGTAGCACACAAGCAGTGTGGGAGAGCAGCTCGGGAGATCAACGTCTCCCTCCCATTTCACAATGCAACACAGGTCTTATGACCTGAAATGCAAGTAGGCCTATAGCAGATCTGGCAACCTAGCAAGCCACATCTGGCAAGCAGGTAGAGCTTCAGTGTACCTGACCTTATCCTGCTGCCACAGCTACTAGGATACTTTAATAAAAATAAAAAATAAACTCAAATTGCAACCTCATCACTTAATAGGTTAATATGACTTTTTACATGACTTATATACCCTCTTTATAGACTTGAATAAAATATATTCACCGTTTATATAGGCAGATACTGTAGTTAGTTTTGTCCATTAGCAGTCCATCTTTACAGGCAGTTACTATATAATGTCCTATACAGCATTTGTCCACATGTTTTGTCTGCAGAGCTGAATTGGTAAGAAATAGGCAGCATCATAAGGTTCCTTTTAGATATTAAGTGGACTTTCATCGAAAACATCATATAACACTCAACCCTTGCTTCCAGATAAATATTTGGGGTGCCCTTTTCACATGGAGTCACCCGCTCCCCTTCTTGAGGAGGTGCTTGTGTTAAAGGCATGCCTCAGACCGTCCCCTCTGGCAGGGAGAAGGAGGGAAACTGTAGGACTAGGTTTAGAAGAGCATACCAAGTCTTCTGAAAGAGAGAGAAGGGGGGGGGGGTATGGGTAACAAGTGGGAGAAACAAGGTGGGAAGTTTCACAGACAGAAAGGGTATATGTGCCCTGTCACAGCTCCCTCCCACTATGTGTGTAGTTAACAATGAGTCACCTCAATGCCACTCCAAACTCAGTGCAACCAGAAGAGACACCAATATCAGTGTCAAGGCAAGAGGAGATGACCTCCCCTACATCAGCTCTGAAAACATGAGTGAAACACATCCTTGAAATGCTCAACCTGCTTTACAATGTTATTGAAATGAAGCACTGGTACAAAGCAAAAAAACATAAAACAAGCCAAAAAGCATCAACTTCAGAGTTGTCTTGACAGAGCAGGATGGACTCCCATGGGCAGTCCCAGCAGGGGGTACAGGAGAGGCCGGAGGTAAAGGTGGGCAGGGGAGAAGGGACTTCATGGGTACTAAATAGTAGGGTTGGTGATGGCTACGGAGGTGGTGGTGTACTCCATGAGGTCCCTTTAGCCGCTGAGTGGGTCCTCACGGTAGTGGATGGCGTAGCGTAGTTTCTCCAGCATCACATCCAGGGAGGTGTACTGGGGCAGCTTTACCATGAACATACAGGTTTCCACTCTGATGTAGCGCGAGTCAGGCATACCTGGGAAGTACACATGGAGAGAAAAAACATTAAAAAAAACATGAAGCTGGTTAAAGAGGGGAAATGTGAATTTGATGTATCTAACCAGTTAGTTCCTATCTGCGTTTTCCATGTAAATAAAGCCCTTCAGTCAGAGTGTCACTGTGTGGAACAGGACAGTCTTTTTAGGTGATAGTGCTGGATAAGGACACTAACCTTGTTAATCTACTGTACTTTAGACTGTTCATACTAGTAGTCGTGATGTTACACGTCAGTCGAAAATGTGGGAAAACTTGTCCCTATCACACCCCACCTCGTTATCAAAAACAACCTCAGGAACAAAGCGTATCTGATCAGTTTTGCCACAATTCTCAAAATCTCCTTTGGAGCCAAATAAAGAGCTCACTTCTTTCAAGAGTATAGTATTCATTTTATAGATCTGACATCATGCCTTCTCTAGAACTGCTGTGTATCTCCACATAAAACAACAGAAATAGAAAACAAAATGCTGCCCATGGTTGAAAAACAATATGAGCTAGGTTGATAATTGCTATCAGTGCTTCCTTGAGTTTCTGCACCAACAGCACAAAGAGGACATCAAGAGGAGATAGCAACCCATTTGTTTATGTCTACACGACCACAGACAGACACAGACAGACACGGCTCATACCTGCAGCCCCGTCGGGAGGGGCTATCTTCATGGGGTAGGGGGGTACGTGGGCGGTGTCTGGGCCCCCGTCCTTGCAGGGGCAGGTGAAGGGGATGCGTTCCTGGTTGCAGGCAAACTTTATGAACTTGCAGAGCTCCTCCTGGGTGAACATCTCCAGAGCAGTCCAGAAGAACTCTATGTGCTGGTCTGTCTCCATTAGACCCACCTGGTACATGGTGTGAGCCTACAGAGCATGGTTGAGTAAGTTAGATAACCATAAAGAAACTATGGGATTCTTGGGAAGATGGATGATATTGCCTCAATATTACTTCTACCCTCAAAATTATATTCCTTTCTCTATGCTGTTGCAACTCTTTTTACTTTTGTATATGTTACCTTGAGGAACTCCAGGTTGATGTAGGGCAGGCCACAGGTGCGCAGCTCTACCTCTAGGGGGCTGAGCATGGTGAGCAGCTGCAGGGGGATGATGGAGCCCAGCCCCGCCCGCACTGCTGTCATACACTCCACATTCTGCAGCTCCCGCAGACGTAGACCCCGCACTGCCCGTGCATACACATCCTTATTCTCCCAGCTACACACACACACGAGAGATTAGTCAATGACAATTGTCTAATTAATTAAATGAAAAATAAGCACATACAGTACTCCATCAGGGCCAGAAAAACTATTATTCATTGCATTGGCACACCAAAGATAAGAGCTGCCAACCAGAAGAAATCACGTACAGTACACAGAGCTATAGAGATCATTCAGCAAGACATTGCCCAAGCATATACAGGATGACAGTGAGAGTGGTGATTCATGTACAGTACCTGACGCTGAGGTTACGCCCCCCCTGGCACAGCTCCACGTCCTCCCCGGTCATGGTGATGTAGGTAAAGGTGCAGCAGGGCCGGCTGGGCGAGTCAGGGCTCTCTCCTGAGTGGTGCTGGGAGGAGATCTCAGCACACAGGGCCTCAAGCTCCGCCTCCTCGCTCACCTGTGGGGCAGAGGGCAGGGGTCATGTTCATGGTCCTGTGTGGTTCAGTTGGTAGAACATGGCATCAGCAACATACACCTTGCTAGTACCGGGTTGGACCCCCTTTTGCCTTCAGAACTGCCTTAATTCTTTGTGGCATAGACATATGACTGGCTGATTAGATATTTGCATTACCAAGCAGTTGAACAGGTGTACCTAACAAAGTGGCCGGTGAGTGTATATAGTGGGTTTGATTCCCGCTGAGACCATCATTTAATAATCAATAATTTATGTATTCACTACACTGTAAGTTGCTTTGGATAAAGGTGTCTGCTAAATGGCATACATCATGCAAAGGTTAATAGATCAATGGGTACACTGCTTTAATATCTTGTGTAACACCAAGAAAGATTCTAGCAACCATTTGTTGCATGTGAAGTATGTTTTCTGATTCTGAGTGAAGGGAGTTGACAGGAAGAAAGAATTTTGGCTGTAGATTTTGGTAAAAGTGAGGCACAGTTGGTCATTACAAGCATATCAGCATATTTACAAATACATCTATACAAGAACAGGTCAATGCACTGATGCAGCACTTCTTCACCCACATATTACAAGCATGTCAGGATATTTGGTTACAAATACATCTGTAGACGAAATATGCTGACATGCTTGTAATGACCAACTGTGACTTTACAGACAGCTACTATATAATGTCCTATACAACATACATCTACACCATACAGATTATCTGTCAGTCTCTCTCTTACACTCTCAAACTTCTTGACATAGTTGTAGGTGAGCAGGTCAGCCTCCTGCAGGTCCTGCTCTGGATCCAGGGGCTCGCCCACCAGGCCCTTCCAGAAGGAGCCCAGCAGGTCCAGGGGCAGGGGCACATCTGCCCGGATGGCAATGCCCAGCAACTGGCCAAAGAAGTGCAGCAGCTGCTCTTCCGCATAGCTGATTGGACAGGGCGTCAGGATATACTTCCCCTTGGGAACACAAACACACACCAACAACTGATTAATCTAGCCCTTCACTGATCAACTAGTGTACAATCTACACACTTTCTGTATTTAGCATGGTAAGAGACAGCCTATTCTAAGTGTTCTATATCCTATTGTGGTGCTGAACTGCAAACTGAGAAGGCAGGTAGATGTGTCACGGTACCTTGTTGCGGTTGGCTGCTGCACTGGGGCAGGGAAGCAGCAGGGAGAGGGCGGAGCTCTGGAGTTCCTTACACACCTGCCAGAGGAAGTGCCGGAAGGAGCCACCTAGGGGACCACAGATGTCAGAGGGCTACTGAGATAGTATTATGGCATTTAGTGTCATCAAATACTTGAAATGCTTGCTGGAGGTCATTAGTAAAATGCAGGGATGACACTAACTGGTGCCGTGGACCTCCTCTCCAGTGAAGCGAATGTTGAAGGCATAGGTAGGGTCTCCTCCGCTGGCCAGCTTTACACAGAGCTGAGATGAGGGCACACACGAGAGCTGGCGCGCTGCTTGGCAATAGTAGGTGTTCTCTGACGAGCGGATCTCTCCTGGACAGAGACACACACACACACACCCGACATAATCACACACACATACGATTAAGAGCAAGAACAACTGTATCAAAACAGATAGAGGTCATCACATATTGTTAAGTACATGAAGGGCTCAGGGATATCCCATTATCTCACCTCCTACAATCTCCAGTGGGTCCAGGGTGATTTCAGGGGCAGCGTGGTCTGCAGTGCGTTGTACTGTGGCATTCAGTACCCGGTTCATGACTGTCACCTTGGTATCATAGAAGACCAGGCCTGGATAGAGTGGAGATAGAAAAGGTGGAGAGATCAGTACGACGTGGCTTTTATCTAGTTAATATGCCCCAGTTACAGTACTTAATGTCTCAAAGGCGGTCACACTTTGTACAACGCATCAAAAGGCGAGTTTCTCAACAGGTCAATGCACTGATGCAGCACTCCTTGACCCATATACACTGGCTGTTGCATGTGTGCCTTTGGCAACAGGAGACCAGTGCTGAGATCTTTGGTTAACTTAAGTAGCAGTCTCTCACCTTTGGCCTCACACAGCAGTGCAGCGATGCTGTTCTGGTAGGTGTGTGTTTGGCGCAGCTCCACCAGCGGCAGGAAGAAACTCTCCAGGGTGTTGTTGAGTGACTGCAGCAGAGCGAAGCGCAGACGCAGGCTCTCCACAGGCACATCTGCACAGGCACACATCATAGTGATCACATGTACACAGACAGTATACACAGACACACAATACTATTTCTGCATAATTTCCTCTCACACCACACACAACCAGAGGAGTGGATGACATACTGAGTAGGCAGGCCACGCGTGGGTCAGCAGCATCACTGGGGTCCAGGTACACCTCGTGGGGGTGCAGTCTGGCAGGGGTGATGGCCAAGTGACGACAAAGCCTGTTAATGTACTGCACCAGCGCTACGTCCATCTCCAGACTCCACCTCCTACAGGCCTTCTGGGCATGGCGAGTGTCAATGCAGGTACACCTGAACAGGGAGAGGAGGGGGAAGCATATGCCACTTGACCTTCTCATTTATGGTATCATATGAATGCCATCCCAAGCATTCTCAAAAGTTGTACCCTAGTACAGGACGTACCATTGCTCTTAGTACTGTACTTATTATACCCCTTCCAGGCAAATGAGGGTAAATGAGGCTACCATAGTGCTTCAGTGACGCGTTTTCAAGATGGCACATACTGTACAGCACATGCTTCATACAACATAAGTCACCATGACGTCAATTCTTATGCTGTACCTCGTGTGAATAACTGACGTGTGTTGTTGACGCAACGGCACAGTGTGTTCCGACCTCTGAGTGTATACTGCAGTCATGTGTACTATACGTGTGCTGTGCATTTTGTTTGGAATGTGAACTACGCCAGGGTTGGTGAGGCTCACCTTTCAAAGTGGAGGTCGTAACCGCAGGCCAGAATGGCTCTCCACACGCTACGGATGTCCTGCTTCGCCCGATCCACTGCAAACTTATGGAAGCCCTCCAACATCAGGTACTTCTCATCTGGGACTGCAAGAGAGTGGGATGAGGGATATGAGACAAACAGAAAAACATAAACAGAGACACACAGTTGCATACAAAAATATGGACATAGACTGTGGATGAGGGAAGACGAATACTGTAATAGGCAGCATAGGGAGCAGATGGATTAGTATTACCTTCAAGCTTCTTGGCAGGAGATTTCTCCGTGTCTTTCTCCTCAGGTCTGGATTTCTCAGGAGACTTGGGCTTCAGAACAGTCTTCTTCTCACTTAGTGCAGTCCTGTTAGAGACATAACTTGGCATGAGAGGCCAGCTTCATCACTCACTCTACTCTATTCATACCAAAAGGCACATGTATTGACAATGCAAGGTTGAATTGGGAAGCTAACTTGACAATCACAAGCTGAACATTCTATAACCCTGCAAATGTATTTTCAGGTATAAAAGGTTAATTTCAGTAACTATTTAAAGAACACAATTGAGTGTGGGATTCACAGAGAAAACTATCCTGAGGCGGTGTTTTATTTTGAAACCATGCAGTTATACAATTACCAAGTCCATAATTTAAGATGTGGGTGGAAACTAATTCAGGGGTCTGTTATGGTGGGTGGAAGCAGAGTGTGGAGTGGAACAACACTCACCGGACGCTGTTGAGCACAGACTTCTCCTTGGTGGGAGGTTTAGTGATGGGTCTCTTGGTGCTCACCACCTTGCCTTGGTGCTGTTCTTTGCCCGCCTTACTGTACTTGTTCTTGTTGGGCTTGGGGGTGCCATATTTACGGAGAATCTGTGATGCATAACTTGTTTACCTTCTGGGAAATTATGTTCTGGCAAATATGGTACAGTCGGATGTGCGTGTATGCATGTGGATGACGAAGGGTCAATGCATCATATACATTTTGTGTGTATTCATACACTCTTATGGGGAGTACAGTACCTGTGTCAGTTGGTCCTCCAGAACCTTCTTGGGAGGCCGTACGTTGGTGAAGAAGACGTGCAGCAGATTTCCTGGGGTCTGGGAGTTGATCTGCTCCTTGCTCAAGTAGATGTCAGACACTTTCATGGGTTTGACTGGTGTGAGGCTCAACATCTGCTCTGAATAAACGCAGCTCTTGAAGATGTCCGTCAGCACATCCCGTGCACTTGGCACCAGCTTGTCCCCTGGGCACATGGAAAGAAGAGATTTAGAGCCTTCCAGATGTAAGCCTCATCTGTATTTGCAGAGAAACTAAGAGGGGACCTGTGTGTATACATAAACACAGGGAGTGAACGAACTATTCACAGGGAGTGAACTACAAACCTCTGATAGACTTGTCTGTAAAGTAGTCCTCAAGGGCAGAGCTACCCTGTGTGTCAAACAGGCTTTGGTTCACACTGGAAGCTGTAAGGATCTCCTCATTGGTCAGCTCCATCAGCTCTTCCTCACCCTCCAGGCTAGACAAGCCAATCAAGTCGCTGCTGTTGAAAAGGCTAGCACGTATCTTCTCAACCTTTGCTCTGGCACGAACCTACATTCAGGAGAGAGAGAGGAAATGCAAGTCTATCTTTATCATAGAGGCTAAAAAACATCATATTTAAAAGATGATTCATATCAATAATAAATCAGCTTGAATTGTTGAATCTTGAATGACATGAATAATGAAAGACAACACACCTCTATAACGGCATAGCCCTTGATGGGCCGGGCCATGATGGCGTTGCTGTCCAGAGAGGTGACTGTGTACATGGAGCCTCCGTCTGACACTGAGGCCGTTTCTGCACTGTCCAGGGGCTCCCCCAGGCTGCCCAGACTCCCCATGCTCCCTGTGCTGCACAGGGATATATCCAGGCTCTCCTGGCTGGACACTGTATGGGGGTCCAGAGGCCCTTGCTGTGGGGAGGGCACGCCGGAGGCAGTGGCAGCGGGCATGAGAGGAGGGGCCGCTGGCAGCTCCTGGTCAACAGAGAGTTCACTGGCGGTGCGGGACACCCCTCCCTGGGAGGAGCTGCAGATGGAGGTCTGGCTGGTGGAGGCAGAGGCGCTGACACTCATGGCTGGAGTCACACTGCTGGAGCTGTCAGGGCTCTCAGGGCCCCCGTTGTTGGGGAAGCCAGGTCGCTCAGGCTCGGGGCCCACCTTGCTGTCATGGGGGGTGCAGACCCCGGCTCCAGTCTTGGGCTTTTTAGGGTCCTCTTCCTGCAGTGGGATGAAGATTTCGTCCTTGAAGAGCCCCCCGTGGGCGTTGCAGGCCCTGCGGATGGCACTGCGCACTGCGGCCTCCTCCAGGTGGGTGGGGATGCCTGAGAGCACCAGCAGGCGGCTGTGGGCGGTGGGGCCCACCAGGGCCTGGCAGGCATCTGTCACTGCGTCGCTAGTCACACTCAGTCCCTGTGGGTCCTTGTTCGCCAGGTGGCGGAGGATCATGAGGAGGGTGAGGCCGCGGTGGAACCACAGCATGTCCTCAGGCTTGCTGCCTGCCATGTTGAGCAGGGCGCTGTCACTCTCTGACAGACGAGTCCCTCCACTCCCAGAGCCTCGTTTCCCAGAGACTGCCGCCGCTACAGCTGCTGCCCGCTCACGCTTCATCTTCACCTTCTTACGCTTGGAGAGCAGACTGGGGCTCTGGGGGGTCTGGCCTGGAGACGAGGATGATGATGAGGATGAGTCACTGAGGTTGGGGGCGCTGGTGGAGGATAGGGCCCCCACTCCTGAGCCACCCACATTGAGTGGGAGGGTGACCTCTGCCACAGCCAGGCACACCTCCATCAGAGCATGGAAGTAGGTGGAGAAACGGCTCTGATCTGTACCCAGGGCCAAGGCCCCTCCGCCAGAGGATGAGCCGCCTGCCCCAGACCCTGACGCCACCCAGCCTTGGGTCTCCCGGTCGTAGAGCTTGCGGAGCTCCGTCTGCAGGGCCATGAGCACAGCCAGGCAGGGATTGAGCAGTAGGGCGATGGAGCTGGACAGACCTGCAGGGCTCTTGCGCTGCTCCAGGTGGTGGATCTTACGGAAGAGCTCAGCTAGCAGATGGAAAGTGAGTTCCTTGATGCAGGGGGCCAGATCTGTGGTCCAAAGCAGCCCACCTGGAACCACAGACAGGGAGACACGAAAGAGAAACTAAAAATAGTGCAAACAAATAGGATTAAGTGTGCAGTATTAAAACACCTACAAGTGACTGAGGGTCATAGAGAGGTGTCTGACATGTTAGACACCATATGGACATGCCACCTACCCAGCAGCTCAACCACCTGCAGCAGCACAGAAGAAGGCACAGTGTCCAGCTCATCTTCAGAGTGTTCACTGCTCTCCCCCAGCTTCCACGTCAACAGCTGCTCAGCAAACGCCATGGCCAGGGGGAACTCCAATGGCAGGGAGTGCAGCATCAGCACCGCACCAGGAGGGGGCGACACCCCTGAGAGAGAGGACAGGCAAACAATCTCTCGTTATTATACACATCAAATTTGGTCATCTACCTATGTGAAAGAGGGTAACATGCCACGGAAATCTCTGTGTTGGAGGGAGCTATTTTTGACAGGACCAAGGGAGATACTCACCCAGTTTGATGTGGACCTTGTCTGTGGGGATGATGACAGAAGGGTATTGGTTGGTGGTGGGAGGAGGGGTGAGGCCTGTGTTGGAGGGCGAGGCATCCAGAGGGTAGCACATCGCCTCCATCAGGTTGAGCTGGCCGTTTCTGCGAACTTTGTGACCCAGGCCGTAAACCATTACCCGCGCCCATGGGGCTTTGTACAGAGAGGAGCTAATGGAGAGGAGAGGAAGAGATGTAAGAAGAACACTAACAAGGGTAAGAATGGGTCACAAATTCTAGCCTTAAGACATCTAGGGTCATCATGGACCATGGCCTTAACTTGATAAGGTAAACTGGAAGAAAATGCTGAATTAACTCACTCTTTGCGGCAGCCTAATTGGCTCTCCTTGCAGGAGGCGATCACAAAAGCAGCGCCCGGAAAGTTGACGTCCATGCTGACCTTTGACTCTGATACCGGAAATTCCTCGGACGTGAACTGCTCTGGTGCATTCTACATAATAGAATAAAGAGAAATCAAGATTAACTGCCTGAAAAAGCAGACGATTTCAGTGTCTGGGGAGGAATACATTCTGCTCCACAATCCAGCCATCCGTTAACCTTGCTGACCTGTAGGAAGCAGCAGATCTGCTTGGTGAGCTCCAGTAAGCTCTCCTCTCCCTGGTGCAAGGCACGTGTGATGGCCACAGTGAGCCACTCACGGATGGGCTGAGCGTTGCCCTGGTAGAACAGGTCTGTGGGTGAACAGCTCTGGCCCTGCAGGTTGTGAAGTAGAGACTGGGCCAGCAAGATGGAGCTGGAGCTGATGGTGCCATCTGCAGGACAAACAAGAGAACAACGTTCAACATGTAGATAATGGAGACAAGGCAGATTCCCCAGGATTTGCAAATAAGTCTGACAACTTCTATTTTGTACAAAGACAGTCCACTCACCAGGCAGGGGTGGAGCCAGCAATTGATTGGACAGCAATTGCAGGTGTTCCAGGGTGATGTCACGAATGGCAGGGATGTGAAAGAGACGTGTGAAAGTGTGAGGACTCTTGGGGGCAAAGATATTGAGTAGGGCCATGCGGCAGTAGAGCCGAGCCAGGGCACTCTCACAGCGCAACAGCTCCCTGAAACAAAACAGGCCAAGGAAGATGATTTAGGCTACACAGCAGTGGGTGAGAGTTTATTCAGAGTTTATTTGCATGTGTGAATGACTGAGTTTGTTACCGGTGGATCTGAATGTTGCTGCTGTCCAGAGAGACTAGACCATTAGCAGCAGTACGACGGGATCCAGCAGGAGGGCGCTCCAGCATCTCAATGGGGTACCAGTACCGTACCAGGACACCCTCACTGCGCAAGTATGTCTCTACCTGCACCAGCTCATTCACCTAAACACACACAGAGATGGGTCAGAGAACCATTACCAATATCAGTGCATCATTTCAACTTCCTGTCACTGTGTTAGAGACCGGGGTCCAGTGTTGTTTACTCACGGAGTCCACATCCAGGACCACTCCGTGCAGGCCAAATGTTTTCAGCATGCCACGGATGGCAAACTTGGGCAGGGCTGTGCCACCTGTAGTGCTGTTGGTGTTGTTGCTGTCTGGACAGCGGATGACTACAGTCAACCCTGAGCAAAAGAAAAAGGTTACACTACAGACAAAGCAGTATGTGTGCATTCCAAGTATTGCTTCTGGCATAAATCATTTAGAAGAGTTTACTTGTTTTCATGAGATGCGAGGAAAGTCGTATACGTATGGGCTTAATTGACTGAGGACTCAGTGGTGGGTGAAAGGGCAAGGTACCTTTGCGGACTTTGTCGATGGTGAACTTGTTGGCCTCTTCCTTGATGTCCTCAATGGTAGGGAGGTAGAGGTCACGGGGAATACCCCCATTCTCTTCATATAGGAACTCAACTGTCTGCCGTGCAATGTCAACCATGCCTACAACAAAAAAACAAAAAGAGCAATGTCAAAATGTGTTGTTTTTAGGGTGTACATTTGACCTCGCAAGGCAGTTGGTGGGGAGCTGCTATCCCAGGCTTATCCAGAACAGGAAAAGAGACTAGGGGCTAGTATACATGCTCACCCAGTTGCAGTGCTCCCTTTATCTGGTCCAGGCCAGACTTCCTCTCTGCCTCGTTGCGGAAGCGCCGGCGGATGGTGGGAAACACTTTAGTCTCCCAGGCCTTCACCAGCAGAGCGTAGTGGTCCTCCTAAGGTCAAAATAAATGAAGTTGATGCCACCAATGACAAAACATGTGGTATTGATATTGATTTCACAGAACCTCAAGCCCAAGCTGGACCCTTAACTCACCCTGGGAACATCGTCATCATCCTCATCGTCACTCTCGTCATCAGCAATGGGCGGGGGGTGTGCGTCGGGTCCGGAGGTGACCAGGTTCTCGTAGCTCAGCTCCACTTTGTAGTGGCAGGATGAGTCACTGTTGTACTCTGTCCCAACAGGAGAGGACAAACAACAAAGCCAGTTCTTACAAACACTACCAACTGGGAGACACACACACAGACACACAGTGGGGAGGGGTGGGGTTAAACAAACAGCAGAAACAAAACAGAGGACAGAAATACAAACTCAAGACAAAACAAAACAATATTATTAAGTGGTTAAGTGAATGACTGAGAATACTGTCTACCGTCCCTTTCTCTCCACTGAGTCAGACATTGGCATACCAAATTACCAAAGTAGGTCAAATGCATACATGGAGGAAAGGGAGGGGAGAAGGTGATGGGAACATACGTTGCTGGGCAACTGCCACAGCGGCGATCCGACAGGGGGGTCCATGGGAGCCAGAATCAGATGCCACACTGGCACCTGCATCATTGTCACTGTCTGATGCCATGGCAAAGGGGAGTGCCTCGAAGTTTGCGCTGATTTCTTCTGCAAGGTCGACACAGAGGTCTGCAGCATTCCGGTGTGCTTGACCCTCAGCATATGCAAATGCCCGGCAACCGAAGTTGGCACGGATCTTTGTGTTCTAAACAAAACACAATATTTTACACATAAGCTACATCCATGAGCTTTTAAAAAAAAAAAAAAAAAAAAGGTATGTTTAATAAGACAAACCCACCTTCTTCTGAATGTGCACCAGAGGCCACATGCCCCCTGCTACGTCCTCTAGGAAGGGGCTGAGGCGCTGGCCACAGTAGGTGAAGTAGACCCGTCCTTTGGGGGCCTGGCCAGGGGGTGGAGGGGTGCCCTCGGAGCGCTCCCAGCCAATGCCAGCCACATCACCTATGGGCATGAAAAGAGTGGTCGAACATGAAACATGGGGTAACTAATTATTACTACACTGATGTTGAGACGTGTTAGGATAGAGTATGGATAGCACTGAACTGTTCTAGGCGTTAGTGATAAGTGTGAACTGGTATAGATGGAGCCAGTGTTAGAGTAGCAAATCTTGATTTTTCATGCAAACTGTGATTTATCGAAGGGGCAGGTAATACATTTGAGTAAATTTCAATTGAATAATGACGTCCCTACTCATTTATAACATGCTCATATGTAATACACATTTGTTCCAAAACCAAAAAAGTAAAATGAGTGATGGGAAAATAGGGGACAAAGTGAATTGATGAAAGTAGATCAGAGGTTGGTTTCCTGTCTCACCAGGAAGTAGGGCTACGTCCAGCCTCACACTCTTCCACTGCAGCAGACTGGAGCCATTATAGTGCACCGCCCTACCATTACTGCCAGAGGGAGAGCCAGGCAGAGACGGGGAGAGAGAATGAGGATGAAACAGGGAGGAAAGAGAAAGAGGTCAGCACTCAGTCAGAGACAGGGTAGTGGGAAACCTCACAGAGTGGACACCTCTAGATTCCATACACAGACATACTTGTGAAAGAGACAGGTGCCAACCGGGTTGGTCCATGCTCCGTCTCTCTTCTCTGCTTCTGTGGCAAAGCCGAAAGACACAATAGGACCACTGTCGTCTTCCGAGTCTCCATAGGAGACGATCTCTATCTCCCAGTAAAAGGAAGGAGCCTACATGAGAATGAGAGAAAGATTGATTGACAGTGAATCAATGTATCCTAAATTAATGTCTATATCTTTGAAACATATGAGACACATCATTAAAATGACAAATGCCAGACAATGACTTGTAGTGCCCACCTGAACAGGTACAGGTGAGGTGGCGTAGATGAAAGTGCCCCTGGGCAGCCCCCCTCCAGCACTGGGGTCAGCCAGGAAGGTAACTGAGGTCAGGCGGGAGGAGAACATGCAGGCACGCACTGGAGGGAACACCCTGGATGGACACCATGTGATCTCCTTGGGCTGGGGTAAGAGTGGAGCAAAGGGTTAGATAAACACAACTGCACCTGCAGTCCCATTGTATGTCCATCATTAGATTTAGACCTAAGTAGATCAATGAGAATAAAGTTTACACCCACCTGCCGCCTGTCTGTCTGGAGGGGAGGGGGTGGCGGGCGAGCACAGTCTCGGTACAGCATCCTCACTCTCTCACACTGCGCCTCGACCATGCCCAGGCGCTCCCCTGTACAACACAACAAAGCAAACACTGGTATCGACACAGCAGATCTGTACAGAGTAATATTTCAACACAATCAATCAATACTACTGTCATACAGTCAGATCTGGTCAGTGAGGGTACAGTAAGGCTGCAGTGCAGCACTGGAGAGGTTGTGGACAGTCAGAGTGCTATGTTACTGGATCAGAGTGGACACTCACCAGGGCTGCACTCCTGGGCCACCAGGTTGAGCACCTCCACAGCAGCAGGACACTGCTGGATAAACTCCTCACAGAATGAGCTGTCCTCCAGGAGCTGGGCCATCACCAGACATGCTCTGTGAAGCAAGCAAACACACACACACACAGGTTGAATGCTTAACACTGACTTGGCACCACGATCCTTGAGTCCTTAATAGTGTCTTATCTCACCTTGTTCTGATTTCGGCCAGCAAGCGGACAGCAGCCATGACAGGACTGGAGCCATCCCCAGATGCAGGGAGGGAGGTGTGGATGGAGAGACTGCCCTCCTGTGGCAGGAGCATAGACTGCACTGCCTGCACCACCTTCTCTGTGATAGACAGCTTGTAGAGGGGCAGGGCCTGAGAGAGAGATGGGGGACAGTGCAGGGATAAGAAATACACATCAAATGAATCTACTGCCATCATAAATCAAAGAAAATGGAGAGTTGAAAGGTTTGTTGGAATGACTCCCTTATTCAACTGCCTTGGCCTTACCTCAGAGCGGGGTGTGCAGAGGCGGGATATGGGCACTGTCAAGATGTCAGAGGCCTTGCATGCCCTCCTGTACTCGCAGGAGGGAAACTTCACCGTGGCAATGCCCTCCTGCTCATTGATGGACATGACTATGCCCACACTGCCCAGCACTCCTTTGCCCACCACCTGAATGTGAAGACCAGATGAGAAACACGCACTGAAACATTTGCTTCTTTAGACTTAATGTATGATGTTGTTGGTACCCACTACCATCAATTTCAACCCATAGGTCTTTTCAGGAATGTATGGGGATTAGTGTCGACGCACTAATGGATCTATCAGCCTCCAGAGTGTCTCCTAACCCACCTGGACTTCTGATCCGATCTTGATGGTCTCTTTGAAGCCTCCAAGGGCGCACAGTGCAGCCACAGCCTGTCTGCCGATGGCCTGGAGCTTAGCCAGCTTCCTGCCACTGCTGCTGCCATTCTCCAGGATGCTCTCAGCATACTTCCCCAGCTGAGGGATGAACATCAGCGCCCGGGACAGCACCTAGTAGACACACCATAACATGATTGGCAGAGAGTTATAAGATCAAGAAAAACATCATAACGATTACGATCAATATCAGTACTTATCAACATAAACATCGTCATAGTCTGTGTCTTCATTACTTAACATTTTCATCATCATTTTAATGAACAAAAATGTCATTGACATAATCAGTTATGACCATGATGTTTAAGACATTGCATATCCTTAGTATGACATGGATCTGGAAGAGATCTATAGTTGCTGAGCAGACTCTATTGACCCTGCTGGTCCATTACCTTCTCTGCTGTGCTGGTCCAGATCTGGGCAGTGTTGGACTCGGGTGCTGTCAGCAGGCTGTGCAGCAGGGCAATGACCTCAGCTGCCATGCTATTGGCCACGTGGCCACTGATAAAGGGCCTGATGGGGTCTGACCTGAACAGGGGACAGAGGGAACCAGACACAACCACTTTACTGTCTGAAAAACAAGGGCTGACACAGGGCAGATTCAATTCCACTACAATTAGTCTTATGGAACTTGAGTGACTGAATTACCTGGCCAGGTCAGAGTTCCTGTCCCGACACACAGCGGTCTGGGCAGTCTTCTTCTTGTCTCCTGTAGTGACCCCTCCAGCGGTGTCTGGGGCCAGGGCCTCCACAGGTGGGCCAACACTCACTATCAGCCCAGACTGGGCCCACTTATTAGCCTTACGCAGAGCAGCAGATGCCTCTTCTGTGATCACCTCACAGCTCCCACTCTGGGGAAGTGAATGAGAGAGGCAGCGGGTGAGGGGGCAGTACTAGACTTCTGAGCATTCATTTTTCACATTAAAAACATAAATAAGCCTGACCTTGGTCATGTCTCTGTCCATCTTCACCACCTTCTCCATGTTGGCTCCAGTTCCAAGACGGAATGGCCGTCCCTCTGAGCTACTGCAGAGTGGAAGGGAGGGGAAACATAGGTGTTAGAGAAACGACAAAAAGGACTTCTGCAGTTGCACACATGAAGTGAGAGGAAGTGATTTATGAGGATGAATGAGCCTCACCTGAGCAGTGGCTGCAGCACCTCATGAGAGGACTGGTCCTCCCTCTTGTGGATAAAGATGGACAGTTTGCCATCCACAGCCTCGCCCTCCTCCCCAGACTCCTTATCAGATTTCAGGGCACCCTTGGGGCTGGCACGGCTCAGGCTAGTGTCTGGCTCTGAAGAGCTGGGGGACAGCAGGGTCTGGCAGCCTGGCAGAGAAAACTGTGTTAACAAGAGCACCCACAGAGGCCAGGGATCTCATGACCAGCATGTCAAAACAAAGTGTCTTAGCTACCTGGCACAACATAGTCAGCCAGCTTGGCAAGCAGCAGGGCAGCGATGCGTGAGGCAGGGTCGCTGGCGTCTTGCTGCTCAGCGTCCAGTGTGTTGATGGAGTAGCTCCAGGAGGGCAGTGCCACATTGCCACAGTCCTCCACACTCATGAGGGGCAGGGCAGCACGGCACAGCTGCAGAATGATCAACACCAGCTTTGGTGATGGCCGCTGGTCCAGCAGCAGAGACAGGAGCTTTGATACACAGGCTGGCTGGCTCAGGATGGCCTTCCCTATGTGGCTCCTGGAGGATAAACAGACAGCCATGTAAGATAAAAATAAGACAAAGGATACAAAATGCATTCAGAAGAAAACACAGAGAGTGCAGAATAGTAAAGGAGATCTCATGTTGGTCTCAGTATTTCTGAGGGTCTTGCTCTATGGGTAAGTTGTACAGTACATACCTAGACAGGTCGTTGAGAAGGCTGAGGACATCCTGCAGGGCGTCGTTCCCTGCTGCCTGGTTTCCACAGCACTCTGTGGCTCGGGCCAGGTGGTTGGTCAGCAGGCTGGACACCTGCCGTGCCAGACCAGAGTGCACTGCATCTGTAGAGCCACCTTAAGAGGAGGAGATATGTTACTGAAGGTGCCATCATCACTGCACACTTATCATACTGTAAAAAGAACACTGATGTATGGTTGTATCCATTAGTGTATCTATGTTCAAACTTAGATCCTAATATATAAAGTATTTGTGATCTTTCTCATGAAACATACAGTCTGAGCATGTCAAACATCAGGTATTCACATTAGCTCCACGCCATTATTCTCGGGGTCCTGCATTATTTGCCTGACTCAACTTTCACCAAACCTGCCTAAGCTTTACCTCCAGCTACTCTTCTGCACCTTGCCCTCACTTTGGTAGTAGACCCTACAAAATAAAGACTTATGAAGAAACACTGACATTCTAGACAGGCTTACAAACCTTCCTAATGAACACAGTGGAGTATGACAACATAAGAAACCTCTGTCTTACGCTCTTTTCATACGTTTTATTTGAGTGTTTCCATCAGAGCTGCTTGCAGTGAGCTACCTTCTTCAAAAGTTGATAACTTCTATTCACTAAATCCTACTAACCCATAATGATCTCACACATACCTTCAACCTTCTCCCACTCAATGCAGCGGTTGGCCAGAACCTGGAAGGCAGCCCAGGCCATAGTGGCCACCTTCTGCTTCTTGGTCTGCTTCTCGTTGGAGCTGCAGTCTCTCTGGCCACTCAGGCTGCACAGGCGGTCCATGAGCTGGACCAGTCCGCTGCGCACCAGGCACTGCTCCTCACTCCTATAGGAACACAGGGACAGAGGGATACATGTAAGATATATACACACAACACAAGTGTTATATACATATATATATTTTTATTTTATTATTTTTTTGTAACTCAAAAACTCCTATCTTTTAACATGGTGAAGTATGTGACTGTTGTTGCTAGGCTACCTGATGCAGTGCCTTAGCTGGCAAGGTAGCTAGCAACGATTAGCGATTATACTAACACAAACTTCGTAGGCATTTCTATGCCAGAAATAGAGTAGCTTGCTAGTAAGAGGGGGTATAATACATGTAGAAAGTGTTTATTTCATACAAAAATAGTGTATATTTATTTCAGAAACTGTAGTGGAAGACATCCTCATTTTCCAGTGAAGTAGCCGCCATCCTGTTGTGAAATGTTTGTTTGTCCTGCCCCAGTCAATTTGATTGGTTTCTTGGCCCAAGATGTCGCCCTGAGACCATAAATGCTGTGTTCCAAAATGCTTTCCTGCACTCTATCTAAAGTGTTTACTTCAGACAGATAGAGTGCAAGAACGCAGTAGCTGCCATTTCAAGAACCCAGCATATCTATCTATTGTCTAAACCATCTTTCAACTTTTTTCTACTACCAAAATAAGACATTGCAAGCCCACTACCAAGTTCCTTCTGGAACTTCTTTTTCTAGTTGGTATGTGCAGGCTTCTGAGGTCTGCTGGTTAGGTTCTATAATGCTAATAGTATACTGTACACAAAATAGTGTTAAAATGTGTTTTTGAGGGTTTGGTGAAGAATTGTCTTGCCTGGTATAGGGGATTGTGCACAGCATGCCGATACTGTTAGAACAAGCGATGGGGTAGCGAGCACATAGTGACACTACAGACGTCATCGTCTCCCCAAAGGCCTCCTGCACCTGTTCCACCATTCCCCCACAGGTCAGCTCCTCGATCCTGCACAGGTGACACACAAACAGGGATACACATACATTAAGAAAGGTAAATAGACCTTGATGAAGTTGTTGATATGTAAACCAGTCTGTGTGCAACCCGTACCTGGGCCCACCCTGCAGCACCATAGTGACGGGTCCAACCAGGTGGGTGACTCCACCCACTCTGACTGCGGCAGTGAGCAGCTCCCTCATGTGAACGAGTGCCTGTTTCCGTGTGCTGCCCCGCCTCCACCTTGTCTGTGCAGCCGACAGGAAACTGCTGCTGGACACCTGGGGAGAAGCAGAATACCTCAGAAGTCATAATATAAAAGGAGTACAACATTTTCCCATCATTAGGCAACAAAAACACAGAAATGGGACATGCGAGTGAAAGGGGGTGGGCAGGGCTTACGGTTTGGTCAGGCATGGTCCCTATGAAGGCAAAGAGCTGCCCTAGGAGCACACTGTAAGTTGGTTTGTCCCGGCTATCCTCGATCGCAAGTGACTGCAGGAGTGTGAAGGAGCTACTACGATGACTGGTGGGGTGGTGTCGCCTCCTACAGAACAAGGTAGAGGGGTGAGGACTCCCTCCACTCATCGCTCAGTGAGGATATTTTTGTAATCAAAATGTCTCTGTATTATCACAGTGATTCAGAACAAACCTTTGGCTGGCGTGTGTGAACTCCAAGTCCTGGTTGGCAATCATCTCCAGATCAGAGGGTGCAGACATGCTGCGCAGGAAGACTGGCTGCTTCACCATGGGGACCACCGTCTTAGTGTCTGACACAGACTTACAGGCTGAAATAGAACAGACCAGATCCACACAGTCAAAGTAAGTCAAGTTATTGGGAGGGTAAGTATACGGCGGGGCAGGTGTAAGCTGGGGAGGTTTACCTGGCGTGCCAGCAGGCGTGGTGGTTAGGCTCCTGCAGTGTGGAGCGATCGTGACGTGGAGCAGCAGCTCTGTGCGGTTCATAAGGCTCTTCACTAGGGCTTTGGTTTTGGCCAGCGGGGTGGCACTCTTCAGGTGCATGGAGTTTACCTCCTGGAAGAACTTCTCCCTGTGTGTGTATATTCAGAACAAAAAAACAGAAAAGACTGAAATAAGATCTGTCACCCCAGTAATGGAGTAGAGGAGACATTGTCTCAGCATTGCAACAATGTTATTTATTATCACATCATCTCTAATGGTTTACCTCAGTGCAAGTACAACATTTTCCAAATCACTGCAGTCTACTGGGACCTCCTTTAGTGAGCACAGCAATTCCAGCTCCTTCATTTTGTTCTGGGAAATGAGAACACATTGCGTAAGCTAATTGGTAAACACATTTAAGAAACCGTCTGGGTAATTAGGGCTTGATAGATGTGTGTGCATACCTCAAAGAAGTGATAGTCATGGAAGAAAGGAGCGTTGTTCTCCAGCTTTCCCTGTTGAGCCTCCTCCACCTCGTTCTGCCACTTCTGTTCAAGCTCTGCTACACTCTGAGATTGGACAAAGGATAGTTACACACAAACACACACACAGACATACACACAAACACACAGACACAGACAGTGGTGTACCTGCAGCTGCCGCTCCATGGCGTTGATCTTCTTGAAGGTCTCAGCCATGATCTTACAGAGCAGGTCATGCTCCTCTGCATGTTCCTCACAGTACTGGAAGTTGACCAGTGACTGGAGGGCGTCTACCAGAGTTAAGTGCTTTATCACACATGACACAATCACCTCCTCCATGACGTCTGGCCTGATCACTTCCCTAACAGGTACAAGAGGGAGAGAGAGAGGTGGTGAGAATATGCAACAAACACTGGCTATAGCAGGACTGATGTTTAGCACCTATGCCTTACAGTACAACACTTTCTTACTTGATGCTGGGACGGAACTGCGGCCTCGCCCTGCCGGACACTTCTCGTAGCCGGCCCATGATGCCCGGAGGAAGGCGGATGCGGGGCAGGTCAAAGTAGGCCCCAGGCATGAGGCCTGGGGGTGGGATGAGAACGTCAGATGGGTAGGTGAACTCCCGGTCCTCCTCGATAGTAAGTGGTAAGGGGGAAGGGCTGGGTGTCAGTGCTGGGGAGATGGCCCCATTGGCCTCAACCTGCCACTGGCACCTGAGGATACCAGTTGTCCATTAGTCTGTGATCTTTTATTCACATATATCATGCTGCATATTACTGTTTTTCTCTGTATACTGTTTATCTGTGTGAGACTGTGCTCCTCAGTTTTGCGGCACTACAATGCATGTCCTGTATTACTGTCTGTTTTGCTGACCTCTGGAGCAGCTTGGAGCAAAGCAGGTCATGGCAAGCGTCCTCCTCTCTCGTTACCTCAGGCCCATTGTAGAGGATGCGAAGCATAGAGCAGGCCAACACAGACAGACCCAATGCTAGGTCTGCCAGGAAGGGGAGACCCCCAGAGACATCCTCAGATGACTCCTGGAAGGACAAAACAAATCAAAATGTTCAGCATAAACAGATGTCCATTTTGTTGCTTTCTGTCAAAATATGCCACATTCTACAATCCCAGCCACATCACAACTGTTGTAATAATGCAGAGAGATGTTTTGGACATGCGTGTCTGACAATTTACCTGAGCTCTGACAGTGCAGGAGAATCCCCACATGGCCTTGTCAGGGGTGTTGTGCTCCCGCCCGCTCCTCATCTCAAAGGAAAATGTCACAGTATCACCCTCCACCTGTAGCACAGAATGTAGAGGGCTGTAGCTTTTTATGTGTGTGTGTGTGTGCACATGCGTGAGAGACAGTAAAATGCTCTACTGGATGGCCCAGCCCCTCTCACCTTGACCAGGTCTTTGGGCCAACCTGTCCCCAAGACACTGCGACTGCCATAACCCAGCGTGTTGCCTCCATACTCAGTCACCTTGCGACTGTTGGTGTTGGGCCCGGCATACATGACCAACTGAAACATTAGAGACAAGACTAAATACTCCTCCCTAAAAAAGCGTTTGAATGCTAGACAACCACTACACATGGTATGCCATGGCCTTAACATGGGAATGAGATGTGTGAAGAGGTGTGCCAGGGGAGTGAGCACCTTGTCGTAATCATACTGAGAAGAGCAGCGAGAGTCGAAGCGCAGGTAAAGGCATCGTGCCCCAGGGATGTGAACCGTCTCCTTGAACTTAAAGTTGTCTCGCACTGGGTGTACAGTCTCCACTGTCTTCCCAGCAGCCCATGGGGCAGGGATCTTCAGCCCTGTGAGGAAGCCTGGCTCCTCCCGCTCGTCTAGGATCCGGAAGCTGGGGATGGACGGAGGAACAGACATGATGGAAAGATGATATATATAAACAAACTTGCAAAACTAAGCTCATAGTCCTGACTTGGGATACTCATCTACACAGTGGACCCTGCACATTCGTACCTGTCGTCAGCAGCAGCAGGCGTCTTTCCTCCCTGACCCAAGGGCCCACCTGACAGTGGAGCCCCATCAGTGAAGAGTGGGGACTGGGTCTTCAGCAACAGAGCAGTCTGGGGAAAAAAACATGGAGACATAAATGCAAAGACCACACCACTTCCTAACGAGAGCAGTGTACAGTACATATCTGAACTGAGGGGATTGGTTGGTTTGAGTGCCCCCACCTGGCTGGTGTAGAGAACCAGCTGCACTAGTTGGGGCATGAGGGCGTCAGCCAGCGTCAGCGTCTGAAGGTTGGGGTGCATCAGAGAGGTGAGCAGCACAGGCAGCAGGTGCCCCAGCATGGTTGCCTTGGTCAACTGCTCCAAGCCCTTCAGCCTGGGGACAAGTTGGAAAGAGGAAAAGGGGGACAGAGAGAGAAAGGTTATAGGGAGGTAGAAAGAGGAGACATTTAAGTGCAGAGAGAGTGGGAGATGGGAGTGATAGAACAAGAACATGAACAGAAATGGAAGGATCACACACAGATAGAAAGTCAACAGGTCCAATTACACCTTTGAGAGTTAAACAGGCTGGGTACACAACAGATCAAACAAATGACAAATAAAAACAGAGGGAGCCAGATGTTAAAGATAAAACAACGTATTGTTGTAGACAGGTGAAGGGAAAGCATCACCTGGTGTCTCTGTCAGGGATGTCACTGTTGATGAGGGCAGTGGTCACCTGCTGCAGGGTCTCCAGCACCTCGTCACATCCAACCAGGATCTTGGTGGCCAGGGACAGAATGCTGGTCTGCAACTCCTGGCAACCACACAGAAAAAAGGCTCACGCTTCCGTAAGAGTGCCTCATTGTTTTTAAACAGGAAAACTCTTACAGAAACATGCAGGCACTCAGTGAACACTACAGAACATAATGGACGTATTTGGGAGAGGAGAAAGGGATCATTTAGCCTACTGGAATTGGTTCAATTGGGGGACATTGCATAATTAAGCATCCATTCCCCATTGCTCCAGCTATTGAGTCCCCACTTATAGACAGAGAGAAAAGGACAGACATACTCCACATGGACAGAGAGCAGTAGGGGTATTATAAAAAGGGGGTGTTTACCTGTACCTTCATTGTTTCACCCTGTAGGGAGTTGTCGCTGTCATCGTTGTCATCGGGGCGGATCAGAACAGTGTTACTAAGCAGGTGGTTTTGAACGGCCATGAGGTAGCGCAAGCTTGGTGAGGCCACCTGGTGGAGTGGAGGATAACTTTTAGTCAGTAATTAAATAATAAATACACAACAATCGAATGCATCTGTTGTCAATTGGACAACATGCTGCCTAAACCAAACAAAGTTACAGGCAGACATACTGGCACAGTGGATAGAAGCTTCTGAAAGTCGTCCCTGGCAACAGTCTGACATTTTGTGATGAGGAGGCAGGATTCGCGGACAACGGTCTTCAAGATGTAGTGTAGAAGTTCATCACTTAGTCTACAGGCGTTGCACAGGAGAGAGGGAGTCAGTCAGTTCATTAATGGGATATAACATTTTATAGTAGATTACACAGGGAAATCATTCTGCACTGGTCAGGGGAAGAGAGCGTTCTCTTTTAAGCACATCATTAAATGCTGTATAAATGACAAGGCAAACAAATTCTGAACTAATGCTTGTAAAAGTGAGTTGGAAGGAGAAAGCTGCAGTCTACCTGTAGTGGTCATCATCCTCGCTACCAAACCGATTTTTTTGCAGTTGGTCAGCTAAGTTGGTGAGGATGACATCACGTAGCTGAGACAAACCAGTGTTCCTTTCTCCTAAGAATTAAATACACAAACTATATTCAGTACTTCATACTGATGCATACAACACAGCATTACAGCACTGCTATTGAAGAATGTATATATTTCAACCAGTATTTCACCTTCTGTGAGGACCAGCTTCAGCAGGTTGTTGAGTTCAGTCTCCCCCTGATACAAAGTATTCAGGCCCGAGCTTCAGGGAAGAAGGGATAGAAAGACACAGACAGACCAGTCAAACTCTGTTCATTAAGGACAGGACATGGAATTGCCTCAAATAGCCCGTGTGATAATTTTCGAGAAGGCTGTCTCCAATGTGATTTTTGCTTAGTGCTGTCCGGCGTTAGGTCATTTTGTGTTTACCTAATAGCCAGGCACACCTCCCCCTGGATCTCTGCTCCAATCTGGTCCACAGGAGCCATGAGCAGCTGCCACAGCAGCAGACCTGAACGCCGCACGCTCTCCCTGTTCTTCTCTGACTGAGGGTTAAAGAACCTAAACACCACCTGAACAAACACACATGAAAAAAAAGAGTGGTTAGAATATACAATATATATACACTCACCAAACACTTTATTAGGAACATCTGTACACCTTCTCATGGTAGAGGTGATGCAATGGTGTGGGGAATGTTTTCTTGGCACACTTTGGGCCTGTTAATACCAATCAATCATCGCTTGAATGCCACAGCCTATTTGAGTATTGTTGCTGACCATGTGCATCCCTTCATGGCCACAATTTACCCATCTTCTAATGGCTACTTCCAGCATGATAATGCACCATGTCACAAAGCAAAAGTCTTCTCAAACTGGTTTCATGAACATGACAATGAGTTCAGTGTTCTTCAGTGGCCTTCCCAGTCACCGGTTCTGAATCCAATAGAACACCTTTGGGATGTGGTAGAACGAGAGATTCACAGCTTGAAAGTGCACCTGAAAAATCTCTTTGGGCTCCTACTGCAGCTCAAACCTACCTGAAACACCACCAGGATGCAGCGGATGATGCAGGTGTCCCCATTGACCATAGCTTTCTCCATGATGTCACAGATGCTGCTGAAGTGGCGAGCCTCTATGGGGTGCTGCTTGCCCAGCAGGGTGCCCAGGGGCAGGCTGCTGCTGCTGGCTGCCAGCAGGTTGAGCTGGTGGATACACATGGCGCCCACATGGTGAAGCAGCTGGTTGATCACCTCTCCAGTGGCCACTGTCTCCTCTGCAAGGGGGGAGAGAAGGGTTGTAAACTTTCAATGGTTTGATTTAACACAAGGGGGAAGCTAGTATAGATTCTGCTATGCAATTCTGCTATGTGCAAAGCCTTATTTTCTAAAGAGGATTAGGGCTGTTATGGCTACCTTTGGGTTCTTTGATGACATGGCTGACACCAAGCCTATGGCACACGTGATGGAAGGCTTGGTTGCCAGGGTTACACCACTGGTCCATGTAGTCACTGGAGCAAGTCCAGATCAGGTTGTTGAGGGCATCATAACAGGCTCCTGCAGACGTATGGGGCAGGATGCAAGCACCACAAAGGTCAATTGTTATCGACATATCCTAAGTTTAATTCCCCCCCCCCCCCCCCCCTCCCCCCAAGGCCCAAACGGAGCTTACCAAGCCCTGCTACCTGGGCACCCCTGCCAAGAGAACTGCCAGGGGCGTCAATGAGGTCTGCACGGCTGCTGAACTGACCATCAGCCAGGTTGAACACCAGACTGGAGGCTAGAACTGACCAGAGAAAGAGACCCAAGTTAAAGAGAGGAAAGCAACCAAGAAACACACCACTGACAGTCATGTTAAGGAAAGTGTTTATAACACAACAGAGATCTGCTAAGGCTACACAAAATGTCTGCTCTTACTCTTAAGGGAGGACAGACCACTGGTGCCCCCAAACAGGGAGCGTGTGGCGGAGCTCCCAGACACGCCAGGCGGAGATGCCAGCATGACCAGGTAGGTCCCACACACATACATGGGTGTCTTCCTCAGAGTCTTCAGGGGAAGGCCACAGCTAGTATTGACAGCTGTGGACGAGAAGCAAACCGATGAATCACCACAGAGATTTAAAAACTGTAGCATCAACACACTAGCATCAATACACTGGAGTGCATATGTGACATGATAATAAAAAATTTAAAAAAAAGTCTCTCTCTTATTTCCTGGGCTCTAACACATATCTGAGATCCATCTACATAGTTACCCGACTGCTCCTCTTTGACGGTGTTGGTGATGGCGGAGCCGGTGAGGGCGGCCAGTGTGGCGGAGTGGGAGGCGCGGAAGCGTGACATGCGGCTCAGCAGCAGCTCGTTCAGACACTTGGATGATTCGCCCTCCTTCCGCGTCAGGATCACCCTCTCCTGCAGTGTGTCTGCCACACACAACCCAGTCTGTGTCTGTACCAAGGGGAGGAGGAAGAGGAGATGGGTGAGGGGTGATAGATACTGGACAGTAACAGGAAAAGAGCATTGCTGAGCATCTTTTAAATGATAGGTTGAGCATGCTGCTCACCGAAAGCTGAAAGACATCCATGAAGACAGAGTGGCCTTTCTGGGTCTTCTCGTTGAGACTGGCAGGGGACCACACCCAGTACAGGTAGGTTCCATCTGAGCACAGGTGCAGCGTGGTCATGTTGCTGCCCACCGGGAAGTGGTGGGCTGGCATGGGCATGATCTGGCACACCTGACAAGGGCAGAGAACACAGTCTTAGAAAAAAAGATAGTGTTAGAATGCAGTGCACATGGTGTGGTACAGGGATCCATAATGTGATTGAGTCATGAACAAAGCCTTTCCCTGGGTGGAGGCTTACCTGGAGGGTGAAGGGGTCAATGACCTGGCACAGCTGATGAGCCTTGGCATCGAATGAGGCAGGGCGGTGGAGAAGGCGGCCACTGCTGAACACCACCCAACCGGGCTCCAACTCCTCATTTCGACAGTACACAAATCCCCTGGACAAGCACACACATATACATACCGTTAATTTCTATTGCCATCAACTTTTCACTAAGAATGTGATAAGTCAGAGGGGATATCTGAGTGCAGGTTGGAGGGTAAGTACAGGACAGGAGGTGGCTCTGTGGTTCCCTTGGGAGGGTATTTATAGCTCTGCACTCCCTCTGTCCCCTCAGAGTGCTACAGATGAAGACATGGGTGTCATGTTACCTCAGTGTCCCGTGCAAACCAGAGCCCAGCTTGCTGATCCCTCTCCCAAAGGAGTTAGTGGTGTACAGATAGAGCCCGTCTGTGGCCAGGCAGCGGCCCAGGTCTGTGTCTGCAAGAGGAAGAAAAGTGAATGAGGGAGAATGAAAGAGAAGGGGAGAGCAAATGAGGGAGGGAGCCAGGGACGGAAGAAGGATAAGAAGTCTTAGAGAGCAAGAGGGGTAAAAGTGACAGGAGAGGGAGTGAGAAAGTCAAAGGAGGAGAGCAGCAAGATAGAAGAGAGAATAGTCCATCTGTTTGCTTTCACACCTATTCGCCAAGCTGTGAGGCACCATGTTGCAGACAGCAGGGATAGTCTGGCGGTATTTCACTATTTCCAATTGTCCCATTGGAAATCTCTGTATTGTAGTGCGGCTCTTGATTTCATATCTCTATTTGAGTTTGGTAATGCAGGACATCATCAATTCTCTATGAAACATCTTTCCATCATAAGGAGCCATATCTAACCCACCCACAGCATTAGCTTAATCAGAGTCAAAGGAGAATAACCAGTCAACCAGCAAGCATGACAACGCAAAGTGGCCTGCTTCTATTGGCTGGTCCTGCCTGTCGTTGACCGGTCTGAGGGATTATTACCCCAACCCTCCTAGCTCTGCTACACTCTACCATCTTTGCCTCTCAACAGGCATCCAGTAGATGGAGCTCTAGAGGTCCTATCGCCTTACAGGGCTCTACAAGGTCAATTCATCGATTGGAGAAGGCAAGACATCACCCTCCCTTCCCCCTTTCCCCCCAAAACCTGTCCCAGTCACAACTGTGCTCTCTAGTCTGTCACCCAGCCAATGAGACAGAATGAAAGCTGCACATGACTCGATTTCCATGTTTCCCTCTCTGTTGAGGCTTTAACTGGCTCAAGACAAAGGGGAAATATAAATAATCTAAAGAGGTGAATAAATAAATCATAATGAGGCAGAATTCTGTAACATACGTAAAGGGGCCTACCTTTGCTTTCAGCCCCTCCAGCAGTGCTGTCAGGTGTAGGAAGCATGTCCTCGAAGCCCCAGGACACGCTGTGCTTGCCCCCCAGCAGACAGGATGGGGATCCTGGCCCTCCCTCCAGCACCAGGAGTCTGGGGTGGCAGAGATGGACAGAGAGGTCATGATGAGGTAATGACACAGTAGGGTGTCTCACCAACCACACATGGACATTAGTATAGGCTCACCTGTAGAGCACATCAGCCACAGGGAGCTGGCCCAGGTCTGTCTGTTTCTGCAGCAGGTGAACAGTGTGGATGAAGGTCTTGAGGGACCCCCTGGAAACACAGTTTAGAGACATGAAGGCAAGGCATGATAAAAGTAATCTAAAGTCAGATCAATTATGATCAGGTCAATTATGTGTTTCACAACCCTATGATCTAACTCCACTATTGTCAAAGTGGGGTACGCATACCCCCGGGGGTACGTGGATCGATCTAGGGGGTACGCGAAATAAATCTGTGATTTACCTTGCCAAACAGTCCTGTTGAATAACCGACTGCAGTCTCAGTACTAAAAATAAATGCATGCACCCTATCCAACAGAATAATATGATCACAATGTCTAATATGTAAGGGATAATGTTCATAGAATATCAATTACAGGATGTAGAGTGTCTCAGGGGGTACATGACTGTTAAAAGTTTGGGAACCACTGATCTAACTAATTGTTAACTAATTTCTGTGTGTGTGTGTGTGTGTATGTGTGTGTGTGTGTGTGTGTGTACACTTCACATGTGTACAATACATGTATGCTTTAAGGATAGTGTACAGTGATCACCATCTTCCGATTTTTAAAACACTGTGCTTTGGAAACATTGGATAAAAAATGTGTGAGGTTAGCTATTCACATGATGGTTCCCGCATGTGATAAACAACACAGATGACTCAGCCTTTAACCAGCATCCCCCCTCCCCACATTACATCCAAAACACCTCACTAGCTGGTGACATCATGTTCACAAGAGGGAGTCAGTCAGCACACTTAACCCTGTGATACTGAGCACACCCAAACCATCAAAGGGGGGAAACAGAAGACAGCTCTTTAACTAGCCATCACTGTGGGTGAAAAAGCACCAGGACTGGATGGTTCCCTACAACAATGGGCTCTCAGCCTCTACAGAGGGCACACAAAGGGGGGGAGGGTTCTGGTTTTGACAAGTCAAGCTCAGTTGTCAACAGCAGAAGCCAGACTGATGTAACAGCCACTGATGAAAGAAAAAGGGGGAAGAGGTGCTTGCTTTCCTCCTCTGTGGGCCAGGTGGCATACAAATACAAAAACACAAGCATCACTAGCATCTAGCAATAGCATCACTGACATGGTAAACGCAATGATTGAATGCCATGTACACACATAATTTCTAAAAATAAAGGTCCCCAAGAATTCCACTAGGGAAGGGAAGGCAGGAATGGAATGACACTAGGGTGGGTTCACTGATCACTTTTTATGCCATATCACGAAGCTGGAATGGAGCTGGAATCAAGCTGCATATCAGTCAAGCAGACCCAGCCGCCCTTCTAAGCAACCCCTCAATCGTTGGTAAAAGCTGCACAGGGTGTGGTCTCACCTGGCACAGGCAAGCGCTACCAGAGCAGCTGCAGCATTCTCCCTCTGCCTGTGCGCATGGAGCATCGGTGTCTGGGACTGACCCTGCCCCTGTGCCGTCTGCTGGGTGCCCTCCTCCAGCCAGGAGCAGAGGAGCCCCTCCAGGCCGTTGAGGCAGTCGGCAGGCTCCTTGCTGAGGCTGAGGGGCTGGCAGTCCCGCAGGCAGGACAGCAGCACCTCAGCCGTGACCCCACAGAGCGCTGGGTCGCTGTGCGTCTGGGACTGTAGCAGGGGAAACACCAACAGCAGGCCGACACGTGAGGTGAAGGGCGCCTGCTCGGGCTGCTGCAGCAGACCCTGGCGTTTGAGCAGGGCCAGGGCCTCCTCATCTGCCCCGCCGGCCCCCTCACGCTCCTGCTGCTCCTCCAGGGCCAGCTGCCGCTGCGCCCCCCATAGGCCACGCAGTGCATTCAGACGATACTCCAACAGGCGCGCATACGCGTTGCTCTGGTTACCACAGACTGCCCGGAGACGCTCGGCTAGCTCCGCCGGGTTCTTCGTCTCAAATGTTAGGATCTGGAGGAGAGGGAGACATAAAGAATAGTTTATGTGGTTCTGTAGCCTACAGGACAAAACCCTGGAGATCTCTCCAAATTATGATGCCATCCAGTAGAGTGCACTCGCTACGTAATCACCATCTAGCTATGGTCTGGCTACCTCCAAATCTAATTTACTACAACAAAGCACTGGTTCACTGAGATCATGTGTAGCTTAATTGAATATGAGGGAGAAATAGGAGGTCAGACCCTATGATTTCACTGATATAGCCTAGTAAGCCTATACATGTGTGAAAATTATTTCAAATGTAGCAGGCTAAGTGTATTCATTTGCTACATAAGAATCAAATCAAATCAAAGTTTATTTGTCATATACACAGAATACAGCCGTAGATGGTGTAATGAAATGCTTTGGGCAAGCTCTCCTTAACAGTGGAACAATGAAAACAAAAACAAAAACATAAAAAGGTAGCAATGATTAAACATCAGGTTTAGTCATACGCCTATATTCTTATCCAGAGCAACTTAGACTCAAATAAAACATAACATATCATTTTCAAAAATAAGTGCTGTGAACTAGGAAATAATGGAGAGTCATAGTGGGGTTAGGAGATACAAAGAACAATTGTGCATCATCTGCACTTAGGCAACATTTCAAGTATCGATTCCACTGTGTAGCCCAAGACTCATGGACTAGAAAAAAAAAAATCCATTACACCATTTAGCAGGCACATTTTGTATTGATTCCATTTCAGATATGCTACTAACGTTACGGTAACATTCCTTAATTGGAGGCTGGGATCATGCACCAGTCCACCATCCTCTGCAGAACGGCTGCTGCTCCGTGTGGATATAAATAGTCTTGAGGTTGGTGGATACACTGACTTCACACAGGTTTGAGATAATCTAAACTACATTGTAGTCGTTCTGCGCAGCACATCTGATATTTTACACTGCCTAAAGGGGTGTTTGACCTCTTCAAAACCACATAATAGGCTACAGGAATGTGCTGTGCAGCCCAGCTGCTATATAGTTAATTTCAAACATTACCTCAAATACAGAGTGAAAGCATGTCTACACTACACCCTAAAGGTATGACTTAACAGTAATGACACACACAGACAGACACACACACACACACACACACACACACACACAACAACAACAACAACCTCGCTGGCTTCATGGCTGGCCCTAACCCTAACCCAAGAAGGCATCAAGAAAGATCAGACACTGGTTGGAGGTTGATCTGCTAAACCTAAAGTGTCAAATGCTACCTACTACTCTGTTAAGATGGAAAGGACAATGTCCACAGACCAGCCCACCCCATCATCATTAGTGCAGCTTAGGCCTACCTCAACATATTGGCTGAGTGAGGTAAGTCAGAGCAGGGGGAGTGGATAGTGGTGACAGCACAATAACCAGAGACACACTGACACTGCGGATGCTCAAGTTACATCCTCTCATCCCACTGCAGAAAGGACATGGAACACTTTCATGTCCTGTCCTGGCATTGATTGAACCAGTGTACACTTAGTATATGCAAGAATAATGGTCAAGCCAATGTTGCTAAGACTTTAATTTCAGCTCCCTGGTTGGGAATAACTGCACCGAGAGGGCTTTCAAGTAGTGGCAGGTCTAACAGGTCAGGTTATCTGGAGAAGGTGCTGGTCAAATTTCAGGAACATAGAAAAAGTTGACTGACACAGTTAAAACCAATCAGTGTAGAGTGCAAAAATGTTAGCCTAGATATCCAGCAACAACTCTTGGTGGAGTCTAGTCCCCTCTAGGTTATTCATTGTGTCCATCTGATGCGTCATGCAATCTGTCCATCCCTCACTTACTTACTCAGTCATCATCTATCAATCTCTGTCACTTTATCTCTAACATCACTCCTTGTCTCACTCTCCATCTCTGTCACCTTAGTCCCGACCCCCATATCCCCCTTCTCCCTTTCTTTCTCTCACCCTTCATTCTGCTGTTTGCATTCTGCTATTTCAACTCGGGTAACTCAAGATATATTTGCAAATTATCTCCATGTTACTAACTGTTGAGCAATAACTAATTTAAAAGGCAAATATTCAAGACATACAGCAGCCACATTGAGGAGCTTGAAGTCATACCCAATTGACTTTCCGTATTGTATTTGTCCAACTTGTATGCCAATTTGCATTGTAGAATTGAAGTGAGGCATGCAAGAATGAGTTGATGAGCACAATAACCACCACTTTCACTGCATAGGCCAAAGGGAACAGTCACCACAAAGGTGGGGATACAAAAGCCATTCGAATTCTAGGACGTGAGTCATGCTGCCATTACACGCAGGCATAGTAGACTAGACGACCTGAAATATCAGTGTTGTGTGGTCTGTGGAACTTCCCAATTTCTTGGAAGCTCCAGTCATTCCCAAATCGAGCCAGCTAGCTATAGCTGCTGTTCTGTCGCTTGACTAGCAACGTATCCCTAGCTGTCTATTCTGAGACCGACATGCTAACGTTAACTTACTGTCTGTAGCAAGCTAGCTGGCTTATTTGGCTTGCCAATTGCTAGCCATCTAGATACCTAAATGCCTAGTGAAGTCAACAACTGACCATTTTAGCTAACGTTAGCCTCGTACTAGCCTAGCTAGGATGTTGGCAAGAAACATTCGAAAGGCAACCGTTGATGTAGTGACAGTGTTGACTCACCTCCTGCTCAGTGTCCCCCTGCTCTGACACCCCGATTTCACTGGGAAGTTCAGCTAGATCAGTGACCCGAATCAGTCCATCGTGAAGGAAAATTGTCTCTTCCTTCACTGACAGCCACTGGGACGAATCCACGGCCCCGGAGCCCATCTCTCTCTCCTCCGAGTAAAATGCCAGAGATGTCGAACATTAAAAATGTAAAATCCAAAAAGACAAAAACGCCCTACCCAAAAGACATTCTGCTGTCGTTCAGATGAGTCTGTCGATCTAGCCAACGCCGGTCGCACTGGCTGTCTTCTCTTGCTTGCTAATACCGCGTTAGCTACCTGGCTAGCTAGCTAGCTAGATAGGTTGGCCAGCTGATCTCTCCACTAGCTTTAGCTGCGCTAGCGGGGCAGGTTCTTTTTCTCTAGCGTTAGCAGCTCGTATTCAGAGCAGAGTGGGCGTGACACTCTCTGTAAACTCGTTAAAATAACAAAGATTCGCAAATGACTGCTTTTTCTAGATGAAGACGGAGTATGGGGAGAACCAAATCACGATAAGAAAGAAGCGACGTATCAATTGATACTCAAACGCCTGTTTAGCAGTGGCCGCAGATAATGGAAACCCCACAGCTGTCAGTGAGACGCCATGTTTCCTAGGCCAACTGTTCCCAGCATACACTGCGCCTTACAATAAACTGTCAGAAACACACGCACGCACGCACACGCGTACACACAGACACACACACACACACAAAAATAATATCAAGGTTTGAAAAATATTGTCATGCATTAACGTATTTTTGTTTTATTACAAAGTCATTGTAGTTTTGTCTTCATGTAAATAACACAGACAAAACAACTTGTTCATACTCTCAATTATTTAATTATAGTATAATATAAGTATCATTCTAGACATTTCTTGACTTATACAGTAGGTCAAATATTTCTGTCAGTCATTGTTAAGCAGGTCATGAAGACACCAATGAGGACATAATCCTATAACTTTTTTGTGATGAAATAATGATTACTGGCCTAATAGGTCCTACATTGATAAATGTACTGGGGCACCACCTCATGAACAATTTCATCATGGTAAAAATCATGGAAAAAAAACAATTCAGTAGGGGACATCATGATTGCAGAATTCCAAATACAGTACATCTTTAGACCAACCCCTGTAGATATCAGAGGATTGCATATATAAATATTGCTTCAATATTAATTAATTAAAGGGGAAGCTTGATACTAAAATAACTGGTAATTTGTGAGGAGAAAGAGACAAAAATGTTTAACTGAAACATAAGATATCCTGTTATGCATTCTACTTTCTACAGTACAGACTCAAAATATATAAATAAAAGGCATATTGTCAGGGGCCTACACACAAATAGAAACATCTAGTTGTGGAAAACATTATTCATTGTTCCAATTGGGGACAATTAGGAAAAGGTTGGATGGTTTTGTAGAATTGCAGCGACATAAAATCATGTCTGCTGTATTTATGCAGTTAACATCCCTTTTACCGAAAATTATACAGGATTATGAGAGGGATTATGAAAGGGATTCGTGTTGCACCATTCTGATATAATACAACATTCTGCACAGTGAACTATGGGTGCTAGTGTTTAGAAGAGGTCAATCTTAGTTTCTCAGGTTCAACAATCCTCAGACATCGTTTATAGAGGCGAAGAGGAGTCCCTCCTTTTGAGTCTTTGCTTGTGCTCTGGGCCTTAAGTCTTCTTCTTTTCTCCATGTTCTTAAGGGCTTGAAGTAGGTCAGTAGCTTTGGAAAAGCCAGCAGCACAGCTATAGCAAGTGGCAAAGAAAAAGATACAAGGTTCCACCAGCATTAATGTTATCATAATGACCCTGGAAAGACGTTGGCACATTTATGTACAAAATAATTACTGATAAATCTGGTTTACACATATTCAAACAAAAGTCAGCCCCATGAAAAGATACAATGCAACCATCTAAAAGTAAGAAGTGGATCATTGCAAATCAATGAGGTTGAGCCTATACCTTTTTCCCTCAGGGCAGTTTTTCAGACTTGGATCTTTAAAACAGGATAGCGACACAAAGTCCTTCAAAAGGGATTGTAGTAGGTTGGGCATCTTAAAGGATCTGATCTGACCAGCCAGCCTGTAAATGGTGTTGGGGTTAGAAAGATATAGAAATAAATAGGAAATAGAAATAAAAGGACAATCAGTAGTATGTATTTCTGATCAATCTAGAAATACATATGAAGCAGTTAGGCCGAAGGATACTAGGGATACAGACAGTTTTCAAGTGTGTGTGTGTGTGTGTGTGTGTGTGTGTGTGTGTGTGTGTGTGTGTGTGTGTGCGTGCAAAGGTGAGAGAGAGAGAGAATGTGAGCTAAAGAGAGTTATCCAATACAGTTTAAGTATGGAGACTCAAACGTGCCTGTCTATCAGAGCTCATGAGTTCATGAGTGTAGTGTAGTGCGACTGTCTCACCTGCTGGTGCAATCACAGTGGTACATAGTCTTTGATTCCATGTTCTGAAGATCATATCTCTTCTCCAGAGGGGGAATTTTGTATTTACATTCATCTAAATGCTTAAGGGTGCCACAAAGGAGTAGATTATCTGCAACATCAGGAATAAACATAAAATACATGACTTAACCTCATAAACTGTTGGACCAACTTCCCTTAATTATTTTCAATACTGCTGGATCAATGCTGGATGTTTACTGAAGTAATTTGTATCATACCATACTTTTAACCCTATTTTCATCATGTCTCTTTCCTTTCATGCCTTCAGAGCGCACAGGCATGGGGGGATGCCATATTGATGTGTGACTTGAAGGGGCAATCTGGGATTGGTACTGTACATACATTTTTTTTTACCTTGAAATGAATGATATATAGCCATTGATTGTTGAAGAATATAACTCATAAAGGTCCATGCATCCATAGCACCTTCTATGAATTTGAGAGCGGTTACATTTCTCCAGCCCCATCCCTGAGCTGTCCCGAGTGGTGGGTAGACCCCTTTGTTGTTGTTTCAATCCCAGATTGCCCCTTTTAGGTAGGAGGCATATTATAGTCTGGGGCAGAGTTGGAGTCAGCTTGCCTCTGTGGCCATAGCTACAGCAGCTGCACATGCTTTCCTGTCTTGCCATGCCATGTCAGCCCATTCTGACACCCCCCCATCCCTACTATCACACATCTATAAAGCCATTACAGATTTCTCGAGCTAAATTCAAGCTCTTCATTTGTTCATGCAATCTAGTCAAAATTCTAGTGTTTGACACAAACCCTTTAATACATAGATAGTACTGTATGTTTTATTTCCTTAACAAATATCAATATCGTATCAGGTAAAAAAAAAGGGCTACGGTGCTTCTATTGAGACACAGACTCTACCTGTTGATATGGACTTTACTATGTTCTCCCAGGGTGAGGGGGAGTTCCTCTGCTTAAGAGATCCACTCACAGAAGGAAATACAGTTGTTTGTATAAGAGGTTTGGTCCTTAGCTTTGAGGAGGTCTCAGCAATTGTGGTTCTGCTTAGGATAGATGATGTCATCTTAGTCAGAGGTATGGTCGTCTTATTTGAGGGCGTGGTTCGCTGAGTTTGTGCTATGGTCCTCTGAGTCGGTGATACAGTCTTAGATGTTGAGGGTAAGGTTGGTGTCAGTAGTGCAGCTATCTGTTGTAAACAAGCTTTGCGCCGTTCTCCCCTCAGGCGGTGAGGCTGAAATCTTTCTCCTCTTGGAGGGGCCCTGTGTCCACAGTGGTGACGGGTCTTAAAAGCCTTTAGTTTGGGACTTTTGGGTGTTGATGTTATGGTAGTTAAGGTTGAAGTTGGCTGAGGTGCAGCCTTCAACATTGTTACTGTGGTTCTCTGTGTTGTGGATGTTGTCCTCTGTCGTGGGTGTATGGTCTTCGGTGGTAGAGCTGGACTTCTATGTGAGACAGATGTTATTTTAGTTCTAGAACTAGTCTTTTTTTTGTTCGTTTTAGTCCTTTTAGCTTGAGATGTTTTCGTGTTGGCTTTAGAAGCAGTTCTCTGAGTTGTGTATACGTTTTCTTTTGTTAGTGATGCAGTCCTCTGTATCAAGGATGCAGTTATCTGTGTTGAGGGTATGGTGGTCTGTGTTTGAGATGTTTTTCTGTCCCTGCTACATCCTTTCCCCCTTCTGTGTTTGAGCTGGAAGGTGTCTCCTCTGGGAGGACCTCTGTGGACACAGCTGCGGGAGGGGGCAGAGGGCTTTGGCCGCCTGCCTCTGGTGACTTTTCTAATTGGGCTAGTCGAAGCTGTTGCTGTCACAATGTTTCCCCCAGTGCCAGCTGACGTTTGGAAGTCACTGGTGTCACCCTTTCTGCTGGTCATGCGGGTGATGTTGTAGACTGAGGGATTTTTAAAGACAGCGTATGGGGCTTCTTTGGCTACCTTGCACCTACACAGAGCAAAAATAGACATATTAGACAGCCCAGGCATGTCAAGAGAGAACCCTTTCATAAACTCAAGTCATATGTCGCCCATGGTTCCACAACTTTGTATATATTTGATATTTTTCCAAAGTTTTTCTAATTTTGTCTAGGTAAGTTTTGTCTAGGTAAGATTCTATTTTGGGTCATATATTCTGTCAGTTCCATACACTATTTACATCATATTACCATACGTTTCCAATGGTAAAATACACTGTAATTCAGTGTCACAGAGAAAATCAAATGATGATAATTCAACATGTTTCAACAGTTAATTTTGAATAGATATTTCATTTTCAGCTTTGCTATAATAATAATAATAATAATAATAATAATAATAATAATAATAATAATAATAATAGCTGTATACAGTGCCTTCGGAAAGTATTCAGACTCCATCACTTTTTCCACATTTTATTGTGTTATAGACTCAATTTAAAATGGATTAAATTAAAATAATTTGCCATCAATCCACACACAATACCTCAGAATGACAAAACGAAAACATGTTTTTTGAAATTTCAGTAAATGTATTAAAATTGAAATACAGAAATACCTCATGTACATAAGTATTATGTAACCCTAACCCTATGACACTCTTAAAATTAGCTAAAATACAAAAATGTCACCAACAAATCTCTCAATAAGTTGAATTGAGTCCATCTTAATGCAAGGATAATAGTTCATGTAATTTTGGAATTAATATCTTTGTTGTTTTTATAGGTATGGGTATATTTGTCACTGGCAGGGACTGGGGAGTTTGTCAGGATCAAGAGAAAATTATGAAATTTGCTGAGTTGGTAGTGACATCCTAATATACACAGTGTGTAATTGATTCCGTTGCAAATCAGAGACCCTATAAAAACAAAGATATTAATAACAAAATTACATTAACTATTATCCTTGCATTAAGAATTAAGATGAACTCATTTCAACTTATTGAGTGATTGCTTGATGACATTTTTGCATTTTAGCTAATTTTAAGAGTGTCATAGCAAAGGGTCTGAATACTTATGTACATGAGGTACTTCTGTAATTCAATTATAATAAATGTACTGAAATTTTAAAAAAACGGGTTTTCACTTACCGGTAGTCATTCTGGGGTATTGTGTGTGGATTGATGGCAAATTATTTTAATTTAATCCATTTTAAATTGAGACTAAAACACAACAAAATGTGGGAAAAGTGATGGGGTCTGAATACTTTCCGAAGGCGCTGTATAGTCTGTAATTTCAGGACTTTGCATTTTCTTAACCATAAATCTTTCTGAGGGAAGAGTTGCTTGTAACCTGATAGCCATCGTTGTAGAACCTGAGCAGGGGTGTGGTACAGTATTGTTGCCCTCGGGAATTGTGAGGGAGCTGGCTGGGTATCAGGCAAGTCATCACAAGCATCTCAATGAAAACTGTGGAGCTCGAAATGTCTCAATTACCCACACTAAATCAATTTGAAAAATAATGGTATGGCCTACTCACATTCCCCACCAGTTCAGCTCAGTGCACTGCCATTTCGGTTTGAATTCAAAGCATGGCACCTTAAGGATGTTGAAGAAGCTGTAGCCCACCATATTGGAGATGGTATCATTCACACCCATGAGGCACTGACGAAACCTAAAACGAGTTTAAGTTTATTACACATGCATTTGTCTGCTTTCAGTGACAACTCTGAGATGTGAACTGGCATCTTTTAGATCTCTAAGGCTTTTGATTGTAAGCCTTGAAAGAGACATGCAATGCTTGCTCACCAAACCAGAAGTGGTGCATGTTCTTTCTTGGCATTAAAAGTATATCTTAAGGGATGATCATGAAGCAAGTTAAAAAGTCATGAGTTGACGAAGGAACATCGTTAAAGGGATCAAGTTGCCATCCAGAACATATTTTCTTTTTATACGTGTTCAAAAGCCGGTCAAGATTGATTAGTACACGGGAAGGGAACTTCTTTATGTTCTCCTTAATCTATTGGTGAAGGCGGAATGCAATGTGGTCATCCTGATTTGCAGTTCCACATCAAGTAAAAATACATTGAGTGAATTCTTAAACACATCTCTAAAATATCTGTACTAAAATATGTATTTATTTAACATACACCTATCTCAAGTAAAATCATTTGCTGAAAACAGGTATAGATTTTTCTTCTATTCAGAATCCAGGATCAAACATTACTGGGCTCTTCAGCACATGTTTAAAGATTATCATTCCACACTCCTGAAAAGAAAACACCTATTCGTTGGCAGATGTGGCATGTACCAACAGCTGTTCTAACCACATCTTTGGACCATTAGGTCAACATCTTGAATGCCATTCTCCCTAGATGTCATGCCCATGCCAGCCAGAGATGAGAGAGGGATAAGGGGTGAGGAGCAGACAGGGTTATGAGTTATTGCTTGCTGGATTTTCCCTTGAGGGGATGGGAATATGTATATATCCTCGGAATGTAATGGATGCCCAGTGGCTACACGCTCAGGCTTACCTTTGGTCACAGTCACAATGTGAGACGGTGAAGAAGTTGGAGTTGAAGACACCATAGTTGACTGTGAAGGCAGGGATGGTGTTACTGCAGTGGTCATGCTCACGGCAACACCTGTCCCCACGCTCAAACATTCCTTGAACAAGGAACAAGCAGTGGAGAGAGTCCCTTTAGGTCAGTCCATTTTCTCTCCAGTGCATGCACTACACATATTTTAGGCATAATGGCACATTGGCAGTATAGCACCAAGGACTAAATTATTGATCATATGGTGATTTAGTTCCTGGCTGGAATAGAAGTACAGAGACTGCAGCCCTTAAATAAAATTAATACAAATAAATAACTCTTATCAATGAAATCAACCTTTCCCCTTGTCTTTCGTGCAGTCAGTGCCAGAGCCTGGTAAACTAATTGCTGAAATCTCGTAGGCCTATGCTTTTAAAGTATTATCCCAAATATGGATTCTGGGCCGAGTCGAAACGTGATGTGACGTGATGTAAGTCCAATTTTGACACAAATTTCCAATTGACGCGCATGCAATTATGCATAAGTATGCATCATTTACACGCAAATGTACGCGCTGATATGCCCATCTTCTCAAGTTAAAGAATTCAGTCCTCAGTGTCTGTCTCATGGGCTCGATAATAGAGTGTTGTAAGCCATATTATTTATTCTATACTTACCTAACTGATCGTAGTCAATCGCTTTGGTTCCAATGCCACACCATAGTGTCCCTGGAAATATCCAAGCGCGTTTCCTACGGGACTTTGCCTCCGAATTTTGATGTCGTTGCTCCAATTGGTCTATGTCCTTTGGATTAGTAAACTTCAAACCATCTGCCGGATGCAGGGCGCACGGACTACCCGTACTCAATAACAAGCTAATATTGAAGTGTGACACTTCAACCTTGTTCTCTGAGCGTTCACCGCGGCAAAGAGATAGGTAGTTGACAGAGACGATTGGATCATAATGCATTGCGCATTTTACAAGCTGCTTGTTCTCTGACCATACACTCACATACAGTAGCAATGTATAGGTCCCGACCACATTTCTTAGGAAGCTCAGGCGCGTACGTCCTAGACCAGCAGAGCTAGTCTTCTGGCAGAAGTGAATGTCCGTCTGAGTGTCCGTCTCAGGTGAGGTCCTGACATCGTCGGCATCTGACGAACTATGCAATAATAAGCAAAGGACAAAATGTAGTGCACTTCTGTCTCGCATCTCAAAACAGGCAAATAAATCAGACCCCTAATTTCAGAAGGAATGCTTATGATAGGACTGCTAAATAGCCCAAGTCCACGCATGGAGTGTAATATAATTTTCACTTAAAACGGAAGAGACGGGTGCGAAATATGATACTCTATCCACCAGGTAGTCTCGAAGAGTCAATTAAAGTGGTGCGATTATTTTAGAAGTGTGTGTGTGTGTGTGTGTGTGTGTGTGTGTGTGTGTGTGTGTGTGTGTGTGTGTGCGTGCGTGCGTGCGTGCGTGTGTGTGTGTGTGTGGTAAAATTATAATTATTATACACACTCTCCTCATTCCGATTGGGGGAGACAAGTCATTCCCTCTCACACTCCACTCCCCGTCTCCATTTCTCAGGAATAGCTTATGGAGATTTGTATCATCGATGGAGAAACATGCAGGATCTAGTGGTAGACACGCGTCAGTTGACTCCAAAAAAAAACTTGAATGATCTCAGCTATGTTCATTAAGTCAACCATTGAAAGTGACTAAATCATGGTCACAAAACTGCTCATAACTTTCTACCACTGAAATAATGTGTTTCTGTTGGAATAATTTGTTTCGATTTTTTTCAATGGCAAAGTCATTGTGGCCTGTGTTTTGATGCAGGAGCTTGATCTTTGTGATTACAATACAGTGGTTGAAAAAAGATTGGCATGAAATGAGAGGTAGAGAATGCAAATAAGATTGGTTTGATTTGGCTTGGAATGTTCAGCCTAGCTTCAGGGTGTAACATCATACTTCAGTATGTGTAATCATGATGAATGTTCATCCCTACTGCTTTCTTTTACTAGTCTCAGTATACACATAACAAATAATACCATCACCAATCTCAAGGTACAGCCAATATAGACAGTATGCCATAGACAATGTTCTATCTCTAAGCATTACGCAGAGTACAGTCAAGTGGACACAGTAGATGCACACAAAACAACAACATATTTTAGTCTCATTAAGCAGTTGCATAACCCTAAAAGTATGCAGCCAATTATATGTAATCGACACCTTCAGATGAACTCCTCCAAGTCAGTGAGTTTGCATGTAACATCTACTTTTACTAGGAACCCAGAAGCCTGTCTTCACTTGGTGCAGAGGAGGAAAAAACACTTTCATGAGGTCTGATGTAAATATTTAACTATTTAAGTAGCATAACATCCCGTTCATCACATGTCAAAGGCCACAGACAGCAGGTAATGAGCTCACAAGTTTGACTGTTTCCATTGGCTTTTATTGATCTGTGTAAACTCCTTGTAAAATCTTTACATGCAAATTCATTTGCAAACATACATAGATATATTTTTCTTTCCAGTGCATGCACTACCTATTTACAAATACATAAATAAAATCAACAATTAATTCCATTGAATAGGTTGAACCAAACATAGAACAACTGTTTTCTCATCAGGATATTGTGCAAAAAAGGTAAATAAAAACTACTCAGGGTTAGAGACCACCTGGTGAGCTACCCTTACCATCAGCACAGGTAGTAGAACCAAGGAAGTGCAAAAGCAACAAATAGTACACATAGTTGTCTAGATTGTGGCCACTTGGGGGCAGACAGGCAATGCAGTCCAGACGGGGAATTTCATGATGGGAGCTCAGTATGTTACCCAGGAGGAGAGCCCTGGGTCCCCAAGGTCTAATTCTATGGGGAGAGCCCAAGGTCTAATTCTATGGGGTGATATCTCCACATAGGTTGCTTATGCCTGTGGGAACTGGTTGGTGGGAACTGGTTTTGTTAATGTGTTTGACTGATTTCACATAATAAATCCATCCTTAAGGTCATCTGAAGTCTAGGTCCAGCGTCTGTGCTCTCACCCTGTCATTCTGCCACATACCAAGCTGAGGTACCTTGTATAAAGGCCAAAGTGGAAGTCTCTCACCTCAACAATCAAATGATAGGCCATAATAATACAAATAATAATCCTGATGTCATGCAACATAAATACATTTGTGTTATTTTGTGGCCTAAGTGTAAAAAATAATTTAGACCAATGTTAACGGGAAGAGATGTAACCAATCCAATTACAGTAGCATTAGTTTCTTAGAAAGTCAATGTATATATCATGAACCACAAGACGTCTCATGCATAGTTTTTTTTTGTTGAGAAACTTGCAAACAGCTGTATAAATTGAGGTCATTCCATTGTATAAGGTGTGCTTTCCTTGAATCACAATTGGTCAACAGCCACACGCCTAAGCTTTGAGTGATTTGTGCAGCGAAAGAGGTGTGACAAAGTGGGAGGGGCCTGTGTGGATGGGAGGGGTGCATTGGGGTGGGAGCATGCCTATGACTGCTCCAGGCACAGAAAACACAAGGGTCGCGAGCACAGTGCATGCAAGTTAAGCAGCACAATTTACTTATGACATAGCATATCCCACATTGTCTTTTTAATTAGTGTGTCTTAAATAGAGCAGGCTTAAAGTGTGAGTAAGAATCTGATAATGTGCATTCAGTATAAAAAATGTCTGCAGTAGAAAACCACAACCTTGTGTGTTAAGAGATGAAGATCTGTCACAGTAAACAAATAAATTAACTGGATGATCTTTTCAGTGCAGACTTTCACTTTCATCAAAAAAATGTTTCCCACAACCTCTAAAAATCACGACTTGCATATTAAGGACTAAAAGTTTAGACATAAAAGCTTAAGATATTAATCTAACAGGTTTGCTACATTGAAAGTGATTGAAATTAAAAATAACAATTTACTTAAATTGTGTTGGGTCCTATTTAGCATGTAATTGAGATTAGATAGGATGCCTATTTTTCTAGCTCAAAGTCAGTCAATTGGTTTGTGCATCACACCCTTTATCATAGTACAAATCATTTAATAACTATTCTAACTTGAGTAAAGCACCAGCAAGTAAAACGTTAATGAGAATGCCATGTTCGTTAGATATCATTAAACAAACAAACTTGTTTTTGGACACAGTTGAAATAGTTGAAAGTGCAGCTGTGTGTCAGTGTTTTCATGTCTGTGGCTCTGCATGCTCATACAAGTGGTAATACTGCATGATGTAATTTTACAGGAAATCAAGGACAACAACCTATCAGTCTAATGAACTTAACAGTTCAATGGCGGCTACAATTGTGATCCTACATAGAATGCCAATACATATTGCTTCATCTTGTTTTGAGCCAGTGCATTTTAAAATAGATTTTCTTTAGTTTAGGATGTGTCGAGTTCAATATACAGTACACTGTCAACAGGCATGGTTGTCTTAATGCAACTGTATACTACAATTCATTCCCGTTTTTTTCTCTTTTACAAATATGAGCTTACAATTTTTTTGTATGATTCCAAAGTATTCCATGTTTTGTCTTTTGAGGGGTCCTATTGGCACATACACCTCAGTAAAGAGAGAGATAGAGGGGGACGATACATCAGGGAAAGATGAGAGAGATGCACGTGTTTGGTTGGGTAGTGGGGAGGAAGGAGAGAGAAGATTCTGACAGCCATACAATCAAAACTCACAAATTAAGGTTCTTGGGAAGAGTGAGTTTTAGACAAGGCTACGCAAGAGAGGAAAGAGGGCTCAGAGGAAAGAAGGCTGAGTTGAAAATGGGGAATATGCAGGTTGGAGGCTAGTTGCCGGAGGCAGGACTCTCATTCAACAGGGTGTGCCAGCGCTCAATCTTCTTGTCCTTGTTCTTCAGGCACTCATACCAGTGCTTCAGCCTCTCCCCTTTGGCCGTGATGCCCAGCTGGCACCCACCTGTGGAATACAGAGAGAGGCAGAGGTGAGGGGGGCGGCAGAGCAGAGGGAGAACTAAAAAGTTTACAAGAGATCTATGAGAACACAGACAGATCCCAAAAAGGACTTACCAATATAATCATTGGATTTCCCAATGTCATAGTCCCACACAGAGATATCTAGGGTCTTCTTGGCCAGTTCACTGTGTTTGATTTCATAGCCAAATTCCTGTAACATGATCAGCAAGAAATTAGCTCTTTCAAATGATCTTCAATATACGTTGTATTTGAAATCATGTGTATAGTAAACAAGAAAAACTCAATACAGTGATGGGAATAGTGATTCTGGTCGATTCATAAGTTACAGATGCAGTTGTCAGATCAGTTATAGGCTGCTCAGGTCCTATTGTCCCTCTGTTCCCAGAAGGATTTGTTTTGTTTATGGCCAAGCTACTGGTGCCAGTGCCATACTATATCTGTGCCCTCAACCTTCAGCATGGTAAACATGTTGACTTGGGGATGGTAAGTGAATGGTGCGGCTTACAGCTCACATGAAAACACAGAGCAAGAAGGGACTGAGTGAGATTAATATTGTCTCTGGTACTTTTCCACTGCTTGAAGTTTCTGTGATAAATAAGGAGCCTAGGTCCCCCCAGAGATCTTTTGTACTTTGCTGTATCTCTCCCTTGTGAAAATTGTATGAAACCTTGAAAAGACTGTTCTGATCTTATCTTTTGACTTCACATTTTATTCCAAGAATTCCTTACAACAGTAACTGATACTGTACATTAAGGCTTTGACAACCATTTCAAAAAGAAAAGGCGATACAAATCAATGTACTGTACTGCTGTCACATTTTTAAATTATGCCTAGAAAGGAACCAATCTGGGAACTGACCTCATTGAACTCTGGATTTAGGGTTTTCTTCTTGATCTGAGTTTTGTTCTTGGCCTTCTTCCCCATATCAGGTCTCAGGCATCTAAAAGTATAAAAAGAGAATCAAACCTTGATGTCGTCATTCTGCATTCTAGGACTGCAAAGTAAATGTCTTCTCTCCTTGTGGGGTGGCAATGTTACTACTGTATGTTCTTCAATTTAAGGATTTCTGATAACAATGACAGATAGATAATGTATTATGAGGGTGAATCTGATTCTCACATCTCAACAAATGGGTCAGAGTAGCCATTAGCGTCCATGGCAGCCAGATGAACACAACGCACCACGCCCACAAGGAGGCGGTTCTGCTGGGTGCTGTACATGAGGGAGATCAGGACGCGACCACGCTCCTCCACTTCAGCACCATCTTTCCCCGGCTGGAGGGGGGGGGGGGGGGGAGAGAGATAGAGAGATGGGGGGAGACATTTTGATCCGCCATATATTGAAGACAGGATTTGCATGAGTTTATGCTGTATATAGTCCACAGGCCCAGACATGCTGGTCATAGCGCATTACCTCTTCCTCGTAAAGGGCAATGCCTCGAGCTCCTCCAGCTGGTCCAGTCTTCTTCGTCTGTGGAAAAGAAAGTATAAGAGTGCAAACCAATCAGCAAGTAAAACTAATAGGATATAAGTTACCAATCTTATGTGTGTAGTATGATGGCTGGAGAGTAAGAGTGTGTTACTCACAGGGACAACTCTCTCTAGACACACGTTAAAGTTTTTCTTCTGGTTCATCTTCAGTTTTTTCAGTGCCACTCGGGTTTCCCCAATAAACTCATTATGCCCAAACTTGTCCTCATCACACACGGAGATCCTGCACCAACCCAGAAACCATCAATAATTCTGAATCATTATGCCAATGTAAATCGCACACAAGAAATAATTACAGTACACTTGAAATTAAAACATGGAATTGACTACAGAGCTGAATATTGATGTTGTTCAGTGAACAGGCCTATTATTACTATTATTTCTCTGCTTGAGGTATCCACCTGAGGGTCTTGCGCTGCATGTCCTCATCAGTGAGTCCATGGTAGACAAGGGTCTCATTCCAGGCAGGGTTGCGGGTGTTTCTCAGAGTCTTGGTGCGTAGCTTGTTGGACTGCAGCATATGAGAATAAGGGAGATCAGGGTGAGGAACACAATTGGCCAAACTTTAGCATCTGAGGCAGGTGCAAGGCAATGGAACTATGTGTGTACACTGTGTTATATGGATTATGCTTATGCCACAAGGTGGCAGACTTGAGCTAGTTGGCCATATAGCATCACAAAGACAGTTCTTCAATTTCATAATCCTGATACTGACCAACACAACAAAACACATACATATGCATAAGTAAAGTTTAATGTAGAGACGGTGAATTCCATCACCTTGCTGGCTCCTGGCAGCAGATGAAGCTTCACATAGGGATCAGCCAGTCCGTTAGAGTCCATAGGCTTCAGTCCCTGAGGGAGATAACAGCACAGCTTCATTCACATCATCAGGACAGTAGGGACAGAAAGTCCCTCTGGAGGCTGTAAATCTAAATTACAGTGTCAACAGCTTTTCTACACATGCCACGTTAGGCTAATTGTTCCTGTGTGTGAGAGCATGAGTGCAGGGGTGGTACCTTGGCTTTGAGGATGCTGCAGTGGAGACTGTTGTTCTCCTGCTCGTAAAGCAGACTGAACTCCAAAGCACCCAGAGTGGCTGAAACAGACCCAGGGCAGTCATTAGATCAGAGAACAGACAGTGTGTCGGCACAAGAACAGAGACACCAGCTGTACATCTTAGACTTTACACTGAGACAAGGGTACTGGATTGGGGAGAGCATCTAACTCTCAGCTTATCAGAGCATACTGAGACTGACTACATTAATAGAGACATGAGCTTCATGCCTGAGGACAGACAAAAACATAATATGAGGAAATGAACTGAGAATAAAGAGAGAAAAAAACATAATCCAATTGTAGAGTTGGCCCAAATAAAAGATAAGTTATGGCCTAAATGCTCATGTCTATTATATTTAAAACCTACACACTGCAGGAAACAAGAGGAAATTATATTAAAATGGCAGCAGGATGTAACTGTCATATCATGGCATATCCTATCATATCAAGGAATATATCCGGAAAAACACATTCAGCGAAAAAAGCAAAATACTGCACTCCAAACAGATATGGAAAAGAAGCAAAACATGCAGAGAAAAAGTATGGAAATATATCAAACAAATATTGCACTTTCTGCGACTGAGCTACAGCTGAAAGGGAACCTCTCAACATACGACCAGATGTCTAGAGATAACAAAATAATCAATGATAGGTGGAAATCAAGACTTTACAAAAAAGAGAGACACAACCAAGACATTGATGAGAAGATGTAAGAACACTGATCCAGTTAGAACCAGGCAAGCTATTGAGACCAGTCTGCAGCACAGGACCTGACTGTCCTCACACTCTTAATTCCATAGAGAACAGGTGCAATGAAGCCACTGCTATTTCTGCTATTTTCACTTCAACACAGGGGAATGATTCAAACACAAGGGAAATCTATATCCCGTCAGCACTCGTATCCCAAATAATGTGTACTATAGTAAATTCCCTGACCTCCATAAAGTAAATTAACGCCCCATCCCCCAGGGGGAGAGGAAAGGCCGCTCAGTGCTGGAGGCAAAGAACATGACGTACGACTGGCATGACACCATTCTCATCACTCAAGGGGAACACACACAAAAAATGGCTCAATTACACAGTGTATGTCTCACTATTGACTCATTTTACATCCTCTTCTACTTCACTTCCAGGATATTGATTCACATGCTTGGATAACATATGGTGTGCACCATTCATCATCTCCAACTAACCAATGATACCAAGGCTACAACCTCAAAATATTAGAAGTCAAGAAGAGAAAGGGGTATACCCTGATACTTGCAAAAGTGGAGTGAATATCTGAAATAGAAAGGATATTTCATGACTATACAGCATTGAATTAAGTATTGGATACAAGAGTCTGCTGAATGACTAAATGTAAAAAGCCTTATACATTGACTGACTTGAAGGACATACAAACACATCATTAAGGCCAAGTGTAAGGTGGAATCAAACATAAGACATATGCCAGTGGTCTGGCTAAGAAGCACGGCTGGTCGACTTACTGGCCTCATCAGAGTCATAGCTGTTTGCATCCTCCTCCTCCTCGGGCGGGGGGGCTTGGTGTCGCACGGGAGGGGGGTGATAAGCAGCAGGCTGTCTCCTCTCCTCCCGCACTGGAAGAGGCGCTCTTTCCTCTGCTGGAACAGTACTAGCCGAGTAGCCACCTCCCTCTGCTTCCAGTGGAGCTACAACCACAGGTATGTGTTTGTTAGACCACAGCTTTAGATCTTACAACACACATGCATTTAGAATGATTATAGAACCATCAGCAGCATCGAGAGCCGGTTCCTCCTATACGAGGAGCACGTATGGGCCCCTGACTGCTAGGGGCCCCGAAGTGCAATAAATTAAAACATATGGGAGGTATAGCAGATTAAAGGGTTGTTACTCAGAAACTTCCAGTTGAACATTACCCTAGGGGAGTGGTAGGGGCAAGGTGGGGGGGGGGGGGGGGGGGGCATAATATATAGGTTGAGCAGGAGGTCAGCACTTCCCTTGAGTTAAATGTGATTACTAAAATGCTGTGTGTGTGTGCACCGATTTACTGTAAATCCTCCATGAAAAAGCAGTGTTTCAGAGATGCCCCAGTGACATGGGCCCAGGTTTCCCTCACCCTGCTGGGCCATGGTGGCCGATGCCCCAGGAGGTGGTCTGGAGCTCTGGACTGTCACAGCCTTCTTTAACACCACTGGGCTGCCCTGGGAACCTCCATCTGAGTAACCAGGACCAGCCCCGCCAGTGGCCATGCGCACCTCAGACGGTTTAGGGGCCACAGGTGGATAGTCAGCACGCCCCTGTGGCTCTGATCCTGCAACACACATGCATGAACGAACGCACACATATGCAAGCACGCGTGTACCCACACACACACACACACACACACACACACACACACACACACACACACACACACACACACACACACACACACACACACACATACACACCCATCAGCGCACCACTTGGAGACTACGCTGCAGTGGAATCAGTAATGCTCCCTAGTCTCTGTGAATCCTTTTGATGTTGCAGCTTTTTCATTGCGAAGGCATTGACCTACATACAGTAAAACATCTCGTGGCAGGCAACCTTCATCACTTAATGTAGTCTGCCTTTTTTCTCTACCTTTATTCCTACCTTCTATTACATTATATGATACTGCAGTGATAATGACTGTTTGTGTGAGCAGATTCTGTGGAACCTCTCATGCCAAGGCCTCCTGTCTACCATGCCCCAACATTACTATGCCCCAGCATGGCAGGGTTTGAGCCCACCTCCACTGACTCATTGTAGGGGGCCATTGATTGCAGTGGAAAAAGCATCATGCAGAAGCAAAGCAGAGGTAGGAGGCAATGGGAGGCACTGTTCTGGTGATGTTTGCTTCATGAAACTGGAGATGGTCCTTTGAGGGAGTAGTGGAGGGACTACTGTTGTATTGTACAGTGGGGTTCAAATGAGGTTCATATTATGATTACACTCTGTTTAACGTCTACTGGGGTTGACTCTCATGACTCACCTACTGCCTGCTGTTCAGCGCTAGGAGCCTGACTCTTGACTGGACATGAGACAGCACAGGACACTGATTCTCACCTCAAGAAACTCTTACTTCTGCTCTGACCATTCATCTGTGATCACTCACATCTGACTTCAGTTGTATGAACAACATGGTAGCTATACTATATTCATGAATTTGGTCCACTTGGATGTGTTGCAATATGCATAGTCAAAAGCATCAGAAAAGAGCTGTACAACAGATTTAAGTTATTGGTTGTTGTATTGGCTTTGTCTTTCATGCTTGTTTTGAAATTCAATTTTGAGCTAGGAGCGATATCATTCCCACTGCGAATCCATTTCCTTCTGCTTGTCTAGTTCATTCAAACCGAACAAATCCATATCTGCAAGTGGGGTATCAACCTCAAACAACCCCCATTTCCATTGCCTGCTTACCTCTACCCTGTGGCCGGGGTTGGGCAGCTGCAGCCCTGGGCTCAGAGGCTGGTGGCCCCTGGGGCTCTGGGGCCCGCTGAGCACTCGTCTCTCTAGATTTGGATATGGGCATGGGCGAGGGCAGAAACTGCTTAGGAAAGCCTTTAAAGAACCAGGCGCCAGATCGCTTCCACACCTACGAGAAATGTATTAATAGCCTGCATCATACAAACATCAACACCGACAACTGACACGTACTGTTACTACCCATGATCCCTTTGTCTCACATCACTTTCATCAGTAATATGTCTTTCATTCATCCTGTGACACATACACACACCCTTCTCCCCCTGTGTGTGTAACACAGACTCAGTCTCCTACCTCTCGCTGTTCGCTGCAGATCTTGCAGAGCCACACTGAGCGCGGCCGGCTGTTGCTCTGCACTCCACACTTGGTGCACATGTGCTACAGCAGAGGGAAAACAAAGGTTTCTACCAAAGGTCACAACACAATCTCACAGACACAGATGCACCACTGTCTTCTACACTGTCACGGTCTCTTAATAGCCCAACTTTCTATAATGGTCCATTATGTTTCAACAAGGGCCATCACTACGAGCAAAAGCGATGTAGTGTTCTTGCCGTCTTGGAATGGGCTATTCCCCATCCACACACCTTTTTGCAGTCCTCACACACGACCGAGCTGACCCCTGGTCCACCCAGCTGCTCCCCACAGAGCAGACAGCGAGAGACCCCGTCCCCACACACAGTCTTCTTCATGTCATCCAGCCGGTTCACCAGGCGTCTGCAACACAACAACTCTTATTAAAGCTAATGGTTCACTTGGGTAAATGTAGTAACACTCACACTTATCCAGTAACTTCTTTAATTATAATGTCTTCACATCGTTGCTCTGTGCACAGCAATGGAGATCCAGTCCATCAACCCATAAAGTCTCCTCACCCAATTCTCTCCTGCTCCATGGTCTCCATTTTTTCAGCACGGGCGATCACACCATTGATGATCTCCTTCTCCTCATCAGTCAGGTCAGGACCGGGACCAGGGCCTGGCTGCATGGTCCAGTTGCCCCTGACAACCACAGAGAGGAAAACTGTCTGGGGACGACCGACTAATGTTACCTGCATGCATTTATGTGATAAATTTCAATCACACAGATACACAAAATAAATGTATATGCAAACTAACACACAAATAGAAGAGCTGGACAAACACTCAACACAGAGGGACAAACTACATAGGAGATGCATTATGGCTAAATTCACAATACGCAAACAAAACCCTTTCATTAACAGTGCTCTAAACATCACCAGCACCATCCATACAATCATTCACAAATTAATACATTCACTTATAAACACATCCCACATACATACAGTACTGTGTTTAAATACACACTGCAGAGAGGAACAGATAAGAGAGGAAAGTTGGGATGGGAGCTTTTCTACTTACTGCTCCTTATCACTGTGTCACAGAGCATAAATTGGAAGGAAGCAGACAAGAGAGGAGACTAGAGGTTAGTGCTTGGAGTGACATGTAAGGGTTAATAATGCTATGCAGCAGCTGTGCCCAGCGATTACAGCATGGTGCTTGGTGTAGCCAGTGTACTTTGCTGTGCTGCCACCCATGCTTACTTGGCATGCATGCTCCTCTGTCTGTCGTTGGGTACCCAGCGGTCCGAGCTACCGCCCATCACTGCGTCCGTCATGGCTGCTGCACTATCGCACTCTGCAGGAGGGGAAAGAAATACACAGAAACTGTTAAATGATATATGAAACAACACCATGTACTGTAGGTCTTAGTTGTCTTTGCCCTAAATAATGCAAGTCATCTTTTAAAACAAGCCTTTAAATGCAGTGATTTAATTGGAAACCATGTCTTATCAATGTTATTCTTGCTCACTAGTCAACATGGTCATTCAGAATATTTTATAAATTCTAAACTGTTTATTCAAAGTAATTGTCTTATCTCATCTTTAATCTATCAGATATATGCAAGAAAACATAACAGTCAATTGTTACAAATAATGGTCCCATTTCAGTTTAGTTAATCTCCTGTGCTTATGCAGCACTGACTTCAGCAATTATATTGCTGCACTTTCATCAGCAAAGCCCTCTGCCCCAAGTGTGTGAGCCTGCCAGGACGGTGCTGGCCTCAAATCTGCTTGTCAGTAGACGCACTTTTGATGCAAGAGACTGATACAGACACAGTACAGTATAAACAAGAGCCATAACCATAACAATATCACTATCTTCATGTCTCCATAGCCTATTTTTATAACCCATGTTCAGAATCCATATGATGCAACCTCTAAGCAATTTAATCCCATGGAACAATGTGACAAGAAATTACAAAAAGGTGTCAACAGAAATCAATAGGAGTTAAGTAAACTTTGACCATACCTGTAGGTGTATCTGGAGGGTGCAAGTGCACGTGACCAGCAAGAAGGCAGTGGACCAACACCAAACCACAAACGGGACTGGTCTTCAGGGGATGAGCAGGGTGGTCAGGGAGGTTAGGGTGGTCCGCACACCACAAAGGTCAGAAATCCTTTCTCCACAGAGAGTTTCAGTTTTACCGTCTCAAACGTCCGAGGCAGACAAAAGCAGGGAACTGAGACATGGTGTGATTTGATTGGACAGAGTAAGCGAGAGAGAGAGGGTGAGAGAAAAAGAGAGGGGGAATAAAGAAAGCATAAGGAAGACGGAAAAAGGAAAATCAATAAATCTCATTTGTCTCCAGTTTGCTGCAAGCGATCGCTCCACAGACGTCCAGACTAGCACTGCAGAACATGGAAAAGGGAGGGAGGGAGAAGGGTATAGAGAGAGAGAGAGAGAGAGAGAGAGAGAGAGAGAGAGAGAGAGAAAGACATACACTCATGCTGGAGATCTACTTTATTAACAAGCCTTGACAGTCATTGAGTCTCTCCTGTAAGCATCATCATCATTAACTATACATTAAATACATCCTATGCAATATTAAATACAACAAATACAATGTTAACCTACAGGCTTTCTGGTGATGTGTTGTAGATACTGATATTTGAGTGTGTGATCATCCATTTCTTTAACCATGCTGTATGGCACTTGTGAGACACAGATATCAGTGTATCTGGATTTCAGGGTCCCTTTCCCTGTCCAGCCCCCTCAGTGAACACATATAAACTGTAACACTGTGTACATCCTATACCCTGTGCCTCACAACCATGATTCTCCTTCACTGCACAATATGAATCATCCCCCTTTTGTTGGGGATGATTCTAGATAAGGTAGGTAGATAGAGAGTGAGGTAGAGAGATTCACTGGACCATGGATGAGGAGCCCTCACCCAGACAAAGCTTTCAAATGCTGCAGATACAGTAGATGCTACTGCGTCACAGGAGTAATTATGTGAAAGTGAATGCCTCAGCTGAAGTGGGGATGTCATTAGCTGAGGCATTCAAAGGATTCATTCATAGAAGGGACACTACACACTCTACATGTAGCCTTCAAAAGCCTCAACATATCACCATAAGATCCCAGGCTGACCCTCTTTGAGTATGATGTTTGGATAACACAGTGTCACAGATGACTCACACTTGGAGCTTCAGAGTCAACTTGCATGTCTTTCATTCACACAAATGGTACGATACGTTAGTCAGCTTGTGGACAGGGCCCTGAAGAGCAGCTGGCATTTTCTCCTGCATTTTTCAAAATGTCATGGAGACTGACTGCTGACGGTTTGAAAGCCAGCGCATAGCGTTGCCTGGGGACTGGACCATGGAGAAACAACCATGCTCTATCTCTTCACTATGTGAAGCTGTGCCAGAAAAAAAAAGAATGGAAAATAAAGGGTGGGATGGGGGAGGAGAGAGAGAGGTAGACAGGAGGAAAAGAGAGCACCAACATCGATTCACATCGTCATCTCCTTCATCATTACCATCCCTCATCCACACAGTATGCTGTATAGCATTTCATATGGGGGTGGAGAGGACCAATTTAGAAACTTGCGACTCACTCAAGGGCTTAACAGGATAGTCAATACAAGTCGGTGTCTCGCAAGACACCAAATACAGGTCCCCTCCAACCTAACCAGAAGCCAAAACCACATTTTATTATTAGCTACAGCATTATTAGCTAAAACAAAATATCTTTATCAAATATGTTCATTAAACCTACTGAAGATGTGGTGTTTTCACTTGGATTTACAGAGATGGCTAGACACATTCGCTGTTATATACAGTTAGTTTCTGCCAACAGTAACTGATGCATCACTGCAACTTTAACCCCTGCTGGTAACCTAGAAGTGCCTAATGGCAAAAACATAGAAAACATGTTTATTAATGTATTTATTCATTCACATTGTAGGGTAGAAAGCAGCAACAGCACAGAGGACAGAAGAAAGTACCAACAGAGCAGGAAGCATTGATGGATTGATCCAGAGTGGATGATTTATGGATATGTCCCAAGGTTTAGGGGGGGATGGGGATAGAGAGTTGGATCATCTCTGGTTCCCAGGGGGAGAATGAATTAAGAGGACAAAGTGTGAAAGAAAGGTCTGAACCAACAAGCCATGTTTTCACTGCAATTCTACAATGCCATGACATGAACACATGCTGAATTACAGAACATTGTGGGACATAACCACTGATTTTGAACGCTTCAAGGTGCAGAATGACTGGAACTAGCTCACGCCCACTGCAGTATGACTTGGACACTGTCTATGAAAACCTGCTTAGTTCTTATAATAAGCTGGAGAGGTGGAGAAGTGAGGGGCTTAATTTGACACCTCATACAGTACACTTCCTGAAGCCAGGACTGCAATAGACAGTGCTGCCAAGACATTCACTCTCACCAGCTTGAAGCAGAGAGCAAGGGGTGACTCTTCTGCATCTGCCTATCATAGCCCAAAGACACATATCAAGATCATTATGACAACAATAAATCATTCATTTACTTATGAAACTACTGTCTCACTTGGAACTACTTATGTCTCACTTGTATGCCTTGTTTAATGGGGTACAGCATTACAGGATTCCACCGTGCAATTCCAGGGTAAGAATTCCTCTCCTCTCCTCTGAGAGATACATTTCTTAAATGGGTTAATGAGATTCTGAGATCAATGCAAACCCCCACGATTGGTTTCACTTTAATTAATCATTCATCAGGGCAGCATTCCCAATGTGACTCCCAGGATTGAAACTTATTTACGGGTGGAGCTAGATTTAAAGTCTGGGTCTGGCTCCAGGGCACTGCCACAGCCACCAGCCACCACCCAACAAAAGGCCTCTCCACTGTTGCAGAGTCCATGAGGGCTGATGTGACAAACAAGGTATACACTGCTGAGCTCCCACAGCCTATCCCTTTTGAGAGACATTGATGGCAAGTTAATGGCATAAATGTTATTTTATTCAATGTGCTTTATTTGACCATACCAGCTCAAATCAATAGAATCAATCATCTAAATAATTATGTTATACCTGAAATTGTGATAACAATCATCATGTTTTTGATGATAAAAAAGCACCATGACAACGCAGTCTTTAATAATTCTAACTCAGAATTAGCTGCTGAGGCGCTTGTGTGTCTGCTCTGACTGGATTGATGCAGTCTTAGTCAACCCCACCCTCCTTTTGCTGAGCTGGCTGCTCTGCATTAAAATCTGGAAATACTGTTAGCAGAGGAATAGCAACACAATATTTCCATTTAATTTACATTTATGTAACTATCACACATTCCCCCGCCCCATCAGAAAAGAAGGAGCTGCTTCTAATGCACAACATGATGAAAGCATACAGGGTGCTCTCCTGTAAAGAACACTCATATGCAGCAGTGGTTGCAAGCCCCCAAACCCAGGCATCAGCCCTGTTACAGTGATAAAAAGAGGGGAAGATTGGGGAACTATGGATGGACACGGGTTGATATGCCTGATGGTTACAACAGTTTTGGCCTGCCACAATTGGCCAGAGGGCTCAGTCAGCACTATGAATAGCTATAAAAACCCCAACTCTTTAGCCAAAGGGCCTTCTGGCAATGGTGAGAGTATCTGAACAGAGAGGGTAGGTAGTTGGGCATAGCACAGAACCTCAAGCCTCACAGCTGTGTGTGTGTGTGTGTGTGTGTGTGTGTGTGTGTGTGTGTGTGTGTGTGTGTGTGTGTGTGTGTGTGTGTGTACATGCATGCATGCATGTGTGAGTATGTGCGTGTTTGTGTGTGTGGGAGGTAGTTAGAAATCCAGGGGTCAAGTGAAGAGTGGAAGAGAGTGGAAGGAGGAGACACCCTGAGAGACTCAGTTAGAGTACAGTACTTTCACTCCTTCTCCACTCCTCCTTCATCAAGACACTACTCTGTGACCCACACATTCTGTTAATAATAAAGATGCAGCTTATCAACTAAAACCAACCAACACCGTAGCACAATATTAAATGTCTGGGAAAAACACCTTCTTCTATTCCAGTGATAAGAAATACCCTGAAGAATCCATGTGAGATAAAAAGGTAATTGGCTAATACAACCAAACTTTTCAAATCAATTTGTACAAAACTGTTAATGTACCAGTCCTCACCGGAAACACCGTTGAAAATAATCATCATAATCATTCTAATTTCTTTCCAACAAAGCAGTGATTTCTGTTTGGCAATCATTGCTTTGAACCAACTAAATTACTCATATTTTTTACATATAGTACTGTAGTCACAGTCACTTGATCTTGTATTCCAATTCATCCATATCTTCACATACAGTACTACACACTAAGGCTCGTACTCTTACTTACATCCCTTTATTAAACCTGTAGGGCTGTTCTAGTTTAAGCCTTGTCCTGGACTGAAAAGTGTCTGGGGAGACTCCATTGAAAGTGTGATCTCATTGATCTCATCAACCTCTTATCAACCAATGAAACCATATACACTCACTCATATCACTACAAATGTATCCTCATCATCAACTGGGATCAAACTGTGCTTCTGGAATAAGAACATTCTCTTTCAGCAGGGTACGTTTCCACTCCTAAGAGAGGGTGAGATGACAAGATAGCAACGTGAAGCCTGGAGTTGGATGGATCTGTAAAGCACTGCGCCAAGTGGCCCTCTACTGCAGGGGGAAAACATCGCTCAGCATTTCTTAATTATTTACAACTCCCACCCCCACCCCCATCCCCCATCCCCCATCGCTCCTCACTCCTGTGTAGCAAATTCTCTGACTCTTTTAAGGCCTTACTGTGCACTTTAGTTATTCATTACTCTATCGGCAAGCTCTCGGACATTGTGTGTCTGAACACGTACAGTGGGCTCGGGGGGTGGAGGGTTGGGGGTGGGGTGATGCAGAAAGGATAGATGGAAGAGGAAAAGTGTTGCTATTGGAACTGTTGTTGGTATGTCTGTGGGATAGTGCTGTGGTCTGTAATGGTTGTGGTCTAACGGGGATGGGGAGGGGGGGTCACACAAGTCAATGACATTCAGAAATTAGCCCTGATTTCAGTTATATGAAAGGGTCAACAGGGACCATCTGTGTGGCCATCTGTGGGAGAGGAGACTTCGACTCTCCTCAGCCACTACCACTTCCTCTTGGGAGGCATGGATCCAGATCCAGCCCAGGGTAACAAACAGGAAAGACCCTCCCGTGACCAACAGGCCCTCGTGTTGTTTCTACCCTGACACCACGGCAACCTCGTCCAAAAAACAACAAATAGGGAGGGGAGTGTTAGCTCAGAGAACACAAATATACATACCAACACACAAACAACGTATTACACATACATAGGATGCAATTCCTGGAAGGATGAACTCAATAAATAAATGTACAAACATATTGAACAAAAAGGTTTTTCACATATATTCTCAGTCACATGTGTACTGTCATGCAATACCATGTGCTCCTTACTGTGGACAACAAAACGCATATGAAGACACCATTCATCGTAAGGGAAGCATACACCTGACTGTATTTAAGGATAGGCTCCTAGTCCCTCATTTGCTTCCAACACACAGCCTGGTGACTCATCGCTGCCTTACCCTGGAGGTAAGAAGAGGGACTTTGAGACTTTGAGACATTGGTGAGGGGCGTCAGCCGTTTTCCCCTTATTTCCTCACTCCTTTTCATCTCAGGGAAAGTTTAATCATTAAGCCACTCAACCTCTTTTGTCAAAATCTCATGGCTTTTATTGTTATCAAAGAGCCTTGAAATACAGCTATTGATCTGTCGAGACAATTTGTCTACATCGCCAAGGAGGCAGGGAGAAATAGAGGAGCATTCCTTCTCTTATCCCTTTTCTCCCTTAAGATGAGGGAAGAATATGCCCCCAGCCGTGCTGCTGGAAGTCAGCCTTGAGGATCTGGCACACTCAGCTGCTGGCTATCTGACACTCCCTCTGGCCCCGCCAGCAAACTAGCGGGTACAATGCCCCTGAGTGTTTTCAACAGAACCCTGTTTGCAAACACAAACCCCTCCAAGCCCAAAACACTCTCTAAAAATAATCTACTATGCAGTTATTCAGACAATAGGAACAAGCCTAAATGTCTTGTGAAGTTGCTCATTTGGTATAAACTCTGACCCTCTGAAGCATGAGCTTCCCTCTTGAGGCAAAATGTTGTGTGCCGGCATTCATGTCCAATCAAGGTCCCTTTAAGTGTAGCTGTAGATGCAGTGATATGACAAGGTCGGATGGATCAGAGGAACTGTCTCTTCAGACGTGTTACCATCTGACAACTGTCGAATGTTGCCAGGCACAGCACACAGCATACAACCTCACCCAAATGCAGGATCCCAAATGCAGGATAATGAAGCAGGATGAGATGATCAATGGTTCATTGAGGCAGAGTTTAGATTGTCAACCACATTGTAAGGAATTGTCAAATATCAATCCAAAAGATGAATATGTTAAGTTGAGTATCTACACATATCTGGTGGTCATTTTGGGGAGAGGCTTTTTAAATGGATGCTAAGCTTGGTGATGAGGCACTACTACACACATTCAGCACTCACACCATCTTGATATTTATCTTCTTTTGATTAGAAAATAATTTCAATAGCCTGCCATTTTGTGATGTTGCAGAGTAGTAGTGGTCATTTCAATCAGAGCTCAGTTAAGCTGCTGAAGAGATGTCGCCATTGGAACCAGGAGTACATATTATCCTGTTAATGTGTGGGCAATTCAAATTATTGGACAGGGTCTATTCTGTGGTGTCACTCTCTAAATGGGGTATGAACCCCTGGTCAAAGATCCAACCCCCACCGAATCCAAGGCAGAGAAATGATCACCTCTGATACTATACTCTCCTTCTCTGATGGATTCTGGAGTGTCTGTCCCTCTCTTAATCAACACCATGCCACAGAGCTTTTCAAGAGATCTATCAACAGGGGAATCCACCTGTCAATCGATGCTGATCCCACAAGTTGATCTTCCGAGGTGGTCACAGCAACTCCCTTATGACGCTGAGCCCTCACAAACATAACCATTCAAGGAGCAGTCATGTAGATAATGCACAAAAGATGCATAGGCTACGAACACATGCCTATTAGATATACAATATGCTACATTTTGGGCTTTAATCTTTCAAATATGGATTCTGAAGAAGCCATGTACCTTTGCCAACTGTGACCATGGTAACAGGGAGATCAGAAGAAGAAAATCGGATTGATCAAACACTGCATGTGTCTGTGTGCCTGTGTGTGTGCATGTGCTTGTGTGCCTGTTCGTGTATGTGTGCGTGTGTGTGCGTGTGCGTGCGTGCGTGCGTGCGTGCGTGCGTGTGTGCGTGCGTGTGTGTGTGTGTGTGTGTGTGTGTGTGTGTGTGTAAATATGTCTGCTGCAGAGGTCTAAGAGGTATAAAAATGAAACAAACCCAAAGATACTAAAATATGGGTACATCTGCCTTGTATCCTTAAATTATGCAGTTAGTGTGCAGAGCACTTATAGCTCTTTCTTCCCTCTTTCCTCCCTCTCTCTGTTTTTCACATGCTGTGAAGCTGATCATTTTAGTCCTTTCCCTTTCTTTCTTCACAGACTAGTGAAGTTCTTTCTCCTCTGTAGCTCTCTGCCTTTCTCTACGTCTGCAGCAGCAGATGCATACAGAGAGTGTAGAGAGAGAAGTAGAGAGAGAGAGCAAGGGTGTCGTCCAATCACTACGGTGGTTGCTCATGTGAGAGGAGGCAGCTGCAGATATCGCAAGGCATTCATTCAGTCTTGTCTCCCCTCCCCCATTTAATCCCCATGCTTCAAGTCTATGGGAGGAGTTGGAGATGGTGGTAGTGAGGAGTACTAGTCAGTTTTCCTGCTCGCTCTTCCCTTTCTAAACAGACAGCTACAGAGAGATATGGGGTGGGGGGGGGGGTCCATGGTTAGTTTTGGTTTTAACCTCTGTATCATCAAGGTTTACAATATATACAGCCTTCACTCAACAATTTTCTTAAGCCCTTTGGGTGGAGGTTGAGACATCATCACACCAAATATTACCTAATGGTATATTGGAGCTGATCGGCCCTGACCACACTACCATCAGGAGAAACAGGCAGTCTCTCTGATTTCACTCAGGTCTGGAGGCATATCAAGCTCTGATGTGTTCCTCTTAAATCCTGCAGCAACGCCCAGGGACTGCAACCCCAGTAACTCCCAAATGACCTACCAGGTCTCTTTTTCCCACAACACAGCTGCAACAAGGAAGCATCCAGGCGTGAGGAAAAAAGGAGTGCAGTCTGCCACCAGTCCCATTTTAATGAGCCACATACAGTGGCGTAGGAATGGAAGCTGTATTATCAGTCTTCACTATTATCAGTGGTTATTAATCAGCCACAGTATTTGTTTTCTTCATTGGATATGAAATTAAAATTGAAATGTCAAATAATGATCACATTATTTTGACACATTATTTATTTTATTGCATTTTAAAAACATGCGGCGAATATTAGTATTATTAAAGCTGGACATAAAATGACGTCAGCACAGCCTCCACACAATTTAGTATCGCATATGGCATACCATTGGCGTTCAATGGGATTTCACTCATTAAAGCTTTTTTACAGCTGAGCATTAAAATGCAATCTATTGACTCGCATGTGGGTAGACTGTTTGTTCTGGTGGGTCCATGTACAAGGACCATATAACTACAGATATCACCTTCATACAAGCCCTCTATGTAATGAATTTCTCTGTTCAAATCCATTCATGAAATTATATAAAATATGAAAATGCTGCGCTCCATCATTCTTTATCATGCGAGATGGAGATGAAGCTGTGGCAGGGATGTGCTGCTCATCCATATGTGTGAGCAATGTTCCTTAATTCATGCAATTGAAATTTTCCAATCATCTTTCATTGAAACACCATTAACTGCATTACATAGGAGTAAAACAAAAACGTAGCCTACCTGAGATTCCAGTGCTCTTTCAAAGGAAGATGTCAGGGAATTATGCGGATTAATTTGTATACTGTACATAGAATTAACCGCAAAACCGTTCCTTGCGCATGCAGCGCCTGTCATAGAACCCCGTTTATGCCACGAGGAGTGCGTCTGTATTCCTCTTAACACCGTCGCTAGAGGCACAGCATCAGCCCACGATCTCCACACTCTATGCGTCCTGCGTGGGCTCCTCTCCTCCGTGGAGAAAGACAAGCCCTTGGTACCCTGGGAAGGAAACCCCTGTATCATAGGTACCATTGATGCTCAATTGACACTCTCTCTCTCTCTCTCTCTCTCTCTCTCTCTCTCTCTCTCTCTCTCTCTCTCTCTCTCTCTCTCTCTCTCTCTCTCTCTCTCTCACCTACACTACTTATTTGTTCAGTTTTCTATATGCCTACATGATTTTCCAGCTACCTAACATTTAATCAATGAATAACGACAGGCCTACTGAACAATGAAATTACTAAAGATACTTCATAATAAAGTTGAGAAACTGCAGCCCATCGGCCATTGAGACATTTTTTCTCATGGAATTTAGGTTATGGAATCTTTTTTTTAGTTTTACTTTTAAAAGTGTTTTTTTTTTTTTTTAGTTTTTTTTTTTTTTAAAGTGTTGTTGGAGCCTTGCAACTTTGAGTCAGACGTTGCAATTTCTTTGCATTGCATCCACTCAGATAAGCATTCCTTCATTATGGTCTGACATTATGTACTGATACCGCCATCTAATGGGTACAATATTTATTACACATCAGACAGCCGTGAGCATATATAAATATATATATATATCTTCTTTTTTTTTTTTTACAATTGCTGTATAAACAATAGGCGGTTTTCCTTATCGAATTTAGTTTTTATTTCAAGTGTTTTTTCAAGGGCAGAAATAATGTAGGGCATAGATGCTGCAGCTACAAGCTGCTTTTGAATTTCGTGGTCACATGATGCCAGACCCAACCCAGTCACATGATTCTTCCTTCAGCAGGCAAAAATGGCTGCACACTTATCCTATGGTAGAGTGAATTTAAACATTTTGAGAGAAGCTGCACGAAAGGAGCTCCGTGAGTTTTTGGACAAATGTGCAGGAAGCAAGGTATTCGCTCGACAGGAAAATTGCAAACCTTACACTTTGCCATATCTGTTGTTCGGTAGCAATGGCCTACTAACCTGTCAACTATCAGACACGTTAGCTAGGTGAAGCAGTGGAGATGCATGAACCTAAAGGCTTTTGAGTTAGTTTTCTATGCCGCTTTAGATTTCTATATACAATAATATATTGACAGAAACGCATTAGCGTATGTGTGTGTATGTATTGGTTGTATATAACTTGTGAAATAGAATTTCCTTGTTTACTGTGCTAGGCTATTGTGTGGGATGAATACCTGACTGGACCATTTGGATTAATAGCGCAATATTCCTTGCTGAAGGTTAGTATGAGTATGTTCCTCTTTGTAACACATCATAAAGCCTAACAGAATAACAACCATTGTCATTGAAAAAAATAAATGCATGCTTGTATTGGTGTATACATGATGTCAAACTGTTGTTGACCGATATCTCCTCCAGGAACATGAAGTGGAGAAGATGTTTACCCTTAAAGGGGGTCGTCTCCCTGCTGCTGATGTAAAAAATATAATCTTCTTTGTCCGTCCCAGATTGGAGTTAATGGATATCATTGCAGAGAATGTCATCAGGTCTGCTTACCTTTGTCTCACTGTAGATAATAGGTCATTGGTTTTGTCAAATTACTGCAGTATTAGCCTATATGTCTTGAGGTTTATTTTTCTTTACATGACAGTAATTTCAATCTGTATTCCTGCAGCGAGGATAAGATGCATTCTCCTCGTGACTTCCACATCCTATTTGTGCCACGGCGAAGCATGCTCTGTGAGCAGCGCCTGAAGGAACAGGGGGTTCTGGGCTCCTTTATCAACATTGATGAGTACATCCTTGACCTCATTCCATATGATGGGGATCTGCTGTCCATGGAGTCTGAGAGTGCCTTTAGGGTATGTTGGGATTTTACAACACATGTTGCTGTGAATGCACAGGCTCAGTAAGGCAAGAGTCACACAAATATCTGATTCCATTTAATGTTTTCAATTGTCACGAACCCAATCAGTATTTTATATTTGAGTACGAAAATGGATATTGGATATTGTTAGACTTGTATACCATCTCTGTCTCCTTCAGGAGTGCTATCTGGAAAGTGACCAGACAAGCTTATACCACACAGCCAAGGGCCTCATGACCCTCCAGGCACTATATGGGACCATTCCCCAGATTTGTGGGAAAGGAGAGTGTGCACGGGTGAGTAGGGAGCGACAAATAAGAGTAGTAATTCTTGAATTGTGTATGACAGACTTTCAGCATTTGGGTAAATACATTGTGTTAAAGATAATTTTCTTGACATGTAAAGCATGTAGCCAACATGATGCTGAGGATGAAGAGGGAGTTTGCTGGCAGTCAGACTCAGATCCTGCCTGTGTTTGATACACTCCTCCTCCTGGACCGCAATGTAGACCTGCTGACCCCTCTGGCCACACAGCTCACCTACGAAGGTCTCATTGATGAGGTGTATGGAATCACCAATGGTGAGGATAGGTATATGGTACAGAGGCACATGTTAACGCACACAAACACAGTGCTAACTACTAGCTAAACAAACATTCTGAACAATATATGCATTTTAAAGCCCACTTTATGAGGACCATCTCTGCATTTCTGTTGTGTTTGTGTTTGTACCTGTTGTGTGCTTTGTCTTCATGTTTGTCTCTTTTGTGTCTCTTCAAACATAGGTTATGTGAAGTTGCCTCCTGAGAAGTTTGCCCAAAAGAAGCAGGGTGAGGCAGGTAAAGACCTGCCCACAGAGCCCAAGAAAATGCAGCTCAACTCAGCAGAGGAGCTGTATGCTGAAATCCGGGACAAGAATTTCAACGCTGTAGGGGCTGCACTCAGCAAGAAGGCCAAGATCATTTCTGCTGCCTTTGAGGTTGGCTTCATTCCACCCCTTCCCCTCCCTACTCATTCTCAAAATACATTTTAAAAATCTAACATTTCACCCTGTAACCACTCCTAATTTGATCCACACCACTATGGTTATTTGTTTTAAAGATCACTTTAGAAACATGATTTGATGGATTTGTGCCTGAGTTGGTGACAACCATCTAAGATAAAGCAAAGTCCTCTAATGGTGTGAGCTTGCCTCTTAACAGCATGATCTGTGTAATCTCACAGATATCAATCACAACTGTCTTGTCATTGTGGACACGTTGGTAGACATCGGTCCTCTTTTGCTCAACCATGCCTGTCTGTGTTTCAACTGACAACCTTTCACATTTCTGTCTTGCCCAAACTTGCTTGAAATCAAAGCTCATTTTCTGTTGTTTGATGGATGGCTCATCAGTTCTCCTGGCGATAAACCATTTCATGTTTAACCATAAATTGTTAAATGTCCACGTTTGCAATGGAGTTTTTTTTATTTTTTGCTTTTAATCATGCTGTATAATTCTCAACTAGATGATAAATTGATTACCGAATTGCCACGGTAATAGTCCTCAATTTAGTCATAATCTGTCACCCTTGACCTATACACCACAACACCAGCCAGGTGGTTTGATCTAATCCTCCAGTATTCAACTCTTGATAATTGTATCTTTTTTTTGTATTGTTAACATTAGCTCTATGTTTTTATTTTGCAGGAGCGACACAATGCTAAAACAGTTGGAGAGATCAAGCAGTTTGTGTCCCAACTGCCTCACATGCAGGCAGCACGGAGCTCTCTGGCCAATCATACCTCCATAGCTGAGCTCATCAAAGACATCACCAGTGAGAAAAACAACGTTCTCTTCCCTTTTTCATTTCCATTGAACCACTTTCCCACTCCTTGACTCCTATCCCTGTTACCACTCATCGTCTTTCTGCCTGCCTTCCACCCTCATTTAAGACTGAAAACAAGATATGCCAATTATCTTGTGGACATTTAATGTGGTGGAGTACATTGAATGTGTGGCAATTTAGAGAGAGACTAGAGTACAGTAGATTCTCAGTGATGAAAGTAAATGGGTGTTTTTTTTCTCTGATTCAGCCTCTGAGGCCTTCTTCGATAACCTAACAGTGGAGCAGGAGTTTATGACTGGGGTTGATACAGACAAGGTATTTGTTTTAGGTGCTTCCTCTGAAGTAGCTCTGTGTATTGTGGGTGGATGAATAGGGTTGATCATCACTGAATACATTGTTTTTTTTTGCTTTGTCCCTGTATGTGCACGCATATCCAGTCTCGCTGAATAGCCTCCCTTATTCCCTATTCTCCAGGTTAATACATACATAGAGGACTGTATCGCCCAGAAGGATCCTCTGATCAAAATTCTGCGGCTGGTCTGTATGCAGTCTGTCTGCAACAATGGCCTCAAGCAGAAGGTGTTGGACTACTACAAGAGAGAGATCCTGCAGGTAGAGCTTCAGTGGCCTGTGTCTCTTAGATATTTGCTTTACACAAATGCACACAGTTGTCATTATTAGTTGATTATCTTAGTGGTTTGAAGTGGAGATTTATTTGTGGATGTGACAATGATTTAATACATGACTTTGGTCACTTGATTGACCTGATGTACATTTGCTGTTTTCCAAAGACCTATGGGTATGAACACATGCTCACTCTCAACAACCTGGAGAAGACAGGCCTTCTGAAGCCCCAGACAAGCACCAGGAATAACTACCCCACCATCAGGAAGACACTCAAGCTCTGGATGGAGGATGCTAATGAACAGGTGAGTGAATCCCACAAGGAAAGTAGTCAGTGAAGGGGAAGGAAAAGTCACATTTCGGTTATCAACCACATACAAAGTGTCTTTATGTATTGACTGATGAATGTAAGTCCTTATTTTGTTTTTTGGAAGTGGATGGGGTCCATCTAAAGGCCATCAGGTAGACCCAAGGTTATTATAGTTTTGTTTTTTCTATTTGTTTTTATTTTGAAATTTATTTTCCAGTTTAGTTTTTTGTATTTTGGAGATCCATACCTATTTATTTTTTATATTATTTAGAGAAGGTATGTTTAAATTGTTTACAGTATATATTTTTGAATGACAGGTACATTTTCCATAGACTCAAATAAACAGCAAACTGTTGACCTCTTTCGACCGACCTCAGGCTTCGGTGCTTAGGCCGACATGTTAGCAGTGCATGTTTGCTGGCTGCTTTGGAGGAAATATCTATGGTTAGCTAGTGTTGATGATGCCTTCTTGAAACATCTAACAGGCATAAGGACAAAAAGCCACACTCTATTTTTATCATCTTTTGAGCATTGACAACCCCCCAAAAAATATTTTTGTTTTGTTTTTTTACTTTATTTAGTTTTATAGACAAAGATTCTAATTTTAATTTAATTGTAGTTTATTGAACAGGTTTGCTTCTTATTTTCTTCTTTCTTTATGTTTATCTTACTTTGTCAGTTTACTAATATATTTTTTCATGGCTAGTTTTAGTTTCAGTTTACTATAATAATCTTGGGTGGACCCCATCCATTTCCATTATATTGGAAAATGTGGAAGTGCAGTATTGTCTGGACTGAGACACAGCTTTTATATGTTGTTTTTTATCTCCCTCCAGAACCCTAATGACATCTCCTACGTGTACAGTGGCTATGCTCCTCTCAGTGTCCGTCTGACCCAGGTCCTGGCCAGGCCTGGCTGGCGCAGCATTGAGGAGGTTCTGAAGATGCTCCCAGGCCCACACTTCGAGGAGAGACAACAGCTCCCTGCCGGCCTCCATAAGAAACGTAAGGACCGCTTACTAAGAGAGCAGGGCCACAGGTCGCCCTCATGCTCAGCATGTCAAGCTATTGAAAACCAGGGTGAATAATCACCTGTGTGCTGGCTGTAGATAAGAGAAGGCTTTGTATGTCCCTGAATTGTCAGATGTTTTAAAGCAGCAGTTGATTTATTGGGCAAAGTAAACAAAATGGTATGGCATGCACCATCCATGGGGGTTGATGTGTGTTTCAACTGTGTTCACAATGGTGCCCCATGAGCCAGTGACAAGGGTGTCAGATATTTCTCTCATTAGTCAACTGTGGGATTAGCCTGTTCTGGGTCGGTTTGGATATATCAGTGATATGAAGAATGATTATTATTGAGGCAGTTGTCATTTGCACCAGAGCCATGTGCTAATTAGAACCGTGACTTAGGGGTATTAGACAGTTGACTTGTTTAGACACGTCTGCCACGTCTTGGCTCTATAAATGTGATAATAGAAGATATATACGTGTGTGTGTCAGATTTTAGAAAGCACTTTGTCTTATCCAAAACAGTGCTCTCCAATGAATGTTATTCATCATGCGATCTCATTCCTTGATCACTACCGATTTATCAGAGCCATTTAGTACTCATATCATGGCCATTTTAAAGCTCAAATGAGCTCACTGAGCACTTCATTAGGAACACCTGTACACCTTCTCATGGTGGAGGTGGTGTAATGGTGTGGGGAATGTTTTCTTGGGTCCATTAATACCAATTAATCATCAATGCCACAGCCTATTTGAGTATTGTTGCTGACCATGTACATCCCTTCATGGCCACAATTTACCCATCTTCTAATGGCTACTTCCCAGCATGATAATGCACCATGTCACAAAGCAAAAGTCGTCTCCAACTGGTTTCATGAACATGACAATGAGTTCAGTGTTCTTCAGTGGCCTTCCCAGTCACTGGATCTGAATCCAATAGAACACCTTTGGGATGTGGTAGAACAGGAGATTCACAGCCTGAAAGTGCACCTGAAAAATCTGCAGGAATTGCGTGATGCAATCATGTCATCATGGACCAGAATCTCAAAGGAATGTTTCCAACATCTTGTGGAATCAATGCCACAAAGAATTGAGTTTGTTTTGAGAGCAAAGGGAGGCCCTACCCAGTATTAGTGTTCCTAATAAAGTGGTCAGTGAGTGTACATACTGGACCTTTTAAGGAAGAACAACCAAATGTATGTAAATATATACTGTAGCTATACTGAGTTATGTGGTGTTAAAACATTTTGGTCGAGTGGCTTTATTCTTGTCCTTGGCATAAACAAAAATGTATGTATGTACCTGGCAGTAGATACAAAATACTGAGTTCACCCTAATTCTGTAGCCTATGCTCTGTTTGACTGCTTGCTATCCTTACACTGTTCCACAGGCCAGCAGGGGGAGAACAGGACGACACTGGTGTTCTTTCTTGGAGGGGTGACGTATGCAGAAATCGCTGCCCTGCGGTTCCTGTCTCAGATGGAGGATGGGGGCACAGAATACATCATTGCTACCACCAAGCTCATCAATGGTACCAGTTGGGTCAAATCCCTCATGGACCGCCCTGAGGCCCAGTCCCCCTGAGCCTGCCCTTTCACTAAACAGATGCACAGCTGCATGGACACATCAAACAGTCTGACCAAAACGCCTTGCAGCTTGTTCTTAATGTCTATATTTCAGTGCTCTGGGCTCCTGTGTAGGTGTCTGATGTCAGCAACTGTTAGTGGAAATAGGAGCCAGCCTGTCAATTTTCCCTGTTCCTCACCTGCAATTCTCACAGCTTGTAATGAAATACATAAACCCCATTATACTCTGGTCATATGCTATGGTCATTGTACAGTATGCTACTGATGTCATCTTTCATGATGGTGGGTCCTAAGATAATTGTAAAAATGCAATTTACATTAAAGTAAAAAGTTAGATGTATTATTTGTTTTAACCTATATTTTCTGTGTTAATCTGCCTTCCTCTCTGCATTTTTCATTTGGGGAAAAAGGTCTTGTAAATAAAATGTTTGACTGTTGATTACCTCGAAATATTTTATCATGTCTCTAAAGCCCAGGAGATCACTTTAGCGTCCTTGATAAAACCCAATGTTGAACTGTAATTACCACAGAACTAAACAAAATAGCCCGATCTGCCCGACTATACCTACTTGTTAATAGACTGGGGACAAAAAAACTAAACAACTTTACGTTAAATGTATCTATACACAATTTGTTGAAAAGCAAGATGGGCTATAGGGGGTGAAGGGAACGGCTTGGAGCTCCGTCAGCCGTCAGCAGTCCAGCTAGGAGCAATTATCCCGATAATAGCCCTCCTGATCAGCCGATAATGGCCTTCTGCTGTCTGGAGATCCTACCCCCATAACGGCCCATGATTTGACAGCGCAGGACGTTGATTGAATTAGGAGGCTATTTGCTCCATGTTCCGGTTGAGGATAAGTGCGTTGGAGTTGGATCTCGTTTTGATCGATGGTTTGTCCGTGCCCTGCACTGTGGATAGCGAGGTTGAGTCAGCGGGGGACAGGTAGCATATTGACTGTAGTCAGAATTTAGTGAACAAACAGGAACTGATCACACGAATTGACCCATTTGCACCATCTTCTATGAAGACAAGATTATGTGGTGTACTTTTTTTGAAGAAAAGATTCTCCTGTTGTTTTCACCACACAGCGATATTAATGATAATTTAAGATAATGGCCTGTGTTCAATTTAAATACAAAAGATGAGATGTTAATCAACCATACACATAGCATATGCATTATGGGCCAAGTACAATATGGTCTCACCTCAGCGGAGCAGGTGCACGACGGCTTAATTTTCCATTAGGAAAAACCCAAGGGTCTCAAGACTCTTGTAGCTTAATCAATGTAATTGTTCTTGGCCCCTCCTCTGCCATTAGGAGTTGTGGTAACGGACATGTATTCCTTCCAACATCGAAACCTGTCCATGGAGCGCATCTACATCAAATGTATCTGAATTGAAAATCCTACATAAACCGAAAAGGTAAGTAACAATTTTACATTTTAGGCAGTGTTTGTTCACGTTGCAATATAATTTTGAGCTGAGTTCATTGTTTTTGTGATTTTGTTGCAGGTCAATTATGATACTAAGAAAAAAAGTAGATCAGCTGATTTAAAACCTAACCATTTCAAGATATTATTCATTATAATATTATTATCATAACAAAGCAATGGAATTGTTCGTGTTTTTGGTGCCATGTCCTTATGGGAAACAATTGTTTTAGCTGATGAGAAATGTCTGTAGCCTATTGACAAGGCTATTGACATGTTTAGGCCTATTTGACTATTCAAAAATAATAACAACTTGAGTATTTTCTGAAATGTGTCACACATTTGGTCAAAAGTATCAGATAGGCATATAGCCTACAAGCATATAGCCTACAGCACTCAACAAGTGCATGGAATTTGTGTGCTCAGTTGGCTGCAAAATGTAGCTTTTAAATGTATGAGCACTCAGTGTTAGATCGATACCAGAAGCATTTAGTGCAATTTACAAATTAATTATTCATATCAGGCATGTGGCAAAGGCTTTATATAGTCTCCTCTCCAAACAAATAGCCTATTTGTTGCTGATATGATGTATAAGACTAGGTCTATTTCACTACGACGTTGACAGACACAGATATCTAATAAGAATTGTTCTGTTTATTTGAATAGCATATTTACCTGCTTATTTAGGCATATATGTTATAATAAGGAAATCAATTATTTGTGTTGTAGTCTGGCTGTTTATAGGCTATGCTATGTTGTTGGTCTGTATAGAAAAAATATTGTCGATGATAATCTTTGAAATCTTTTCAGGGCCTGTAAATGCAAAGCATGTATCATCCAAACTACATTGATCATCAGGAGATGGATTTCCATTTTGAGATGGAGCCGTTGTCAATCCGCTTCCTTCGGACCTTCAAAGAACTTCTGAAATTTGTTCTCTTCAGTTACACCGTTGTGTTAGGTGCTTTGCTTTTAGCTGGCTGGACCACGTATTTCATGGTTGCAAAATGAAAAAGGGACATGTCTACGAGTTACGCTATTGCAGGCAAAAATGATATTATGGTAGGTCTATTAGCATATTATTCATGTCAGTGTATCCTATCGTAAAAGTGCTACACAAGCAAGCAGCCAAATGTGTCCTGTGCGAGCTGGGACAAATACGACCTATTCAAAATAAAATAACAATCTTTAATCATGTTTTGGGTGCATGTATTGTGATTTCAATTATGGAAGTTTACGCATATGCTACAGGCAGCCTGCTGCAGAAAATATGTTCAGTAAACGTCATTATTTTTGTTGTGTAGGCACAGTTTTTAATAGCCTAAGCAGCAATTAGAATGAATATAGAATCAAACTCTTCTAGCCTGTATTTTTTTTTGGTGTCTGTTTTTTCAAGGAGGTCCAATCCATCTAATCCAGTTTATAGGCCTATATGCAACAGCAGGCATTGTAAAGCAAAACCTTTCTGCAATTCATGAAGTTATGGAATTCCAATCACTTCAATGCGGCTCATTTCTGAAAAGGCTACTTGTAAACGTCAATCCTTTCTTCTGTGGAAAAACAAGTTTAGCACAATGTAAATACGACACTGTGACAATGTTTGTATTTAGTCAGAATCATATCAGAGACTTTCTCTTTGACTTATTTGTTTTGCGCCCCTTACTGGTAGAAATAAGTATTAGTAGTACAGTAAGCTAGTGCTCTGTGCTCCTCCTCCGCAAGTTGAGGGTTTTGTTCCAGATCCTATGTATTGTAGTTGCGCTGCGCAACAAATTTCACTTAAAACGAAATGTGCGCTGCGCAAGGCGACTCTAACACAAAACCACACTGGCCGCGCGCGTGAGCCTACGTCATGCGAGCGTTGCAAAATTATTTAACGCTCCCATTCTATTCAATCATTTCATTAACACCGCGGGCGTGTAATGTAGAGGAATGTAGCGTTGTGGAGCGTGACTGCGTACAGCAGGCGATAGGCTAGGAGGGTGCTGTTTTGTGAGTTGGCTGAGCATGTAACCACTTATTCGATAAAAAACACTTTATTTTATTCTATTATCACTTTATTTTGTTGTTGTTGGTTGTGATGTGAGCTGCTGTAACGCCTTCATTTCCCCTCGGGGATCAATAAAGTACCTATCTATCTATCTATCTATCTATCTACTAGGACCGACTGTTATGAGATTGCCAGTAAAGTTTTTACTGTTCTCTCACTTCTCTAGTCTACACCGCTGGCCTACACCATATACTTTTACTACACCATAGATTTGGCTGAGACTGGGACTTTGGCCGTGTCTGAATGCTCATACTGCCTATACTGATTACTAAAAGTATATACTGATATCCTGTCAATCATTTCACTTTGAGAGAGCAGAGTCAGTGTCGCGCGTATCAAGCAGGACTGATTAATTGTTTCAATGTATCTCATTGAGAAAGCATATACATGGGTCGATAATCAAGCTTTTCACTCGCACTTATCATTATTTTATTCTCCCGTCAAAGGTCACCAGGTGATAGGCAACATTTTCGCTGGGTACATAAACGGTGGGTGGGGGGCATCTTCTGTCATTGTCGGACTCGGGACAAGACAAAATGGGAGGTGTTACTCCATCACCATCTCGCATTACCTTGCTCTCTCACATATGCGACACATGCGTGTTTAGCAGGTGATATACAACATTTTCTATGGGTAGAACATTTCAGGCAGCACCAAATATAACTGCACCAAATATACTTCCTTCATCCCGGAGTGTTGGAAGGTTTAGACTTTTTGGCCCAGGCTGCTGATCCCGGTTTCCCCGAATCAAGGGTTGGGGAGACGTTCTCTGGTGCATATGGCTATTACTGGGACAACGTAAATGATGGTCTGTCATTTCAAAACTATTTTTAGGAATTATGTATACGACCTCCGTTCATTATTCATAAAATAAGTGCCGGTGGGCCCCCTCTACACCCCTGGGTACTGCCTGCCTTGCTTACCAGCTCCATTGAATTGTGGGACTACAATTGGAAAGGACTTCCTGAATAGTGTGCAGTGAATTCATACTACATGGAAAGGCACATCTAGTATGACATCCTGGAATTTTACACATTTTCTCAATTTCGCATACTGCAAAACATTCTAATCTTGCATAGCCTACTGAAAACCCTACTAAATAGATCGCAGTATGAGCATTCAGACACGGCCTGTTACTTCGTCGCGTCTTGCTAGCCTGCCGGAAATTAAAGACAGTAGGACACAAGAAGAAGATTCCTTGTTGGCGACCTGGAACGCCACCGGTGGCTTGCGAGGGCTCGCTCAGCGCTGAGCGTTTTTTTATAATCTGTTCTCCTTTTCACGTAAACGAAAAGTAACAATCATGTTTACTTTCTCGGAATTTCTGGTCCTTATGGCTATGTTTTCCACCCAAGCATCGGGTTATTTTGTAAGCATAGACGCTCATGCCGAAGAGTGCTTTTTTGAACGTGTCAATTCTGGTACCAAGATGGGCCTCATGTTTGAGGTGGCTGAAGGAGGTTTCCTTGACATCGATGTGGAGGTAAGGCCGTTGCGTTTTGAAATGTGTCCCGTCCCTGAACCTGATTGCAGCGGGCAAACGATGAGATAACACGTAGCTATGTTGGCTGGTTGGCGCGCTGTTTGACGCGCACTAAGTTTTTGATAACTAAACGCGTAGCTAGCTACAGAGTAGAGGGCCTAGCTAGTCGGTTTAGCTAGGTTAGCTGAGTGCTAGCTGCTAGTGCTAGCTTACGTTAGCTAGCTTGTAGGAAGCAAATTGATTGACAGCGTTGAGTTCGTCCGTTTTAGGAAGCTTGACCCTTTGATAATGGCTTGGCAACAAAATGCCGCCAACTCGTCGCCTATTTTCAGTTTGATTGATTTTAAAATACCTTGTTGAAATAAGTACAACTCTTGTCATAACAACCACTAACAACTTACTGTAACTGTCTGTTTTTGTTGTCAGGAGCCTTTATATCATAGGGTTTGCAGTCACGATTGTCCTCAGATTTGAAAAGGGTTAGGATAAAAACTACTTTGTGGATAATACTTTCTGTGGATATGGTTAGATCATATATTGGACATATTATATAGACAGTTATAGTATTAAAGTGGTCGTCGTTACTATCGGCAAAGCTGGCCCTGGCTAAATTTGTCCATGCCACGGTACTAGACAGGACGTAGAAAACATTTGCTAGCTCACTAACCTTACGCCTAACCATAAATCAAAAGAAAATAGCCAAATTACTCATCAATTTCGATGTGAGAATCCATTTTCGCATTGCAACATGGCCATATTGTGGGGACCTATTAAAGTAGTCTTATGAACTCCTAGATTGCATATATGCAGTGTGTTTTGGGTTGGGTCATGTCATGGCAAATGGTGACTGAATCATGTCTGGAGCCATATGCTTTGTAAGTGAGCAGAAATGAGACATGGTCGAAAACAACAACTGGTATGGTCCGGAGGGAAATGGATGGGTATATATGCTGGTCAAAAAAAGTCTCACTATTCTGTCCTTTATTAAAAACAGAAGCCAATTGTTGTCAAATAAAGCATGAGTGGGGTGAGTCATACACTGAACTCAGACCTTATGATATAATCACATACCATTTGGTCCCTCTCTGGATAAGTGGATGCCAAACATTCAGGTTGGGGATATTGCCACAGCTTGTAGTGCTGGTAGCATGTTCTCCTGCCAGTCACATAACCCAGTAGTATGTATGCCTCATGACATACATTAGAGGTGTCAATTAATGGTTCATTCTTATTTGCAGATCACGGGTCCGGATGGGAAGCAGATTTATAAAGGAGACAGAGAATCCAGTGGGAAGTATTCTGTGTCAGCACATATGGATGGCACATACAAGTTTTGCTTCAGCAATAAAATGTCCACCATGACACCTAAGATCGTCATGTTTACCATTGACATTGGAGAGGCCCCCAAGGGAGACGGCATGGAGACAGAAGGTATGCAGAGGTTAATAGGGATGAGGAGAGCAGCATTATGCCACTATGACTGCTACTGTATTGGTGATGTGATCTCATAAATCTCCATTTGCCATGACTACCAGAGGATATTTTTAGGTTCTGGGGAACACTGTCACTTTCATTTTCTCCCACTGTTTTCCTTCATCCTCCTTCTGTTCTTTAAGTCTCCCCTCTCTCACTCTGCTCCCCTCCCCCCGTCAGGTGGTGGTGACACCTGGGACGGTAGGTTAACAGCATTGCATGGGGTCAGAGAACTTCAGCCTCATTCTCTGTTGCATTGTGTCCCTGTACCTCCCCAGTACTCACTGGTATTCTAATTGAAAAATAAACAGTGTATGTAATAAGGGTTTCCATAGTTAGATTAATTGCCTGGGTTGTGCTGTTTTGTGTGTTTTGCTTAATGGACACTCACCTGTTGCCTGGCAATGACTTGAGACAAATGTGAATGGATTTTGGAATTTATGCCATATGGGCTGTCCTTGATGTTTTTTTTAGTCTTTATAGGTTGGTTAGTGTGATGATACAAAAGAAACAATATCCATGTGCCTTGTCAATGCGGCAGTATGCTCGACCCTACCAGCTCAAACTATGCCTAATGTTAATTTTTCTGTTTCTGCAGATGTAATTTTATGTAAAAGTTACACTAAGAAATTATTGAGTTGGTAGTCAGTCACGGCATCTGATTAGTATGTGAGGCAATTGACTTTATTGAGAATAACAATCGGACCAGTTTGCATAATGGTAATACCATATTCCATTTAAGAGATGAGAGGTTTAGGTTGCCGATAGTGTCTTCTGTTTATTGTGTGATAGAGAAATCATATAACGGTAGTGTGTAAATATTTTTTGTTTTTTGCTCAGCCCATCAGAACAAGCTGGAGGAAATGATCAATGAGCTAGCGGTTGCCATGACAGCAGTAAAACATGAGCAGGAATACATGGAGGTCCGAGAGAGGATACACAGAGCAAGTAAGACTACCTCTATAAACTTCTTTGACAATTGCATTAGTGTACAATGTATGCCATTACCTTACCACCAACAGCACAAACTTCAATATGTTTATGTAGAGCTAGTTTTTAAAGCTTTTGAATAATCTGGTCAGTGGTTGTTTAATGTAATTTCTTGTTTGTTTCTCTCCCCTCGCCCCCGATCTAGTCAATGACAACACAAACAGCCGAGTGGTGCTTTGGTCTTTCTTTGAAGCTCTTGTACTAGTAGCCATGACCCTTGGACAGATCTACTATCTGAAGAGATTTTTTGAAGTGCGAAGAGTTGTTTAAAAAAAAAAAAAAAAAGTTTTTTTTAAAGCTCCAAAGTGATTCATCATTCACTGGAACCATTAGCTACACCAAAATTGGAAAGCAAACAATCTCTGAAAAGCCTGTCCAACCTGTTTCTTATGTTATTTTTATTTGATGTACCTCAGGCCATGGTACAATGTAATTAGTTTATCCATTTAAAAGGAAGACTCTTTGCATTGATTACTCAGACTTTGACACCAATCACACTGAAGAGGGTATGACTTTTTTCACCATGGAAGGTTTTTCATATTTGCGCATTGAATGCCACTGCCCGAAGCACCAGATACCACAAAGACGATTTTTCTTTTTCTCATAGTTGTGGACATGAGTAAGTGGCGGACACATCAAATATAACACTGGGCTTGGAACAATGTAGTCCTAAAATTCTTATTAAGTTTTGTTTTGTTAGAGAAATGTTACGCTTGCACTAGATGTTTTTGATTTTGGGGGAGTTTTTTGTACAAATAAGTTTTCTTTACACCTCCCGTGCCAGTCACAGTATGCACAATGCATATCTAAAAGAAAAGTACAAAGTTATGGCATACATGGGGCACTGTATGTTTAAAGATTGTTTCTATATTAAGGGGATGTTTGAGTACTTGTGCGGGAGTATCTGATCTATTGTTACCAGTTTGAAGTAGTTGCTTGAGCGTTTCTATTGTACTAGTAAAGAGGGCAAAAATAATTTATCAAAGGAGGACAATTTTGTACAGATTTTACCTAGTTAGTATTGGTATTTATGTTCACGGGATGTTTTGGGGGAGACAGAGGGTGACATGGGGTGGATAACACCACTGAGCCAACAAAGCTTAGACAAACCTTCAGTGTTGTCAAGTTATAATGCAGATCTATGACCCAAGTCCTGTTAATAACAATAAAAAGTGTTTCTTTTTTCTTTTGATAAATTTGCAAATCTTTGATGAATCGATTGCCAGGAAAGAAGAGCTTTGACAGAAGGACTTCCCTGTGGGGCATACAATTAAAGACACCTGACAACTCTCAACAATGGTAGCAAGTTAAACTGACCTTTATATTAGAAGCATGAATATTTAATTCCAGTAAAGCAAATTTGGGGGGCAATGGTCTTATCAGCACACCACACTAAAAACATTATAAAATCCTCAATAATATGCATTTTGAAGGGTGACTTGAGTTGTTCATATATGCAACAGGTTCATCCATGTTTATTGTGAGAGCTCCAGCTTACAAGTACAGCTTAATTAGTTCATCACTGACTGCTGAGGGAGTGAGGACCCCCAGGTCTGTGAAGAGAAGTGTGATGAGAGATGGTGGTGTGTAGTCAATCATGGGGTGTTCTTCTGCTAGGTCTTCCACTGCTTTCAGCGTGTCTGCTTTGTACTGAGATGCATGAAGCACAGAGAGGCCAATAGTAAACACACACACGTATATATAATATAAACTAAAACTACAGCGATGAAGTGTACATGCATAAGTGCTCTTACCTTAAAACGGTCAGGAACATCTTGCTGGTTTAAAGGGTAGAGTCGGACAAATTTGAAACTCTCTGCCACAACGTAGAAAGGTTTGTTATGTGCCTTGGAGCATACAGCCAGTTGATAGGTGCCAATCTGTGTCAGGTGGATTGCAAGACATAAGTATTATGTGCTATCCAATAAAGATACTAAAATCTAAACCAATATAAAAAGTTCTCAAGACAGTTGAGTAGCATGAAGGCACATACAATAATTTATATTGAGAATACAACAAAAAGGAAAAGCTTTGACCCTAAATGCCGCTACAGACAAGCAAGCTGTAACGCCGACGCCAGGTTCACTCAACCGAGAGCGGAGGGGTTACAAAAGAGTTTCTCCTCCATGCTCGCTACGCGTGTATATGTTTAGCAGGAAGGAGGGAAGCCTCTTTGTAGCGCCCCCTACTCAATTGTGATTGGTTAACTGAGGCAGCGCCGCTCTAAAATTGACGATATTATTACTGTCGCTACTCAAGCTGAGTGGCGCTCACGTAAACGTGCATGGAGATGGCAACACCTAGGGCAGAATGTTCTAGTAGAGTTCTTTATAGAACGCTCTGACCTAGGGAACTGTACAATTTCTCCACCTGCCACACAGCTGCCATTGAAAATGATTGGAGTCCCTAGTGGCCGCCACTCCCATGTGAAACCAGCTTGAGGGCGTTCAGAATGTTGTGTCCGAGTTTCCTCTCCAAAACAAATCTACCTTGTTGATAATGCCACCACTTTCCACCACTCCTTCTGCACCCACAATCACCAGGTCCACCTTTTCCATGATGTACCTATAACAAACAGCATAAGAGACAAGACTTCAATTCCCTGCTTCCTTCATATACCTGTACCAATCAAAGGTGGGCATAAGCAAAAACATGCATCACATATTAAAAAAAAAAAAGAAATGTACAGTACTGTATGCACTCACTGTATTGCAAGTTGCTTTGGATAAAAGCATCTGCTAAATGGCATGTGCTTTATGTTATGCATGGAATGATTGAGCTGGCCTGCCTAAATATGAATTACTTAAATTACCTAATCATACAGATTGATTTAATATTTACCCCACTGCAGCATCGAGAACCACTGTGACTGGAATATTCAGTTTCCGCAATTTGTCAGCCATGTTTTGTCTAGAAAGAAGCAAATGTTGAGACTTGTTAAGAGTCCTTCAAGTTGCTCTTGGATTAATTTATTCATTTTGACATGAGTGTATATATATATATATATATATGAGTGTTGAGCACACACCCTGCTGAGTCTGGTTGTGACTCAGTGACATAGACAGTGAAGCGTTTTTTGTCGGCTGCTGCACTCTCCAGGACCCGTAAAACCACTCTGGAGGACGAGTGTGTCAGTATTTTCTGTGAATGAAAACTTGGGGAGTTCAGAGAGAGAATCACCATTGGTGTCACAGTTCAGGGGTTTGGGAAAACAAGGGACATTACTAACATATAACATACTAAGATATTAAAGTATTTAAGCATACATTTTAAAGATCTGTAATATCTTCCATGATTAACTCTTCCATGAAATGTTATGCACTTACAGCTCCGTCTTTGATGAAGGTATGGCAGAGTTTTGCTACTTTACTCCTGGAAAGAGATATTTTCTTAAGAAAAAGCTCCCCTCTTTCTACCATCACTTTCTTGCATTGAGAGAGATCCTATTTGGAGGACAGAGAGAAGTAATTAATTTGAATATTACTTGAGTGTAAAACCTCAAACAATGCTGGTGTGTTGTACTCAAGCGGAATTACTGCATAAGTATGACATCATGGTATCAAGTGGGGTAGGAGTATGTTCGCTACACTGAGGGGGATATGATAGGTAAGGGCCTATACTCACTGGGTGCTCCAGTGATGTGAGGCTAATGAAGCGGAGGAATAGTTCACCACCAGATGACACAGCCACAGAAGAGTCAGCCTCCTCCAGACATCCAATGGTCTGGGTCAGGTTCTCTCTCAGGCCCAGGATGGTCTCGCCTGCTCAGAAACACAAAACCTCCAGCTAATCAATACCCCTATTTCTCTCTGTTTGCTAACGGTACATGCCCTCTACCAAAACAGTGCCAACTCTTCATCACTGAGGAGCAAATGCTCTCAGAATCTCACATTAGGCAAACGATCAGACTTCTGATTAGCTATAAAGCCTGTCACCACATTAGTGTAACATAGATGAAAAAAGAAAGGCCTCAAGGCAGTTTCTGACTTTTATCTCTTTTCAGGAACTCCAGGAGAGTGCGGATTGCCGCCACAGCGGAGGCAACCTCAGGGTCCTGCATCATTTGAGTCCTGAAGTACTCCACCACCTCTGTATTGAGAGAGTTGAGCAAGTCGAAGTCGAATGGAAAGACAGACACGTGATATCCAGCATGTACATAGTAAATGTAATGAATAATAACTGTAGATAGACTCGATATGGAAGCCAATTTTCTCTATCATCCTACAGGATGCTATGGTATATGGATAGATGGACATAATTATATTTATAGACATAGATAGACACAGATGCGCTCTCTCAGACATTATATTTGGCATCGCCCTGCTGTGAATATCACAAACTTGAAAAAACAAAGCAATTTCATCTTACCATCTTTGTCCATTCTGTCGAAGAAATTGGCACTCAGCAGACAATATATTTACGTATACAACTTTCTAGTGCTGGTTACAGCTGGCGTTGAAAATTCTTGACAGCTAGTGAACGTTCGATAGCTGGTGCCACGTTCTTCCTCTGATGGGCTTTCGATGGCTGCTTTTAGACTTTGAATTGGTTTAAAACAATTAATTTGTGCCGATTGAATTTGCTCAGTTGATAATATCTTAACATAAAGCTAGCCACGGATAGAAATTGGAAAGCAAATATTTCACTAATGTAGTTGCATGGACTGGGAATGAATGTCGCCTCTTGATGATGTACCTCCCATCTCTCATTGGTTGGTTCGTCGGTCTCATGGTATGTTCGTTTGGTTTTCGGGAACTCATAGCTCCCAGTTCGCGAAGTCATAACCCCAACATTCAAGTGCCTTTGAAGTGTGAACAACTCTTCAACCAATTCGTTTGCATTCCATAAAGAACGTTAACAACATGTATAAACATACATTATACATACAGGTGTGATTGTTGGAACTCTGACTTGGAGGGTCGTTCTTGTGGTTATACATCCCACTCGTGAAATAGTATCTCCGAGTTTCCTAAAGGTGCCGAATGCACCATCATTAAAGAGAAATAGGCGGAGCATTAGATGAGTGTTAGCTAGTTAGCCAGTTATGTTGTGATGGCATCGGGTAAGGGATTAATAAACAATATGCGCGATAAACATGTTTTGTCTTTAGAAACTTGAACTATATAATTTGTTTTGAGTGAAAATATTGTCTACCAGAATAGGTTTGACTTGAACTCGTTTTATTAAGAGATTAACTCATATCTAGCTAGCTATCTGTGTTAGCCAAGACTAGAGCACACTTTTAGCAAGCACAGACTCGAGACAGTAGTCAGTACAGTGACATAGATAGCTAAAGTAATGAGTATTGATTTTATACACTCACGTGTGTGTAGTCATCAGAGCATTTAGTGATATGTTTGTGTCATGTATGTCGCCAATTTTTCTAGGTCATTTTGCTTTCATTTTGCTTTGTCTGCAGAGGATGAAGTCAGTCTTCTGGTCATTGTTGTGGATGTTAATCCCATATGGTGGGGCCAGCAAGCTCAACGGGATCCCGAGGTACTCAGTTACTCTTTTATTTGTGCCTTTCCTTAAATACCTAGTCTGCCACCACTCTGGTGTAGTCATGCTTAATTTCTTCTTCTTCTTCTGTCCATACTCTTAGTTCACCCTATCCAAGTGTCTGGATGCTGTCATGGTGATGGGTAACTCTCACTTGGTCATGACCAGGACCAACAAGTTAGCCATTATTGCCAGCCATTGTCAAGAAAGGTAATCAACCCTGTCATTGATCAGTTGAAAAACTGCATGCTTTCAAATGCTTGAGTTTAATATGTGCACACCTCTTTTGTCACATGCTGCAGTCACTTCCTGTACCCATGTAAGCACTGGAAAGCTGGGAATGGCCCTGGAGATGATGCTACATCTTCTAGTGGGGATGGCAAATATGAGCTCTTGACGGTTGCCAATGACCTTGTTGCTGAAGAGATCAGGAATCTCATGTTGAGAAGTGAGTAGCAGTGAGAATGTATTCGATAGACTGGGGTGTTGATGCATAATAATTGACATCTGTGTATAACTATGTCGAGAAAAAAAGTGAATGGCCTTTTTAATGTTTTGGAAAGATGTCTCAATATCACAGGAGACTAAATGCTGTACTAGTGTAGGGGAGTACCTCCTGTTTGTAAACTCTCAAAAAAACAACACATTAATTCTACAGCTGCTCCTCCTGATAACTTTTTTTGTCATGGTTTTACAGCTGAAGTGAGGGGACAAACAGAGACTTTATTGGCTGGATCCCTTGCCAAAGCTCTCTGCTGTATCCTTTCCATAAAGTCCCATCAGAGCAGTGCTTGCAGCATCTGTTTCAGAAATCTCCAGTTGCTGGCTTGCTTTAGGTTATTAATACAATTTGATTACATATGAAAATTCATCATGGATGCACCACTTCACATTTTTATTTCAAACAGGATGTTTGCTGGTATTTCTTTTACTTTCATTGTTCAGATATCCACAGAATCACAAAGGAGCTTGAAGGTAGTTTTTGGGGGCATTTCTATTCAGGCTAATGATAAGTGTTAAAAACTCAATTCAATTTCATCTTAGAATTCTGTAGCATGAATGTTTTTCTTTCCTTTTTCAGCTGGGCAAGATATGAAATCAAGGATATTGGTAAGTCGTCATCTGAGTTTTGTGTCATGAGGGCACTGATTTGATAAATATGATTTGATTGTTTGTTTTGTGATTTTGCTGTAAAGGTAATAAAAGCAGCAGAAGACTGTGCCCTTCAATACATGAACTTCATGAATGTGATCTTCGCTGCCCAGAAGCAGGTAAAATATGTTCACATTAGCTCTCTACCTTTAACATTTTGTATTGATTAATTGGAGCAAATTTGTGCCTATTTTTTTCCTCATTTCAGAATATCCTAATTGACGCCTGTGTGTTGGACTCAGAGTCAGGTCTTCTTCAACAGGTGTTTTTTGTATTTTAAGACATACAGTATCATTTAAAAGGATATGTGCAATATCTGTACAATGACTAAATAAAAATGTGTCAAACGATCATTTACAGACATGAATGCATTGAACTTCTTAAAACAAATAACATTACACACAGTTCATTAATTTTTTCTCTCATTAGGCCTGTGACATAACTGGGGGATTATACTTAAAGATACCCCAGAAGATTGCCCTGGCACAATACCTTCTGGTAAGGACAAAAAGACTACACACAGAGCCACACATATAATTTTAATCTCTGTACAAGAATGTTTTTTTTTATTGCATTTTATGTTTCCTGGGCAGTGGGTATTCCTGCCAGACTCAGAACAACGTTCCCAACTGGTGCTGCCACCACCTGTGCATGTGGACTACCGAGCAGCATGCTTTTGCCACCGAAACCTCATTGAGATTGGTTATGTCTGCTCAGTGTGTTTGTCAAGTGAGTTTAAAAATGCCAACGTGCTTGAAACTACAATTATGATAAATTATTGTTAGCATTACTTTAATAACTGGATGGAGAGGAGAGTGAATTGTTTTCTTCTCTCAAAATATATGTAGTTAGTGTGCACTTATGTTAAGATCCTTAATCATAAGTGTCTGATAATCCCCTTCTCTGCTTGTTCTCTTGAAGTATTCTGCAACTTCAGTCCCATCTGCACAACTTGCGAGTGAGTATTGACATGATTCTAATCAATGCATGGTAAATTTCTCTTGGGTAAATCTGTGTAGTCATCGTGACATTCCTTTTCCTTGCAGGACTGCCTTTAAAATTCCTTTGCCTCAGATGGTGAAGTCAAAGAAGAAGAAATTCAAGCCATCAATGTAACATGCTAATTACTGTAGGCTTTCTCGAAAATAGTAATTGATTTCTCTGTACAAATACCAGTATATTATCACTGTTTTACTTGTATGGAACAGGTCAAGTAGGTTAAAACAGCAGGCGTCTTTGGCTTTAGAAATGTGTCTGAGGCAACATTGGGTCATACTGTAGTAAAATATGAGTTTCACACTGAAGTTTTATAGATCTTGTAGCCAATCTGCACCATCATTTGTGTATACTTTTTTATACTTTTAAATACAGCTATTTTCATTAATAAAGTTTGCCTTCTATTGCATTGCTGATATATCATCACCAGATTATCTGTATATATCAATATGTATTTTGGAATTTGTGTCTTTCTTGATAATTACTTGGACGATGTGTATAATCATAATAAAAAATAAAATAAAAAACAGTTTAAAGCTGTTCCGGTGTCACCGTGTCAAAGAAGCAGCTGATCCTCAAGAGGGAAGCAGGTAAGTTGACTTGTTTGTCGATTACCGGCTGGCAAAGTCTTGACTTGTCAGCATTGTTGTAATAGGGTTTTGGGCGTGAGCTCGATATCTGAAAAGTTTTGCCAAACTGAGTAGCTAAACAATTTGTGAAATTCCGTTCGAGTAGTCCCCTCGGCTCAAATTAGGCAATGATGTAACAAGCTAAACCAACGACGTAACGTTAGCTAGATGCTAGCTAGCCAAAGTATATCATGCCATGGCAAGTTACTAACAATAGCTCCTGCTATAGAGGTACTTCATCTGTCACAATTATAACACTATATATATTCACAGCCTGTGCCAGTTAAGATCTCGAGAGCAAAGTTGTTGTTTTAACTCTAAAGTTTGTAGAAAATCAGCAAACAGCAAAATGTTGTATTTGTTGAGAGAACTGTTGGGACTATTTTTTAGCTGTAAGAACTCATGATTAATTTATGATAATCGAAGGTGTGTTCATATACGACTGATAATAATATGTGAATAATTCCACAATAATAAATGGCCTACAATTGGACAGTCAAGTGAACAAAAATGTCTTGCGTGGAATGTGTTTGTGTGGAAAGTTTGCATTGATGTTTGTCTGCATGATCGTCCATGAGTTGAAAATCCAGTTACTCTACCATTTACCTGTTATGTCACCAGTGGGAGGGAGACCGAGAGAGCTTGACGATGTTGTCGGAGCAACAAAGGGGGATCAGAGTTACTCAGGCAGAGCTCCTCTGCAAGGATGCCTGTGGGTACTATGGTAACCCCGCATGGCAGGGCTTTTGCTCAAAGTGCTGGCGAGAACGAACCCGCAAAGCAGAGGCTGACAGGCAACACACGGGGTAAAGTTTGATGTCATTCATAAATATTGTAAATTCACAAAAACAAAATTAAATCTGTTAAATTGGCAATTATTGAAATTACTTTTGCAATGTTCCTTGCTGCCAGCCCCCAAAATGATGGAGGATCTCCCCCTACCTTCTCTAAATTCGAGGAAAAGAAGAATATGGAGAAGGGTCGCAGAGTTAACACAATGAGGAGGCTCTTTTGGGGTGGGCCATCCCCTCCTAAACACCCAGGTGGTTCCCTCAGCTTACTCTTAATTCAGTCACTAACTCTGCAGATTCACTCATAGTAAATATAACACAGTTATACCGGCCTTCTCATATGTGCGTAAGTAATCACTCTTGCTTCTTTTGTAAGATTACTATAACGGAGGGAGGTAATCAAGACCGACGATACACTCTGTATTTTGCCAATAGGATAATGACTGATGTTATCTGAAGCCTCCTCTTCTCTGGCCTTGCAGAGTCATCAGAGGGCCAGGCAGCTGCCCTAAAGGCCTACCAGAGCCTTGAGCCTGGGGACTTCACTAGTTTCCTAAAGCTGCTACGTAAACCTTCCTCGCAGCGCCTGCAGTCCCGCTGCACCGCCTTTCTCAATACCATGGAGGCTTACCATGTAATTTCCCCCTCTGTTCTTTCCTTCCTCTCAGATATCATCATATCATTATCTCGGTCTCTGTAGAATACAGTCTCTCCTATTTTCTGCCCTTACCTCCTGTTTAATCTTTCAAGTTGTATTTTCTATATGTTCTGTCTCTTTTTCCTTCATCTTGATCATTGTAGTTATAGTAGAAAAATAGCTTCTAACATTTGCTCTGTTGCAGGATCTACCAGTGCAGAAGCAGTCTGACCATGTCCAAGATTTCTACCAGAACATTGCTGTCCATTTCAACAGTGAGTAATCAAACCAATTCAAAGCTGCTGTGTTGGTCCCCATTTTAAGTGAATAATTCTGGTCCTGTTTGGCAGTACAATCATATAGTCAGCTTGTGGGTATCAATTTCCATTGCACTCCATATAATACTGAAAAAGAACTTCACTGTGCCTAATATTTGCAGGCCTTTCGGAGGCTCAGGTCTCTCAGATGATGGAGCATATGGAGAAGCTTATCATGACCCGCCTGCACAAGTGGGTCTTCTGCCACGACAGTTGTGACGACGAACAGAAAGACTTGGCACTCCAAAGGAGGATACGGTCAGATTTACATCCATGCATAACTTTAATCTATCTGAAATCAATCTGAAATATCATCACAAACCCCCTCCCCCACTACCCCTCTCTCTCAACTTTCAACAATACACTGATTGTTTTAATCCACTTCGAATTGAACTTGACAGATCGTTCAACTGGGTCACCCCTCAGATGTTGAGCGTGCCTTTTCCTGATGAGAGGGCTGAGGTCAGCGACCCCTTTCTGCCTGCTATTACAGGTGATCTACTTTACTATTACTTTGTTTTTGGGACCAACATGAAATCAAATGAGTTGGTATTGTTACTTTCTTACTTATTGCACAAGCATTTCAAGACTTTGATCTTGGAGCTACCCTACCACCTATTGTCTAACCTTGCGATTCACCCTACTCCCAGCCATAATCGAGATGGATGCCAAGCGAGCACCACAGGATAAGCTTACTTGCGTGTCCAAATGCAGTCAGAACGTCTTCCAGGCCCTCTCCACCTCCAACAGTGAGCCAGCGAACGCTGACGACTTCCTGTCAGGCCTGATTTACGTGGTGCTTAAGGCCAACCCACCTCGACTTCACTCCAACATGCAGTATGTGATTCGCTTCGGCCTCCCTCACAGCCTGATGGCAGGAGAGAGTGGCTACTACTTTACCAATTTGGTATGTTCATAATACTCAGGTATGGTCTTTCACTGTTTCAGATGATTACTACTTGAATTTGATCATTCTCTGCCTTCTCTTCTTTACCTCAGTCTTGTGCAGTGGCCTTTATTGAGAAGCTGGATGGGCCAGCACTCAACCTAAGCCCAGAGGAGTTTGAGGGGCATATGCAGGGCCGGCATGCTCCCTCCATACCCAAGGAGGGAAGTGAGAGGCAAAGGGTAGCCAGGGAGATGCAAGACCAATTGGAGGAGCTGAAAGGCCGACAGGAGAAGGTGGACCAAGGAGTCAATGCCTTCAAGGAGCAGCTACAACAGTGGGTGCAGTCTGTTCAAGCACAAGTGGACGAGGCAACAGCCCAGTCGGTTCTGACACAAGAAGAAATTGAATCACAGTCTGAACTGGTGCCAAACGCCTGTCCAACAGAGACTGAATGTTAGATTGTACATTGGGGAACCCCTCGATCTTGGTCCTAGATTCCTGTGCTAGATTTGTGTGGTTAAATGAAGGTTTCTTGGTAGAACATTTTTCAGTACACATGTATCAGTGGGGCTGTAGAATCAGATTAATTTGAAACAACAGAGAAGGTACCAAATTGTTGCACAAAGTTGTTTTTTTTGTTCAATGGGATGCTAAAGACAAACTGATCTCAACAGTCCTCAATGCTAAGTTTGCACAAAAGCACAAGCAAGCAAGCAAGCTCTTGCCATAAAACCAAACAGTAGATAACACACAAAGGAAACAATGTATTGTATTTGGTTTCACACATCACACTTGGCTGCCATTTGTTTACATTCTTGACCTTGTTCAGGTAACGTTTTGAAGGTTGTTTTATTATTTTTTTTCTATGTAACTCACCTCACTAAGTAAGATGAATTTTCACTTCTATATCGTGTGAAATAGTTTGTTACACATTGAAGTTGATTAATTTTAATCACAAGTACGATACTGGCAGATGTCTTAATGTTTGGAATCGTTAAGCACTTAGATCGCAGATTTGATTGCTGTAATTTCTTTTCTTTTAGGCTAGATGAGTAAGTCAAGGTAAACCTAAGTGCCTATGCATTCAACATGGTGGAATAAAATGTGAAATATGTCATTGATGATGCCAACTTGGGACCTTGTAGAGGGATGGCTCAGTCAAAATAGCACAACACAAACTTTCACTATTCAGTACTATATAGTGAAGAAAATTATACCGTTTAATAGAGTGTATGCATGTAAAATAGCTTTGTTTAATTATACTCCTCTATATTCCACACATTCTCTTTTTGAGAATTTTTATGGACATAAGCTGATTCTACTAGTACTAACTTAGTGGGGTGGTCTTGTTGTTTACATGTTAGGAGTTTCCAAAGATAATGAATATTTTTTAGTATCAGACATGTACTGTTGAAAATGTAATTAAAATATAATTATTGAACTTGTGTTTTTATTATTTTATTATATTGCACGTTGTCCCATACTGTGTGAGGACAGACACTTTCACAAAATGTATGGAAAATGTTTTGTTGTGGACATCGATGACCCAAAATCTGATGAAATACACAGAGCTATTTGACATTATTTTGTTGTTTTTGCTTCAGTCATACCCAGAAATGAAAGCCTCAACAGGTTTTTATTTCAAGACATCAACAATAGGCTTTTTCCTGCAGAGAATTTGTACTCCGCTTTTCAGTTGTTCTTTTGCTATGCGCAGACTCGTAGTTGTAGTCCTACCCTGCGCTTCCCGACAGTCGACGTGATGAAGATGACAGAAGAAAACAACGATGGAAATTCGACAGTAACAATGGAAGATGTCCAAATTCTTATTAAAAAGAAAGATCAAATTGAAGATCAAATTAAAGCGTACTACGACGTTTTGGAAGATGTAAGTTAGTGTTTGATAACTTTGCCATATTCATGATCTTATTGAGCCAGCTGGCTAATTTGCTAACTAATGCTAACCCCATCTGTGTGAGCAACGTGAACGATACGACGGGAACCATTGGGGCTAACCAATCATTGGTCCAATGTAGCTAGGTAACTTTAGTTTAAACAGTTTACAAATTGACTAAATATCTGTATTATATAATACATGCACAACATAAATTCCCCACGTAATTGTGTATGTGTACGTGTCGCACGCAGTCATGTGAGTACAAACTAACCCTAATCTAATGATCTTGTATGTTCTCTTATAGCAAGGTGTAGGAATGCAGGGTCCTCTGGTCGATGAAGAGGGCTTTCCTCGTGCAGATGTTAATGTGTACCAGATCAGAATAGCAAGGCACAGTATTTCATGTAAGAACATTTCATCATTATTATCAAGTTCATGAGATCATAGACTGTAAAGATGGGACCCCTGTAGCTCAGTTGCAGTGTAGACTCTTATTTTTTGGACAATATCTGACTTTTTCAGTGATACAGCATATTGTTGACATGTGCCACACTCAACTTAATTTCCTATGCTTTCTCTATATCTACTTTTGATGTGTCAGGTCTACAGAATGATCACAAGGCCATCATGGTGGACATTGAGGAAGCACTGCATAAGTTGCATGCTAGAGAAAAGGCCAAGCGTGAGCAGGACAGTGCAGAAGCCCAAGCTGATTCCATGGAGCAGGAGGTCACCCTACCCTCTCCATTCGCGTGTGTGGATGCTGTCACACAAGGCTCCCCTGCCTGTCAGGCTGTAAGTGTTAACAGTGCCCCTACCACTGATCTTGACCCCAACTGCATCATCATTGGTTGTAGTACCTGCTATCAGAGACAAGTGTCATTCACGTTTCATGTGCAAACATACATTGTGGTTTTATCATGGATGGTTTTGTTTTTGGGTTGTGACAGCTTGATGTTTTTTTCCATAGGGCCTGCAAGTTGGTGATGGAATCATAGAGTTTGGTTCTGTAAACACAGGGAACTTCCAGAACCTCCAGAATATTGCCTCTGTGGTTCAGCATAGTGAAGGGGTATGGCAATCATCTTGTTATGACAGCATGCACTTTATTGTCTTACATTTGTAGATACGTTGTTAGCCAGGCATGACATGATGTTTTTCCCTTTTTCTCAGAAACCATTAAGCATTACAGTGATACGAAACAGCCAGCGAACCCAAATGGGCCTTACCCCACAGAGGTGGTCAGGGAGAGGTCTACTAGGGTGAGAGTTATTGAGCTTGATTATTATTTGGACTCCAAACAATAAAGCTATAGGAAGTGGCTTACATTCACACTTTTTTCTTTACATGCCTGAGATATGTCATACATCAGAAATGCATCTTTATGTAATAGATAATGGAAACGCACAACGATCAAATATTTTGTCAATATGGATATACTGGAAAAGAAGGTATTGCTATGAAGGTTACTAATGTTACTAATAACATGGTTGGACTTGGACTTGATTCTCAATTTGGTGTTTTTTTTTTAATTTTTTAAACAGATGCAACATTGTGCCCATCCACAGATGATAAGGACCAAATGACCAGCAGGATCATAATGTATCATCTTCCGATCAACCTTGCCACTAGCTCTGTTAGACTACTGGGTGGCTACAAATGAAAAACATGTTTTCACTTTCACATGTTTTAATTTTCACCTGATTCAAAGTAAAATGAATTTGTCCTAATAAGAAGCATTGAGGTTATTTTCTGTGAACAGGATTGCTTTCAGTGTGAAAATAAAAATATATATATATTGTATTTTTTTTGGCCTGCCTAATAAATACTAACCCATGTAGAGCATACATTTGATCAGAGTCCATCACCTGAGAAGTTCTAAACAGCAATCTGCAGTGTATCAAATCTCTTGAATGTTCTCTCAGCTTGTTTGTGAGCCATTCATCTGTAAAGGCTCTGTCTGTGCTTTAGCCACTCCCTCTACCAGCAAGCGTATCTAGGCAACAAGACGCGGTTCATACGTTTCTGGAGTAAGTATTATTGTTCAGATGCAATTTCAGATTATCTAGCTAATTTATATAACAGTGCATTAGTTACTTTTTGCTGTGGTTTACATTGATTAGGCTTTACATTAATTCTACGTTGCAATGCGATGCACTATACTTAGTCCCCTTTTCTACTTTCTCGGTCAGTGTTGTAGCCGGCTACTAGCTAAGCACAAAATGTTACTAAGCAGCCGGCCAATAACCCTAATAAAAAAATTAAAAAAAATAGACAGGTCATAGAAATCTAGGCCTAGTACTTGTGAGTGTTTCAATTTAGACTTGAGTATGATAAGCAATACAATAGAGTGGGGGAATTCATTTTATTTGGAATGGGGGCACTTATTCATGTGTTCTGAATCTGAAAGAACAGAGTGTGGTGAGTTGAGTGATGTCAGGAGTTGGAACAGAGAGCAATGACCTCCTGCCAAGCCCTCCAGAGAAGCAGCAGGGCACAACTAGCAATGTGAAGGAACAGTGTCCAGACAAGGATGGAGAGGACCTGGGTCAAAGAGAGGAGGATGGTGAAAGAACGAGTGAGGAAGGTGTTAGTGGAAATGAGAAACCTGAGACAGATGATAAATCTAAGATTTCTGGGGATCCAACTGTGTCTCAAGTTTACACAGCCACCTCAATGACATTGTTACCCAAGGAGAAGTCTTCTCAGGTCAAAACCCATGCACTGGTAAATTAATCTATCTTTTTGTCTTTATAAGTGTAAGTCTTAGAATCACTGACTAGAAGCAGCAAAATGTATCAAGGCTTTCTTTGTAATAAGTAAAATAAGTTATAATATGCTAACTGTAGCACTGTCGGTTGGGTGCTTTGCCCAACATCTCATGTTACTGTAATGTTCTGTGTGGTTACAGACACTGGAGTGGGCCTTTGGGATGAACCAAGCTCTACCTGTCTTCAGCCTACAAGACCAGGACAAGCTGATGATCCTATATGGTGGGACCCATGTTGCCGTCATGTTTGATCACACCTCAAATTTCCAGCATCTCCTTCAGGTAATGCCCGGCTGTTACATCTTTGTACCTCCCTTCAGCCACACCACAGCCACACCTCTACAGAATCAGTTTCCCGTCAATAAAATCTTGCAGCAAGAAATCATGTTGAAAATTTGGCCAGATGCTAGTTGGAAAAACCAGTGGGTACAGGGAGTGCAGTGTCAAGTATAATGTTAGTAGTGTAAATACTTGATGGTAGATGCTAAGTGGGGTTCTTGGGGTGACCGTAACCTCAACCTGTACCGTAACCCTAACCATGACCATAAATCTTACCTTAACCATTTTAAAACTCAACTTCAATGGGATTTCGTTAAAATCGGGCCCAGTTAGTCTTTTCCAATAGTATTAGGGGTACTTCACCAAAAGCTATAGCCGCAAACACCCTCCCCCTGACTGAAAACTTGTTGTAGTTTTTGTAAATAAAAAATAAACGATTCAGATGACATCATCATACTTTTCTCAGGGGCCTTTATTATCTTTTTGTTTACAGAATGTTGAAAATGGCTGTTTTCACTGTATGTACTGTATGATGCTGGAGATAATTAATATGAGGTTAATCATGTCAAATTTGTCAAGGTGAAGATGAAAAATTAAATAATATTTGTAACATTAACTCAAGAACTCACCTACCACAGGGTCACTGCAGCCCCATTTCGTGTTTGTGCGTGAGTGAGGACAGGCGCTGGCTGGTGACAGCAGACAGAGGACAGGAAAGCTTGGTGATCATCTGGGACTCCTACTCTGGGTAGCATTTTATTCCACTGTACATATATATTTGCAGTGGATTTGTTTGTTTGAATTTGTAAGTTTGAGACAGTAGTTGTTCGGCTTGTGTTCCAGGATTCCTGTGCGGACATTATTTGATTGTCATGCTGAGGGAGGTGTAGCAGCTTTGGCACTGTCAAAGGACTCCAAACACCTGGTAACTGTCGGAGCTGGAGAAGTTCAGGTGAGTTTTTCAGTAAAGGGCCAGTAGCTCCTCAAAAAGCTTAATTTGAAAATTGTATTCATGATACTCAAAGATGCTTTCCATTCAAGGTAAATTTAGACAAATTTGAAATATACATTTGAAATATTTGTCGTCAAACAAGGAAAGGGGGAAGGCAAGACATCCTTGTATTTTAGCTAAACCCAAGAAGACATACAGTGAGGTTCTGATCTCTTTGCAGAGAGTTTGTGTTTGGGACTGGACAACTGAGACAGAGGGTCCATTGTGTGAAACTGAACTCAGACCAGAGTATGGTTTTCAGGTAAGCTTGTATAGTCTCACACTATATGTATAGGCTAGTGTATTTAAACCATTGGGTATTTCAGCACATTGATATAATTTAATCTGGGAAGAATTCTACGTTAGATTATGCTGGAACTCTTCTTCAGTGATGATAAGAGTATTGAAGGAATCATTGTCCCTTGATTGCCCCTCCTGCGTGTCCCAGATATGCAGTAGATGACAGAAAGCTTTAAAATGAAAACAAAATAGATAATATCTTTGAAAATGTGTGAGTCTGACATATTCTGATTTATATTCCTTATCAGAATCACATCCTTTTTAATCCAAATGACCACACTCAGCTGCTCAGCAACAGTGAGAGCCAAGTCTTATTCTATACCAGGGCAAGTACCAAAGATCGGTTTTATTGGTATTACAATTTTTGTAGATGTATGCAGATTATGTGATAGTCAGTCATATCTTTCAGGAAAAACTTCTGGATTATATTGCCCCTGAGCTCTTGGATAAGGTAAGGACACTGAATTTTAAAATTGTATTTCATGGCAAGCAAAATTGTCAATGGATCACCTATTTAATTGATAGCATACTGTTTCTTGGGGGGTTTCTCTCAATGGAGTGTCTCATGCCATAATGCATGCAACGACAGCTCTACTCCACTCATCTCTATTCTACACCTACATAATTTAATTCTACTTTCAACATGCCATTTGTACCTCCAGTATGCAACCATTCATGGAATAGCACATACCTTCCTCCACTGCCATCTCTCACTGGCTCTCCGTTTGGTTTTACCTTATTTTCTAAGACTTTCAACAAGGTTGTAGGCACCCTCAGCCAGTCTATGTTCCACTGGAGGGGCTTTCAGGCCCTCTCTGCCACCTCAGCAGGCAACCTGGTGCTGTGGGACATGGTTAGGGGCCCTGCTACCTCCCGACCCCTCATCAGGAAAGCCATCAAGCTCATCCCCCTCCAGAAGGACAGCATCACTGTGCTTACTCTGACAGACAGGTGAACCTGCAACACCATAAATCAGTAGTAAAGGAGCTATAACCTCCTGTTTGGACAAGTCTGACTCCCTTACCACTGTTGAAGTATTGATATTGGACACTGGTGTGATTAGCTGTTCTCTTACTTTTGTTGTATACCCCCCTTTGACTCCTTAGCTTCATTGTGACGGGTGACACACTGGGCCATGTGAAATTCTATGATGAAAACTTCAAGCTCATTAGCTGGTACAGCGAATTCAACCTGGACCCAATCACATCCATCTCCTTCTCCAAAGAGGTCCCACCCAACAGCAGTCAGGGATATCTGGATGACTGCACTTTGGAGGCGAAGCAGTTTGTTATTCGGTGAGAAGGAGTATCATGTGTAACATACTTATCTGTTTTGGCCAACTCCCCATCTCTAACCCCCCTCTTGCCTGTAGGAACTTTGTTCTGTCTACAGTCAGCTCTACGGTGGTGCATGTGAATGCACAGGGTGGTGTGCTTCAGATGCTGCTGCGCGAGCATTGTGAGGCACTACATGCTGTGGCATGTCACCCCAAGCAACCAGTTGTTGCCATGGGCAGCCACAGCGGCATCCTGAAGGTGTGGGACTATGATCGCAAGCTGCCCATCTGCAGCAGGGTCTTTGAGACAGAGAGGCAGATTCAGTGTATCACGTATGATGCCCAAGGTAACCCAGCAGATGCCTTTGTCAGTTTGATTTGTCATTATTAGTCAAAGTTCAGTATGCTTATGCATAGACACATCTCACATCTCACATTCCCAAAAAGTAAAAAAAATACACATGCTGTATACAGGTTTTTACATGGCAGTTGGCTTTGCCAGCGGAGCCGTCCACATACTGGATGCTTGCACACTGCAGAGTGAAGTAGAGGAGCGCTTCAAGAACAGCCAAGACTGCATCACTCACATGACCTTCTCCCAAGACTCCCTGTACCTGGCCACAGCGGTGAGCTGTGAACAAATCAGATGTGATACAAACTTTGGAATAAGGAAACTATCAGGGTGATATTTGTCACTTTCTGGTTAAATCTGCACTTGACTAAATGCTTTTCCCACTGTTCTTGTGCCTCTATCAGGATTCTGGAAAAGCAGTGATGGTGTTCCGCTTGCACACTGGTAAGGGATGCCAGCGATGGAAGTACCTGGGGAGACACCACTCCCACTATAAGCCCATTAAGGACCTCCTGTTTGGGGAGTACCTGGACAGCACCCGACCCAGACTACTCTCCCTGGGCATGGACCGCAGACTGGTGATCCCCCCCCACTCTCACACTAGGAGGGCTGTCGTGTAGCTTGTGGTTTTATATACATTTTTGAATTTCTGTGTCTTAGTAGTCAACAGAATAGTCGTGTGAGTGTGTGTGTGTGTGTGTTCTTGACTGCCCAGGTGGAGTATGACCTGGAGAACAGCAGTGAGGATGAGCTGCTTATCCTGAGCTCAGAGCGCATTGAGCAGAGTGCTGTGCCCACCTGCATGACCTGGTACCCTCCCCTCACCACAGAGGACTTTCTCCTCACAGCCTCAGACATCTACAAGATGAAGCTTTTCAACAGCACCACAAAGATGTGCAGGTGAAGGCCCAAAGATCAAAAGCTGCAACAAGATGGTTATCTGACTAGTCCCGTTACATTTAAAAACTCATGATTATTCACTTGATCTTGTACTTTCATACTTTACATTTTCAGCTGAATGATCTTGTCACACTGATTGTAATTGGGCTGCAGGTTTACAGGCCACAAATGAATTCTCCTGGTTTTCTTCGCAGAAAGACGCTCCTTGGCCCCACATTCGGGTCTCCGGTTGAAAAGATGGCCATTCTTCCAAAGTCAAAGCACCATGGCCCTAGCTCCCGTTACCTTGCATACATCACAAAAGATAAGGTAGGTGTTGAATCATTCCCAGTCTTAGCAAAACCAATAAGGGTAGTGCCACTCCATAAAAAGAGGTTGGAAATAGCAGACCTCTCTATTCTCATGTCAATATACAAGGTTTTTGAGAGCTTGTTTTTAAATAAATTTTAGGATTTTCTTCTCAACACAAACTACTTCATGAATTACAGTCCAGTTTTAGAGCAGCCCATTCCATTGGCATTTGACAACGTTGACCACAACATTCTTTTAATTAAAATGAAATGTATGGGTTTAAATGAGTTAGTAGTAAATTGGTTTAAATCTTATCTGAATAGAAAAACACAAGTATGCAGTGATATTCTATCAGAGGCTAGAGAGATAGCCTGCAGAGTATCCCAGGGGTTTATATTAGGGCCTCTTTTGTTCCTGATCTATGTTAATGATATGGCTGCTGCAGTCAGGTGTAATTTTTATTTTTTTGTCATGTCTTGCAAAATCCTGGGTATATAGAACTGCAATGAGCATTTTCTTCTACACTGGCACTTATCTGTGGAACAGTCTCCCCCTGCACATTAAGCAGAGTCAGAGTAAAAATATATACAAAAACAGGTAAAGCAGTATATTTGGATGACAGTAACTGGGTAGGATTATAGGTTAGATCACCTCTTGTGGGTGGAGAGGATAGTTAAAAGTGTTTCAAGAGGTCAAGTCGTATCTTTATATACATATACATCTATGAATATTGATGCTTTTAATGCTGATTATTGATTTAGTATTCAGAGTTGATTCAATATCATTCTGTTGTTTCTCAAGGTGGGTGTCCAGATTCTGCCTCTTGATGGGAATCCCCACAAGTCATCTGCTCTGATCTGCCACCCGACAGGAGTGTCTGATTTGGCCTGCTCCTACGACGGTCGATATGTCTTTACTGCAGGGGGGTCTGACTGCACAGTCCTCTCATGGGAGATCAGTCTGAAGTGAGTGAATCCTTGACTGAAAAGGTGATATTTAAAAGATCAACTGTAAAAGGCAACACTGATTTATTTTCCTATGACACTGTCAGTGTGGTCCTACTGAGTGACACGTTTTTGTCCTGTAGAATACGAATACTTTAATAATTTCTCTTTCTACTGCATGCTCAGTGCATTAGAGGCAACTGCTGCCCTGGGCGGAAAAGACCTGATGCCCTTTTACAGAGTCCTGGATGGAGGGAGAGATGGGGAACTTTTTAGAGTGGGTAAAACTACTGGAATCTACAGCAACAAGTTACCTACCTTTATAGTGTATTGTTGGACGATTATTCTGTGTTCTTACACTTTTGTTTTCCCTTAGGAAATGGAGGACTTTTTCTATTACTGTCAGCTGCGCAACCAAGGTATCAACTCCATGGAGACACGACAGGTGTCCACCCGTATCCCCCTGACGGAGGTGCCCTTTGTTATGAGGGCTTTGGGCTTCTTCCCCACAGAGCAAGAGGTACAAGTGTCCTCAATGAACCAACACTCAATATATGATCAATAGCTTGTATCCATCTAAGAGTTTTCCCCTCAGTTCGTCAACAATGATATTAATATTCCCAGCTACAGCACATTTTAATGGTAACGAAAACAGAATGCACTGCTCATTCTTATTGTACTCTGTCTAGCTAGAGGACATGCAGAACGAGGTCAAGTTCAGCAGGTATGCTGAGACAGGGAGATATGTGACAGACATTGACCTGGAGGAGTTCATTAAACTGTACGTCAACCACCGGCCAGCATTCGGCATCTCCAGGGAGGAGCTCCTTTGCACATTCCAGGTCCTGGGTGACCCCTATGTGACAGGAGAGCCTGTGGTGAACAGGGACGAGCTGCTGGAATTCCTCCAGGCCAGGGGTATGTTATGGCTATGTATCCGCACATCGTTTTAGTCAGGCATCTCAGCCACATTTGTTTATTTCCATACTGTCCAGAGGCGTGTTTTGATCTACATCTTGCGAGCATTCTGTTTTTACTTTCACTTGATCTAGGGCAGAGCTGGTATTTTATTTTAAACATCATTTTCTTTACCTCAGGGGAGCACATGACTGAGGATGAGCTGGCAGAATGTTTCACCACACTGTTAGGCCTCAATCCAGAGGGAGGCAGATCTGAGCTTGGAACCTTTCAATGTGAAGGTATGTATCACTTACCTTAGAGATACAGCTCAAAGCAGTGTCTAAAATGTGATGAGAAAACACAGTCACCCATTAAAACTGTGTGTGTGTGTGTGTGTGTGTGTGTGTGTGTGTGTGTGTATTCATTCATTTATTCAGGAGACTTGCCGGCAACTGAGATCCCAGAGGAGATATCCATGGAAACATTTGCAAGTGATATACTGGGCTTCCCAATTTTCACCAGAGAGATTGTTCCTTCCTCTCAAGAGGGCAGAGGGTTTTCACCCTCAGGGTCTGAAGTTTTCTAAGAGGGTTAGTGACTGGGTCTGTAAAAGACTTGTCTAGTTGGGAACTATTACAATATGTCCATACACATAATTGAATCCCTCTACAGCTTCTGCGTATTATATGTAATACTTGGGATATGATTTACAAATAAAGATGAGTTGAAAACAACACATGATTTATGGTGAACAATAAACTTATTTTTGCTTTATTGTGTTAATCCACTTTAAATTGCTTCAATGTGAGAAATAAAAAATATATTGGCTGTAAACTCCCTCCTAAAGACCTCTTCACCCCTACTACCCCCCAGTACAAGTTTCTCTCCAGTTAATAAAAAAAAGTCCTTCTTCTAGTATTGTGACTGCCTATGGCCCCTGGTCCGAGCATTGATTACTTTATCTTATGATGACTGATGGATAGATGATTCACTTACTTAAACAAATGGTGTACCCATACTGATAAAAAAGAAATACCGTCTACATTGCTCAAGGACAGTAACATTTCGCTGTCTTAAGCCAAGAAGGAAGTCAACTGAATTAATTCTACCAATTGTGCCATAACCAGGCATGCAAGTGAATCGATCAAGTGAAAACCCAGTGGAATTAAATCATCACTACAGTATGTAAGCTATATGATCAGGTATTTTAATTATCTCGTATTAACGTGATCGTTATGTCGTGTTAACGTGATAATGATCTCATGAAAACGACAGGACTTTTTTGTGGTTGGTAGCACTGCGCCGCCGTAGATCATACATATATTTCGGGTGAAATAGTGCAACTTCTCTCTTGCTGGCTGGCAAAACACACAAATGTGTGCGTTCAATGGCTACTTTGCGTGATCTCTGCGCTGCGTTCAGCGCAGGCGCGTTACTTCCCAGAGCTCTGTTGAGTGTTTGCATTGTGTCTACTACAGTGCCGGCGAGGTAAAATATTTTACCGTGAGCAGCAGCTATGTCGGGTAGGTCAGTACGCGCGGAGACACGGAGCAGGGCAAAAGATGACATCAAGCGGGTTATGGCTGCTGTTGAGAAAGTACGAAAATGGTAAGAGGGAAAACTTTAAGCTTTTTCTAAGACCAGACAGCAGCTATGCTAGTGGGGGAGGAGGAGGGACATTACAAGGAGAAGAAAGAACAAATGAAACGAAAGAATAGGCTACACTTGAATTTGAACGGATGATACCTCGGCCCAGGTGTGCTGCGCATCGCGCCGTGATGAAGGTGGCTGCTGAAAACAGTTGTATGATATTTAAAACATATCCTATCCATAAAAAAAATCTTGTGAGTAGAAGCCATTTCGTTGCGGTCGCATGAAGCCTTCTGCTGTTTTAACATACTAGGGGACCGGCTGGAGAGAGCTATATGTACGACTGGAATTTTGTGAAATATATCCGCGGGATGCATTTCGACGACAGTGCGTGACATTGTTTTGTTCCCGGGGTTTAAATTTAGCGCTCGTTGTGTGTCCTAGGCCAGGACAACAAGGGCCCAGGGAAGGGAGAGGAGGGGGGTGATGGGTTGGGCGGGGGGCTCAAGGGTGAATGGCAACTCTAAAGTTGGCAAATGTATAAATGGGCATCAAGTTTAGAAACATTGTTATTACTTTAAGTAATTGATTGTTAGCTATGTTTGTGTGATAATTCTCAAAATCGGAATAGTTTTACCCTGTCGACATTTTGAAGTGTTTAATCATAGGAAATAGGCATTATTATGTTTTTATTGGAATAATGCACACAATGCATCAGTTGCCAACAACTAGTGGTGTTCCTCATATGCCGTATGTGCTTCAGGGAGAAGAAATGGGTGACTGTCGGAGACACATCATTGCGAATCTTCAAGTGGGTGCCCGTGGCCGAACCCAAGTCAGATGATGTAAGTTCATTGGGTGTTTTGGGGCACCAAGCCTGCATTTCTATTACTGCCGCTCCAGGAAAAGTAAAAATGTCCATTTATCAAGTGGATAAAGGAGGATAAAATGGAAATATGTTGAGATAAAATCGATTAATAATGAATACTTCTTGCAGAAGAGCAAAAAGAAGAGGGGAAAGGATGTCAAGTATGGATCAGAGGTTACCACACCAGAGAACAGCTCTTCTCCTGGAATGATGGACATGCATGGTAAGGGCATGAGGAGCAACTTGCAACTGACCAACAACTGATGTTCTTTTGAAATTACAGTTATATTGATCATCTTTCCGTCACTCTGTATTTCACAGATGATAACAGTAACCAGAGCTCCATTGCCGACTCATCCCCCTTGAAGCAGGAGACTAGCAACAGTGCTAGCCCTGCCCAGGAAGCCATGGCAACCTCCCTGAGTGACAGCAATGATGCCAAGAGTGACCAGAGCCCTGACAAAGAGAAGCAGATGAGCACAGACAGCAAGAGTGGTCAGTCAAAAGAGGGTACCTAAGCACAGTCAAGTGTCAACTTAACTAAGCAACATTATCTTTGCCTATTATTATTTTGAGTTGTTATTATTTTATTCTGTTCTAGATTAATTGAAACTAATATAACTGATTTATATTGATCCACTTGGACATTATAATTTCATCATCTCAGAAGACATAGATATTTGTACATTACAAACATAAATTCTGGTGCCATGCATTCTAACCTTTCAAAAAACAATTTGACTAGCAGGAAAAATCCAAACCCTATAGAATGCAAGCCATGCATACAATAAATATGTGTCTACATAGTCTAAAGACTGTGTTAAAGACAATGAAAGGCCCACGCCAGCCAGTTTTGCTTTTATGGCTTTTCTTGAAAAAAAATACTTGAACGGATGCACTGAGTGATAAAAAGCCGGTGAAGGGGTTTCAGGGGGTTATATTTGATTCTGGGCGCTAACTTTAAAAACAGGCTAACCATGTCACACTCCGGAGCTCTATAGCTAGCCTATATGAAATATACATCACAGCATGTGGGAAATCGCTTCAGCAGGAGTTAAGAAAATAGAATGTATTGCACAAAATACACATACTTTGACCTAAATGGCCACTTTTGGACTTGGATCATTATACATTGTGCAGCACCAGGATGTCATATCAGCTAAAAAACATCAACATTAATAATGTAGGCCTTTAAAGACAAAGATGCAGTAAATATGGATAATGCATGGTCAGATTTGCCAAAAGGTTTGGTGAAGAATTTGGATAGAACTGACCATATGAACATCTTTCTCAAGGATGTTGTGAAGTGGATGTCTGGCATTCTTCCTTATTTCAAGATTTATTTCTGGAAAGTAGAATACAAACACTTCTACCAGACCTGGGCAAAATGCATATTTGAATATCAGAAAAACATGAGGTGTGCTTGAGTCTCAGAAATGCAAGCACTGCATTCAAGGCAAGCTTAATCAAGCACACCCCAAGTTTTTATAAATAAATATAGCTTTTCTACAATCTAAATCTATTTGTTCTCTGTATTGTCAACCCATGCTTAGACAGACTTTCTTGTATTGCAGGAAAGAGTCACCATTCAGAGTTTACAACCATAAGTGCAGCCAAGAGAGACTGCAAGTCCACAGGAGAGAGTGAGCCCTCCTCAGGCACTCCTCTCACTGCTCAGGTCCTCCCCTTCATCATCCAAGACTAGCATGCCACTCGTTGCATCTTTGAATATGTTTTTTAATACAAATTAGAATTTGTAAAGTTGTTTTTGATTCTGTTAACACATTTTCTATGTTTATTTGTTTATTTTTGCAGGAATCTGAAGATTGTGCTCCTTCAAATAAGAGGGGCAAGTTAGAATCTTCATCAACTAGTTTTGAGGAAATTTAACTTCATCTGACCTCTTAACCAACTGCCCCACCTTTCAACATGTCCTCAACCTTCTGTGTCTTCACTTGTCTCTTCTTCTACACTGGTCCCAGAGGAGTCTCCCCACCTCTCTCCTCAAAATGAATTTGAAACTGAAACTGATCCAGGATGATCAGTTGAATGGTGCAACGTCTACCTAAACTGCATGATACAACAGCAGCAAGATCTTACATTTTGCCATCAACCCCTGCTACTTTTGTTTTCACTCTCCTATCAAAGTACACACATTTCTGATCAGTTTACTGTTTTACTCAGGAGGGTCAATACACTTTTTGAATCCTATTATGATCTGCTGCTGTTGTAAAATGTGATACTTACTTTTACAGCTTAGCAATAGTTGATGTTACTAAAATAAGTATTCAGTTAGTGGCACCTCCCGTAGCAGACTGTAGGATACTTCCAGATTGGTTCTATGCCTTAAATTGCTAGAACAATGATAACTTGTGTACTGCTAGATTTGATTTTCTATGTCCTGTATACTATGTTCACTCTTTTATACCAAATGCTCTGTTTTTTGTGTTTGCTAATACTTTTGAGTGCTGGAAAGAAATTACTTAATTACCCCATACTGAATGTAGGTTACTTGGTTAGATCTTGCTCTTTGAATACCTCATGAAAGTCCAGCAGTGCTGGCATTAAACACTATGTACAGGTAAAGATTATTAAACAATATTGTAATTTTCACATCTGCTTGCAAAATATGTCGGCCTGGCTAAGAGTGATGCTTTCTCATCACCCACAGCCCAACATACAAATGGTGTTATAGTTAACCTACAGAAAGTATTTTCTTTTATTAGTGTTATACGTTTGAGTTGGGTTTAACTTATTTATTCCACAAATAGTGATTGTGATGTAAAAATATTGTTTGAAATAAAAACCAAACACCTCAATGTGTATGCATAAAGATGCACTCCATAACGTTTGCCTCTAGGGGCGTTTATGAATAAAAAAGGTTCCTATATTTTTTTATATTACATTAGGAAACTGTGCCTCATTAGACAAAAGTCACATCTCCAAGCCCACGAACACACTTAAACTATGCATTTAGCTACACTAGCAAGTCAAATGTTTAGTATCCAACCCTAAATAAGAAATTGATTCACATTATTATGTGAAAGGTGCAACATTTCGAGGTTAAGCATATACAAAAATATCTGGTGCAGTTTGTCAAAGAGGATTTAATGCATGCAAAAGTTGCTGCACTCCCTCCTGTTGGGGTTATTTTCAGCCTGTCGGAGGGTGTTGCTCTGAATCCAGCCAATCATGTTTCCAGAGATGACGGCGCAACACAACAGGGCCCTTCACAAAAGTCTAGAAAGCCTTGATGCAAACACTTTTGTTAGCTGGTAGCAAGCCAGCTAGCTAAATAGATTAGCGAATTTGAAGTACAATTCACAACAAAGAGGTAGAGGGCAAAAGATAGAAATGATTTGTTCGAGAACCGATTTTGGAGAAAATAAAGTTTCTCGGTCTCGCATAGAATTGAGTAGCTTGTTTCATACACTTTGCCACTGCACTGTGTTTGTTAGCTAGACAACTATCTAGCTAGCCTGCTAGCTAGCATAGATGAGTAACAGCTAACCAGCTAAGTTAGCTTGCTAAGTAGCTAGGATAGTAGGGGACGAAACACCAACAACTCGACTAGAAGCTAGTGCGACATGGCTACCAGGGAGCTACGACAGTATCGCCGCCCCCCAGTGAATATCAAGCAAGAGCAGGACGATGACTCGGACGCAGAGGAACCCCACCTGGGGTTTAAGAAGCCTGATGGACGCGAGTCACAAATAATCCACAGCGGGCACTTCATGGTGTCCTCACCACACATTGAACACCCACCAAAAAAAGGCTACGACTTCGACACTGTCAACAAACAAACCTGTCAGACGTATCACTTTGGGAAGACGAGTACATCACACCTCTCCATAGACGCATCGCTGACAAAACTTTTCGAATGCATGACCCTTGCATACAGGTAAAGATGTGCGGTGTCTCATCGAACAAACAGTGAAGCCCGAAGGGATGGCTTAAAAACGAATGGTTGCCAGCTTAGTAACGATTTTTATTCATGTAATTTTCTAGTACATAGTACAGCTGGACAGATTTGTTTGGGTAATAAAACAACACGTTAACTATATCTAGATTATAACCATTTACAATCATGATGTACACCCCATGACTTAGGTCCGGAGCTTTCAGCTGTACGACTTTCAGTCTCAGTAACATGTAACTGAAAGCATGGGTTACTTGTAGTCACGAGTCTTTAATTCTCTAATGGGTTCACTGTTGAAGACTTACTCTAAAGGCTAGCATTGCAAGCTAGATCTTTGACAGGACAGGGTTTCTGGAGAATGTCTCTTTGTCTATAAACAGTTATGGTTGATAATGTTACCCGTCATACATGGTGTGCTTGCTCATAGATCATTTTAGGTACGGATCTTCACAGATCCTGTTGAGTTTACGACCAGGTATTTTGTGTGCATGCTGAGCCCCACCCCACTTTGACAGTTGGGTCTATGCCTAATCAGGTGTGTGCTGCTTATCAGAATTACCATCAGTTAGTTTTACATACATAAACAGTAAAAACCCAGATACAGCTGTTTGAGAGAATGTGCATGTTGAACAATTAAACCCAATCTAGCTCTTTTACCTCTCTTGTTCTCCATGGCTCCATTACTGTATCATCGGTGTAAAGCCAGCTGCTTGGAGAGGATCTCCTTCTTATATTGCGGGCAGCCCATTAACTTGGAGCAGCCAGTGGGGAAAGCTCTATTTTTAGGGTATGGTGGGTCTACACACCAGTAACTCCTTCCCCTGCACATCAGTGCAGTAAGACAGAGAGAGGGAGGGAGAGGGAAATCACTTTAATTCAGGAAATGGACAATGACATCGAAAGTTATAGAGTTGCTGACTCTTCGACGGCATAATCTTATGTCTTTGGAGTTCAACATATTTTCATTGAGGGGTAAGACTATTATTAAAACATGCACAAACACACTGAAACGTCAAGGTCACTGATGTGCTGATTAGAGGAACAACATAAATGTTTTTACAGCTGTTGGCTCCTATCTCACAGCCTCCACTCAGTAACCTCAAAGTACTGACATATTTTCACGAGAGTAGATAAATGTTCCTTGAGAAATAGTATCTACTGAAATCGCATAGACTCGAGGCAGAGATTTCTGAAAAGGTAGCAAGCTGGACAAACACATGAGATTGTGTAATAGAACCCCTTACCCTAACTGTGCTGACACGCACACCCTGTTTTGCTGAGAGACAGGACCACCCTAACCCTGGACAGTGTATGTAGAGGAGTACACTTGACACCAGATGCCCTGGTAATGCAAACAGCCTAATCACAACTTCATTAACTGGCAGGTTTATGATAAAAGCCTTTGTTGCTCCTTCGCAGATCCCCCTCAACCCTTGTCAGCACATAACACTTGTGCCAGAAGGATGGCATCCCACTTATGACCATAAACACCAATACAATGCCCATCCCTCAACCTTTGCCCGAGATTAGGTTGAAAGGATTTCAGGTCTCAGTATAAACATTGTTATATTGATTAGATGAAAATGATAAACATCTGTCAAGTGAATGATGAAACAATTTGGTAGTAATACAAGCATGCATATCCCCCAAAACGTAAGCGTATATATTGACGATTGTGATTTCTTAGAGCAACAAAAGTTCACTCTGCTCTCTCTCTACATAACAGGATATAGCCTGAAGACCTCACTCAGTTCCTACATATTGCATTTGACTCACCTAACCAATGCACTTCTTAACACTTGCTATGAGTGAAAGAAGTTTACAGCTTTGTTTGTGTTCATGAAACTGCTGGACATGGTTTGCAAAGTCTCTTATATTCATGTCCACTCTTCATTGACCTTGGCACTCTCAAATGGCATGACACAGCACAAATAAATCACCCACCCACCCTGCCACTCACTAGCAGCGTGTTGCCTTTCATTTAGGGGTAGGGATGGGCTCATACAAGCTGTTAGAGATCGAGACGTTTTACAGCCTGGTGTCACCAGGAATCCACCATGCAGAGGTTACGTTTGCAGACATTGAGCCAAATCGAGGTGTTGCACAGTAATAGCCTCAAGCATATTAGTACTGATCATCTAGGCTACCATGGCAAGGGATGTCCTTGATCTGATAGTTTCAACTCGCTTGATGAATTGTCATCATTCTAATAGCGTCATGTCAACTGCATTACTTCAAAGATAGTAGAGAAATGATGTATCCTTTTTAGGACCATATTCATGATGGAAAGTACATGCTAAAACTTTCCTTAGCTCAGCCGCCCCTAAGCTCTCTAACTCTTTCCATTGTAATGCAGTCTCCAGTATCAGTGGTGGCCTACTTAGTCACTCTATGGATGCATGTTTTCTGTCAGCCTTATCAGAAGGAGTGTGTTTCTCTGCTGTCAGGGCTACTTTGTCCTCTCAGGTGTTGAGCTGTCTGCCACAGAACTTCAGTCTGAAGTCAGGTTCAAGTGTACAATTGCTGTATGATGACCTCTTACTCAACTGCTACACATCAACCTCTCCCATTTTATTGTTCCTGTTTAATCACATGATGTAACACATGCTTCTTCTACTTGAGTACGTCAATAAAGAGGCTTGTGTTATCTTTGTCTGACTTTTCAGTGGCAAGTTAGTGTCGCCAAAGTGGAAGAACTTCAAAGGCCTGAAGCTGCTGTGGAGAGACAAGATCCGGCTCAACAATGCTATCTGGAGGGCCTGGTACATGCAGTGTAAGAGCTGCACACTCAGTGTAATGTTTACTATGTCCTCTGTCTCATCAAAACTCTAACCCCACTCTAACAACAAGATAACTTATGGGTTGAGATATCTGCGGTTAGGTCTGGAAAGCCCTAGATTGTAAGCAGTCAACCTTTCTATAGCTTAGGTGTAAAATCATATCCTGATTGAAAGAAATGTCTATTGCCTAGCAGGCCTTAATGGGATGTTCCACTCCTTTAACATTTCTTCCTGGTTTGATCCTGACCTTGGGTGAAGTTGATTAGCCCAGACTGTTTTGAGTTATATATGAGTGATATATAACATTTTATATATGAGTTATATATGATATTGAGTAGTCATATTTTGGGTCCTATTCATTAAAAAAAGATGTCCTTGTTGACACTCCAAACCAGCTCATATTATGACAGAATAATAATTTAGTTAATAAACACTTGCATTTAGTTGTCATGGTTAGAAAATGCTAAAGTAGATTACAGCGGAGTCAAGTGACTTTAAATTGGTTTGTGGTGTCTGCAAGGTGTTTTTGGACATATGTCTAGAATGTATGGGGCCCAAAATATGACTATTCAGTATCTAAAGAAGCAGAATATGTCAATCTAAACTGTCTGGGCTAATCAACTATAACCAAGGTCAGGGCAAAACCAAGAAAGAAAAGTGTGTCCAATGCAGCAGGTAGCCAACATTTCACTTATTGGCAGTGACAAATTGGTTTCTGTTTTTGATTTAGACCATGTTAGGCTTGTTTAATTAGCTGATCGATTGCTTTCTCAATATGCATTAATTATTATAGATAATTAATTTAAAAATACCACAAAGATAGGAGGAGCCTACATTCAGCATCCATTTCCATCGACAATCGGATATTCTTTCAATGCTGAAAAACAATTTAGGGAGAGTGATTGCTCTGCAGTGTCTCACAAGATCCTCTGACCTTGTGAATTATTGTCATGAATAAAAACATTAATGATACCATTTTTAATATATTCCCACTTACACTGGCACTTTGTTGTCCAGCTGCTTTCACACATTTATATTACAAAATATGAAACTTTTCAAACTCACTGACAAACCTCTGTGCATGCCTGCAGTGGCTATGTTGCTAGTTTCCGGGGTGGACAACAGCTACCATTGGATTTCGGGGCACTCAACCATCTTCTAATTCTAACAATAAAATATTCCATTTAGCTGACACTTTTATCCAAAGTGACTTACATAGCAGTGACTGCTAAGTATATATGGTCCCAGCGGGAAACGAACCCCCAACCTGAGTGTTGTGAGCGCCAGCCGCAGAGGTCAAGCATTATATATTATATTATTATTATTGTAATTATAAAAAATCGTACTCAAAAAACATAAGAAAAGTTTGGGAAAAGTAACGCCAGATATAGCTAGGAGCAATTCTCAGTAAAATGTTTCGAAAGGTTGTTTGACTCGGTTGCAAAAAAGCTGGTGAAGGGGGTTCGGAGGGTTATATTTTATTCTGGGCGCTAACTTTACGAACAGGCTAGCCACGTCACACTTCTGAGCTCTAGCTGTATAAAATGTTGTACGTCATAGCACATGGGAAATTGTTTTAGGAAATTAATAATACATTTTAAGAAAAGAAAATATATTGCCCAAAATACACATACTTGACCTAAATGGCAATTTTCTGACTTGAATCATTGTACAATAACGTGTGCAGCATAAATAATAAAAGTTTCTATGTTAATTGAAAAGCACCATCAAAAATATTTATTTTATTTTATGCCAGGTAAATACATAACAAATAATCAGTATCGGCCAATTGTGTTATGAATTATCGTGTTCTTGTCTCTTGAATGTGTTTTGCTCACAGATGTAGAGAAGAGGGAGAACCCTGTCTGCCATTTTGTTACTCCTCTAGATGGGACAATGTTCTTGGAGGACCATCGTCCAGCAGAGGTGAGAATAAGCGGAATTAGGGATTTGGTCAACAATACCATACTGCTGCTTCAGCCTAGTAACCAAACTCTCCTCTGTGATCACTTTTTTTTAATCCCATATGAACCGTTTTAGCTCCATCACATGTCCCTTTTCGTTGTCAATCATGTTTTCTCCCTACTCTTCCACTCATATCCCCGTCTCTCAACCTCCCCCACATTATTTTTTCCCTCCTTCTTTCTCCCAATGTCTTACGTAGGTAATAGCGACAGAAGGGAAATATTGGAAAAGAAGAATTGAGATTGTCATAAGAGAGTATCACAAGTGGAGGACGTACTTTAAGAAAAGGGTAGCGTAAATGATCAGTTTTGTTTTTTTACATGATTTTATCAAATAAAAATAAAATAAAAATACCCAGACTTTTCAAGAGGCAACCAGTTGATGAATAACCTTCTTTGCTGTGCTCTGGTTCTTGAATGGGTAGCCTTTATTTTTTCATCCACTCAACATTGATTTTCTCTTTGTTACAGTTACAGAAGCACAAGGATGATGATCTCTCTAGCCTTCTCAAGGTATGAAAAACATTTTTTTTCTGGGCTGTACTGTACTGTATGTTGTGCTATCTCACTGAAACATTTGGTTTTAACATTCTCGCTAATTCGTCAACATTTGCATTGCAGTGAAAATGTAACAGCTGAATTATCACCACAACTGAGATTTAACATGGGGATATACAGGAATGAATGTTCATTTTTGGTAGAAAAGTGCCTTTGTGGTTTTGCAACGCCCATGTTGGCATGATAAAGGCCATCATTTATACCCCTATCAACTGTATTGACATTTTATACAAGCTAATGGCTGTAAATGTATCTATAGTCACAAAGAAATACAATCACTTTTCGGTTGTATGGTATCTACACTCTCTAATGCTGTATTGAGTACACATTTTGGCATACCATGCAACAAGCCAATCCAACAAACACAGGGTTTACGCTTTATATCGTTATGAGGCATGTTTAATTATGAGTTGTATCATTTTGAGTGTGCATGTTCATTTAATTGGAGTGTGGGATGTGTAAATAAAGTGTGCTGCCTTACCCAACCTAGTGGAGCCCAGAGAATGTTGGTTCCCATATCTGTTTGATTCTTACCCACGTAACTTTGTCTTTTTTCATTATATGTTTGAAGTGAACCTTACTCACCTTTGCCTTGCCTACTGTGTTCTATGATGGATATGTTGCATAGTGTGCACTGCATGTTTTTGTGTCACTGACTGGCTGGCGTGTTGCATTTTGAACACCTAAGGGGCCGGAGGAGCAGTTTTCGCTGTTTGGGGAGGTCTTTCCAGACACCTTCCGTGTGTCCCTTTGTCAGGATGAGGAGGTGGCCGGGCGCCGTGGCGGCCGCAAGAGCCGTGAATCACCTATCCCCATGGAGATGGACCCGCTCTTTGACATGGACGTGTTGATGTCAGAGTTTTCAGACACTCTCTTCTCCACGCTGGCCTCACACCAGCCCATGGCTTGGCCTAATCCCAGGGAGATTGGTGAGGGCCAAACACTAATTCCCAATGTCATGCACAGCACCACAGATATGACTGAGCAACCCTATTTCCAATCACCCAGACCTGCCTAAGCCTTCCCCCCTGATCAGATCTACACCTCTTCAGCTTCTCAACCTTCTCACTTCTGACCATGCCTTTCTGTCCTCAATAGCCCACGCAGGGAATGCAGACATGATCCAGCCTGGACTCATCCCTCTACAGCCCAACCTTGATTTTATGGACTCCTTTGAACCATTACAAGGTAGCAACAATGCACTGTCTTACTGTAACAAACTACTAAATAGTGTCACACACACACACTATCTTACAGGAACGTGGAGCAACCTGTAACTCTTGCACAGTAATTCTAATACAGCAGGTGGCATATCCTAACAGGTAGAGTGGATGTCCTACTAATTCTAACTAACCTAGAGACTTTCTTCCAGACTTATTTCACAGCCTCCGTCAGCCAGTCTTCCCCTCTGCTTCCCTCACTGCCTCATCTGTCACTCCTCTACCCAGCAGCAGCTCTCAAACACAGGTAAACCCCAACCCTAGGCTTGGTCCCTAACACACCCCAGACCTCACACACTCCTGGCTTTATTCCTAGATGATGTCACACCATGTTTTTTCTGTAGCTGATAACTCAATGTCCTCTCTCTTCTCTTCACATCTCTCCTCATGTTTCACCAGACCCAGCTACTTTCCTCCATGCACCTTTCACCTGACCTCCCGTCTGTCAGTCTTGACCATCGACTTATCTCCTCCCCTGGGGCCCTGGCTATCTCCTCCCCCATGCCCATTCAAACCAGTGGGACCGGTGTTAGCCCTGCCTATGTGCAGAACTACATGCCACTGTTCTCAGGGCAGGTGACCACCAATACACAAGCACAAGTCTCCTCACTTATTCAAACCTCAGTCCCTCCCCCACTGACACACACCCTGTCATGCCAGGGCATCGCCACAGCAGCACCCATTGCCCCCCCACCCCTGGATGGTGCAGCAACCCTAGATGGTTCCCCACCCCCATCTGTCATCACACACACAGCCTCTTCCACTGTTACGCTCAGTGAGGCTGCCACCACCTTCAGCCATGGCACAGAGTTCAGCTCCCTCTCCCGGGCTTCACCAGCACTACCAACCCCTCTCCAGTCACCTACCACCTCCCTCCAGCACCCTCAGACCTTTGCCTTGCCCAGACCCATCCAGCCCTCTGGCTCGAACAAAAAGACACGCCATGTGCAAAGGATTGTTCCTGCTAACACCATCCCCTCCTCACACCTTATCCTGACAGGTGAGTTTATCACATTGAAAAAGATATTACCAGATGGTATTTATCAAATGCATGCTATTATGTATTTATCGAATGGTACAATGTTTCTGAAATAATTTGCTGTATTGACTTTTATTTGCTTCCCGGTCACATAATATTTATTAATATGGAGAATTAATATCTGCCCCACTACAGAGCTGTCATTTAGTGTTCTGTCCACAAGGTAGTGCTATTGCATGTCTTATTCAGTCTCCAAGCTCGACGTCGAAGGTAATTATGTTTTTGCCCTCCCAGCCCCCTTCCCAGGGCACAACAATGCAGTGATTGTAACTCCAACTCCTCTGAAAGCAGATGTGATACCCTCAACGGGTGTTGTCATCTCTTCCTCCAGTCTTGGAAGGGTAAGTCCTCAACTGATCCGGGCCTTATTTATTGTAAACTCAGTTTTACTTAAAGGGGTTAAACTCAGCTTGTGAGGCATTTATAGGTTATATTACTCAAGAATCAAGGACTATAAATCATTACATTAAAAGTCAAAACATTGATTTACCAATCCCTGATTAAATACAATGCATTTAATTTAATTTGTGTGCTGCTTTATTTGTACACATCCCCTTTCTCTCTCAGGCGCCTGGATTTCATATCCTGCCACAGACTCAGAAGTCTCCCCAGCTCATAGTCTCTAAAGAGGAAACAAATTCTCCGAACCGCAAGACACAGGCGCCGTCTGCTAGTGCTGGTGAGATGTTCATATGTTGTGTTGTATGTATGTACACTCACTGAGCACTTTATTAGGAACACTATACTAACACTGGATAGGGCCTCCCTTTGCTCTCAAAACAGCCTCAATTCTTTGTGGCATTGATTCCATAAGATGTTGGAAAAATTCCTTTGAGATTCTGGTCCGTGATGACATGATTGCATCACGCAATTCCTGCAGATTTTTCAGCTGCACTTTCAAGCTGTGAATCTTATGTTCTACCACATTCCAAAGGTGTTCTATTGAAGTCAGATCCGGTGACTGTGAAGGCCACTGAACTCATTGTCATGTTCATGAAACCAGTTTGTGACATGGTGCATTATCATGCTGGAAGTAGCCATTAGAAGATGGGTAAATTGTGGCCATGAAGGGATGCACATGGTCAGCAAGAATACTCAAATAGGCTGTGGCATTCAAGCGATGATTAATTGGTATTAACGGACCCAAAGTGTGCCAAGAAAACATTCCCCACACCATTACACCACCTCCACCATGAGAAGGTGTACAGGTGTTACTAATAGTGCTTGGTGAGTGTATGTCCACCATGCTCAGTGAAGTGGTAGAGGGTATTTAGCATTCTCTCTCCTGTAAACTCTCAGTCAAATATAACATATTAACAAGTCACATGCATACGTGTTGTTGTTGAACAGTGTTTGTGTATGGTATTTCTTGTGTATGGTATAGTCTTAATTTCTGATTTGTTTAGTAACAGTGGTTCATCTCCATTTCAGCACATGATGGACGGGGCTCAGGTCAGCAGTCACCATGTGGGTCAGAGCAGGTCCCCAGTCCCCAGTCTCCCCTCAACAGCAACACAGCCCTCTCCAAGAATGAGTCCAACCAGGTGTGTATGTGCTCCTTTGTTTTTTGTGACTCATTCGTTGTCTTTGACTCTAGTGTTTTCAAGCTGGAAACTATTGAATGCCTGCAATTACACTCTCATGGTGCATCTCTTGTTTTCTCCTGTTCTGTGACAGAGCCGTAGGGTGACCCATATATCAGCTGAACAGAAGAGACGCTTCAATATCAACATTGGCTTCAAAACACTGTGCAACCTGGTTCCCACACTCAAGTCCCAGTCAAATGTAAAGCTATATGTTTATACATCTTTCTGTCCTGCAGTCCTCTATTGTGAATTTCTAGAGGACCTCTCCAGTTTTATCATCCTCGTTGATATGTTCTTGTGCAGATCAGCAATGCGGCCACCCTGCAGAAGACTGTGGATTACATCGGGAAGCTCCAACAGGAGAGACAGCAGATACAAGAGGAGTCCAAGAGACTACGAGAGGAGATTGAGGAGCTAAACGCATCTATAAAGTACTTACTCAAATCTAATTCTTCTGTCATCTCTCCTATGAGGAAACAAGCATAGGAAGCGGTTAAAGAGTATTGATTCTCAACCAGGTGTGATACCATCTCTGTCTGTCCATTTCTGAGTGTATGTGGCATAATATCTGTCATTCCTGTGCAACAGCTCATGTCAGGAGCAACTGCCTGATACGGGGGTGCCCATAACACGTCACCGCTTCGACCACATGAGGGAGAAGTTTGATGAGTATGTGAAGAGCCGCACACTGCAGAACTGGAAGTTCTGGATTGTATCCTTTTTTTACTGCATCAGTGCTTCAAGAGTAACATTTTACATGATCTCTTACATACAGGCTTCTCATAGTATAGAACAGGGGTTCCCAAACTTTTCAGCCCGCGACCCCCAAAATAACAGTGCCAGAGACTAGCGACCCCCACTATCCCAGGAGGTGACTGAAACATAAGAAAACGTGCGCACAGGACGCACGCACTAATAGGCGTATCCAAACACGGGCATAACGACAACACAAAAGAACAGAACATCCTGGCAACCATGATATGATTTTACATATAACAATTTACTATAAGATAAAAGCAGAATACGTCAGTCAAAGTAATCTCCATGTAACTTATGAGTGAACATTGTTGCTGTCATGTGCAAATTTAATTTTGACACAATACTTTCATTTCCATGTTAGCAGAAGAATATCTCAGTCAAAGTAATAGCCATAAACTGTAGCACTGAATAAACATGTGAACATTGTTGCGGTGCAAATTTACATTTTGGGAATTCCTATGTTTCTCGCCTAATGAGATGGGTGGGCACTATGCGTTGAGCACAGCAAGTCCATTCTGGGTTTAATTTTGGAGACGGCCACTCGGAGATCATCCTCCACGTTTAGACGCGATCTGTATTTATTTTTAATATATGTCACTGCCGAGAAAGTCTTTTCGCACAGGTATGTAGAGCCAAACGGCGTCAGTACGTCCATCGCGGCCTTGGATAGCTGTGGATATTCTCTCTCAACTGAAATCCAGAACTCCGCAAGCGTCTTTGAATTAAAAGCTGTCTTTAAGGTGCGGTCACTTGACAGTTCAACCAGTGCGTCCTCCATGTCGGATGACAGATGACTTGCGGTCGTTACAGTGAATGGTAATCTTATCCTCTTGAATGCGCGGATTTTATCATTCTGCGACATGATACTTGTGTGACATGTTAAGTCCGTTCAGTCTGTCAAATATGCAAGACAAATACGCTGGCCTTGTTAACCAGTCAAGGTCAGTCAGGTGGTCAGCGAGCTGGGACCCATGCTCCATCAGAAATAAGCGCGCCTCGTCCCGCAGTTCATACAGGCGGCTGAGAACATTTCCCCTCGAAAGCCATCTGACTTCTGTGTGGAACAGCAGGCCCTGATGCTCCGATCCCAGTTCGTTGCAGAGAGTGGCGAACAGCCTGGTGTTGAGTGGACGTGATTCTATGTAGTTGACCATTTTTATCGCATTCTCAAGAACACTTTTAAGCTCTGGGTCGACCGTTTTACTCGCAAGAGCTTCTCTGTGGATAATACAGTGCGTAAAGTTTACGTGGGGCGCCACTTGTAAGACTCTTGCTTTTAGTCCTTTCTTTTTCCCCAGCATTGCTGCAGCACCGTCTGTACACACACCGATGCACTCATCCCAAGACAGTCCCTCTTCTTTTAGTTTGTTGTCAAGTTTTGTGAAAATGTCCTCGCCTGTGCACTTTACCTCCAGCGGGGTGCAAAACAGCATGTCCTCGTTAAGTTTTCCATCAAAACTGTATCTGACGAAAACAAGCAGCTGGGCAGAGTTTGATACATCTGTGGATTCATCTAACTGCCACGCATATTTCCCTTTCTTCACTCTGTCAATTAGCTGACACTTTATGTCCTGGGCCATGTGCGTGATGCGCCGGGATATGGTCCCGTCAGACAGCGGCACTGCTTCTAGCCCCCGTGCCTGTTTATCCCCATGCATTATCCGACTCATAGCGATAGCAGCAGGTGTTATTAGGGTTTCACCGATTGTGTGTGGCTTTTTTGCCTGTGCAATTAAATATGCCACCTCATATGATGCCTTTTGAGCTTTGGTAGGGATTGTTGTTTGGTTAGTTATGACTTTCTTTTGGCCTTGCAATTCTCTCTCCTTTCGGCGGAAAAAATCTGCTGGTTTAGCAGCAAGAGAGGGTGCTTAGTTTTCAAGTGTCTGAGCATTTTTACGGGCTTTAAGCACTCATGTGCAAGCACCCCAGTGCACACTACACATTGGGGATGTTGTACTTCATTGATAACGACGCATGTGAATCCATACTGGATATATTCCTCTCGATACTTGCGACACTTGGAGGAAGGCTGGTCCGACTGCTTATGGACCCCCTTACGGTGGTCTCCTCCTCCTCCCGCGCCAGAAGTCGATGGCCTTTCTGACGGCGGTTCTTCGCTCTCCTCTGCTGCCTTCTCCGCTGGCCTCTCTGCCTTGTCTTTGGTCGGTATTAACCAACGTTTTATTTGGAAAAATAATATCCTAGGCTTAAAGCCTAGTGTATTGATTTGAGCTGTTCAGAAGAAATCTACTGGTGCACACTGACGTGTGTGACGTCTGTGATGTTTACTGTGGCGCTGTAAAGTGACCTGTCACCTGCAAATGATACTGTCGTTAATCTGTCGTAATCACCTCAGGGGTCACATCAATAGGATTCTGAAAATCATCTCGCGACCCCCACTTTGGGAACCCCTGGTATAGAACATACATTATAATCCAAAATACAATTAGGTAACATTCATATTGTGATGTGTATTCTGATTTATATTCTATATCGCTTTTAAATCAGATGCTTGGTTAGATGCCCTATGACAACTTGTGGTCAAAGTCATAAATACCTTCCATGAAATGCTAGCATTTTTGACATTTAGAAAACTCCAACTTCAGTGGAAATGCTTAGTCAAGCGTCAGTTGTTAGCATCATTGTTGCTCTATTTCAGTCATCAATTTTCCCTTTTATGGGCATGTGGGAACTCCTGAAAGGTTAGGACTCTGGTTAGGGCGAGGCCTCTCTATACTGTAGTGTACACTATACACACAGCGTGTTTTACCCTTGACCATCATCTTTAGTTCAGCATCATCATTAAGCCCCTGTTTGAGTCATTCAACGGGGCGGTATCCACCACAAGCAAAGGGGAGCTGTGTGAGACCACATTGCAGTGGCTGGATCGCCACTGTGCTCTGCCCGTACTAAGGCCCAGTGAGTAAACCAAACACACACATGCACACACCCACCCTCCGGTCCACCACCACCCCTCACTCCATCTGTCCAACAAGTCACTGACATCATTCAGCACTCAACTGTATGTAGAGGCTTTTCTCTAACATGGATTGCTCTCAGAACTAGTATTTTTACTGGTTAATTGGCTCAAGATCCTAGATCAAGATTCATCTCTTGATTTGTCTTCCGCTCAGTCTTTCTGTAGCAGTAGTGTCAGAGTAGGAATAAGTGGATAGAGTGAGCTGGCTCTTTAAAAAAAAAGTATTGGAATTTCATTGGACAATTATTTAGACAGTTGGAAACTAGACAGGGAGAAAGACTTCCAGCCAGGGTATTGGATGGCATACAGTATGTGCTTAATGTCTGGTGCGTTACTGCTAAGCTATGACGTCGGCACACAGCTTGTGTGTGTGTGTATGCTTATTTTAAGAACACATTTCCCTTCAGTGTTTTGATCAATCTGTCTGTCTTTGACACTCTGCCAAAGAAGGGATGTGATGACATAAGTTGGGGGTGTTAACGTCAGTGATTTTTATCACTGGAAACAGTTCAGTAGGGTACTCTACCGGAAGCTAGATCATGAAACTGCAGAGTAAAAATCCCACAATGAGGCGTGTGAGAGTGTTGGTGTTGAAGTCAGAAGATTACATACACTTAAGTTGAAGTCATTAAAACTCATTTTTTAACCACTCCACAGATTTTTGAAGGTACCACGTTTATCTGTACAAATAATAGTATGCATGCATAAACACCATGGGACCACGCAGCAACGAGGCCTACAAACCTGACTCAGTTACACAAGTCCTGTCAGGAGGAATGGGCCACTTATTGTGGGAAGCTTGTGGAAGGCTACCCAAAACATTTGACCCAAGTTAAACAATTTAAAGGCAATGCTACCAAATACTAACTAAGTGTATGTAAACTTCTGACCCACTGGGAATGTGATGAAAGAAATAAAAGCTGAAATAAATATTTCTCTCTACTATTATTTTGACATTTCAAGTTCTTAAAATAAAGTAGTGATCCTAACTGACCTAAGACAGGGAATGTTTACTAGGATTAAATGTCAGGAATTGTGGAAAACTGAGTTTAAATGTATTTGGCTAAGGTGTATGTAAACTTCAGATTTCAACTGTATGTAGCATACTGCACAGACACAAGGGGTGATTTTCACTCTGTTTAATTGTTAGTTATTTTGTAACTCATTTCGAACAGTTGATTGAATGATAGCTCACTGGTTCTTATGTTCTACAGTGGTCCTCAGCACTCTTCGGCAGCTCAGCACGAGCACATCCATCCTTAGTGACCCGGCCCTGCTGCCAGAGGAAGCTACCCAGGCTGTCACTAACCCCCACAAGCGCTCTGGAGACTCCTAGCCAACTGCACTCAGGAGAGAGGGAGAGGGTTTCATACAGAGGCCATGTTTGTCACCTCCTCAGGTTGAACGAGACCGATAAAACTACAGTATGGAAAAGCCCCTGCAAATAACTTATCACGAGTTTGCCTTAAAGGTAATCCAAAGAGGTTACTCTGTCTTATATCCTATCTGTTACTATCACACACAGAAAAGGACTTGAGGTTTTGGTTTGAGAGTGATTGAGAATGTGACCCTATTCATCTCACTGGTCTCTCTCTCTCTGATTCTTACACATTGGCTGGGCTGTGCGGCCATCAACCCAAGCATTCATAATAATTACTACACACAACACAGAACAACATTAACAGCAAATTTTGAACACATTAATAACATTGCTCCTCGCTTTAACCTCCAAGTGTGCAGAGGATTTTGATACTCCCAGTTTGCTTTTAAGGCTCTTTTTGCCACACAAACCATGTTTGAATTTGTGAAGATTTACCATGATTTTGTTGTTTTATTCAGTTGTATATATTTGTGAATTTGAGGTGTGAAGCAAAGAAAACGGCATATCAACGGTCTTAAAAGGGAAAGTCTCTCTAGGGAGTTGTGGATTCTGTTTTGTTGTCAGTTGTATGATGTATGTAATATTGACACAGTAAGCTTGCTAAAGGGTGAAAAGTCAAACCAAAGGCTTAGTGGTGATTGGCAGTATGCTCTGTGTGCTATGAAAGCCTTCAACAGTAACTACTTTGCACTTCAGCTTATTAAATCTGCACCATTGGGCTCGTATTTCTGGGCCTCTCTTGGAACCCTCAAACCCTTGCCTAGTTGTCTTCCGTCCATGCAGAGGGAACATATCTCAGGCCTTGGAACTTCCACTTCCTGGGTATTCTGCCTGTTTCTTGTGGCCTGGACTGTTCAAATGATATCAGAGGGCTAACATCCTCAGATAGTGTTGATTCACTGAAGCCAATGTCTACCCATGAATATGTTTACCCTCCACTCTATGGAATATGGGCCCTGAATGGGCAGTATACAAGGCCATGGATGGATACGAAGCACCTGGAGCACTCGCTGTACACTAAACCTCATGTACTGCAGCCCTGTCTGTTGTTCAGTCAAGATGTGGCAATAGTAGTTCAAACAAATAAGCATCATGTTTTATAGGAGCTTGAATGTACAGTAGCTCTTTGAATTCTTGTTCACTCAGGAATGCGCTGGTGAGCGTAATTATGCTTTTCCCTTTAACCAAACGGACAAACAAAATCAGGATCTTGTAAAGTGAAGAAAAACATCAGTGTATGCACACGTTACATACATAGCATGACGTATGACAGGCTTTTTTTGTTTCTCATAATCAAGTCATGCTAAATTGAAATGTGCGCAAATATAATGTCAGCCTGTCAAGGAGTATCTCATAGCTTGGAAGATGGAATTGGGTCAATATTTTAGTTTGTTCAACAGGTCAAAAGCCATATTAAGAAGTAGAAATGTTTATTTCTCTGTGCGTTCGGATTCACACAATTGATTTTTTGGTTGTTCAATTTATTTTCAGGTTTCTTTGTTAAACTGTTAACATTAGACATTAGACAGATCCTGTTAATATATTTGTGTACAACCAGCATGCACCTCTCCTTCACTACCCACGGATATCATAAGCTTTTATAATGGATTCTGATTACTCAGTTACTCGTGAGTTACTGTTGCAGGGTGATATTTTGTTTAACAGTATGTCTAGCACTTGCTCGCATGCTGTGCTTCAACACAATGAACACACTCCTCAGGCAGTCTTTCATGTAATGGATTGCTTGTGTTATCTTCTGTATTTATTTCCTTTATGCACAACAACTGAGTTTACGCAATTAGCAACATGATATTGATGGTTTTGAGTCTTTATTTTATGAATGTATGTATTTTTTAGGGAGTTGTGTGGGCTAATGAACGCTTTAAGAAGGCCTTTATACATGTCCTCATGACACCCAATGATTTGACCTTTAGTTTTTCATGTAGAGTTCCCTTTTCCCAATCAGAGGGGACAACATTATGATTGCCATTCAGGATTCTCAGCCTCACACATACAATATTGCCCCATATGAGTCATCTTAGTAGATATATTGACCGTTAAATCTTGCCACTCAGATCAAAGGTTAAAGGGGATTGAGACTATGCAAAAGTGTTTTTTGTTTAGTTTGTTGGCCTAGCAGTTTTACATGAGGGAAGTTTCCAATATTCCTCTCAGTTAATAATCATGACATTGTTTAAGTTAAAGAACAAAGACTTTCTGAAGGGGGAGATTTCTTTTTTGAGAGTACCTTTTTGATTATTTTTGCTGCCATCTGTGGGAATGTTGAAAAACCTGATCTACTGTATCTATGTTTGTGCCCCCTGAATTAAGTGTTGTAAATATTGTCTTTCTTGCTCTAAAAAGTAAAGACTTTTATTTCCTACATGGACTGTCTCATTTTTGGAAACTACTGGTTGTGAGAAGCAAGTGATATTGTAGCTTTCTATTATGAAAGTATATCAAGAAATTAAAAGAATTGAGCTGAACCTTTTTTGAATAGTCTGTTGACATTGTATAACTATGAATAAAGTTTCAGACACATAAGATGTGTTCTTGCATACACATTTAGACTATGTTCTGTGTGCTAGTCTTTTTGTTCAATTTACAATGGACAGTGCAGATACAGTAGTTAGCCAATGAAATTGCTTTCATCAATACATGTTGACCTTTGCTTTGGGGGCTGCACATACTCAATATATTTAGAAACATTGTTTTGGATAGAAGAAAATAGATTTATTATTGTTACTTGATATACCAAATGAGAGATTCATGTGAGGTACCTGACATTCACTCAAACATTTTTGTTTTGATATTAACAGATCACTAACCCTAACCCTAAGTAAATAGATACTTAAATAAATACACGATTAATTAATAAGTATAAATAAATAGGTATGTGAATAATTTAACATGTGAATGACTATTTGACTCCTTTTTCCAACCATTGTTTGAGAAGCATGAGTAGATTCCTCACAAACATAAGGCTTTTGGTGTGGTCATCAGTATCAAATGTAGGGAGTTGGCATGTCTCCTCTTCGCAGTCTTTGCTGCACATCCAGGACTTTAGATCTTTGATGTCTTGACAGATGTTCATCATTTTCTCGTCCATATCCAGGGTGGCAGCTTTTCTTGTGTAACAGTGGAAGGCAGATAGGTGTTTGTAGGTGAGATTCTCATGCAGCTTAGGCTCCTGGATCCAGCCCAGCTGGTTGGGCCAAGTGTGTTTGGGAAGAATTTCAAGCTTGTCCTGGTAGAATGGGTTGTGATGGAGGTCAATCAATATGAGTTATTCTTTGTCTATATCAAAAAGTATGTTTTTTGGTTGAATGAATAACCTGACACAAACTCAAAACAAGGTACATGAACATACCACATAGTCCAAGACTGATTGGACATGCTTCACCATCTCCAGGATGTTTCTTTTCATCGGGAAACTTGTTACTTGTGTGATAAGCAGGAACAAGATAAGCACTTTGGAAGAGAGAGCATACAAGTTAGTTCTTAGCCCAAGCATAACCCATGATTGACCAGTTACAATTGGCGTTGAGGTGCAGAATAATTAGCAATGATATGAGGAACATGTTTTTATCAAAATACTTTTATCATATAATTGTGCATGAGAGGTATGGGACTCATGAATATCTCAAGCCACTGACAAACCCCAACTTCATGTTATCATCACCATAGGATCACGTAGTGTTGGATAATATTTTATCTAAGGTTGTAAATGATTTTCTGAGAGCATGTCTCCCATACACTACACTCAAGCGACATACTGTACAGTGTTAAAAAGATAACCAAGATATTCAATACTTACCACAACGGAGGTCCATGTCAAGAGAAGTAGCCAGTGTTGATCAGGTCACTTTGACGCTCACTGATGAAGTGCTTTCTCATATCCATTTATAAGAGAAAATGTGCTTATTAATTTCAGATAATGATCTTTTCAACATTAATTCATTCATGAGTTAGTATTAGTAATAACTAGCCTACTAAGAAAGGTGGCTGGAAAATGCTCATCAGAATAAGTGGAAATTTGTAGTTCTTGGGGCTTTCCTAATTATATTCAGTCACAGTAAGCCTGAAAGCCTCAAGCTGTTATATGTCGAATGGCTTCTTAAAGATATAGGGTATTGGCACAGGGTTCCTTAGAAAAAACTCCTTTACATACAGAGCAAGATTAATTTATATGGCCCTGTAGAGAAATCTGCAAGTGATAGAGAATCTGAGATCAACGGTCTCTGTGAGCACACAGACAGGAATTGGTGGAGGATACCCAAGATCATTGGTTATCACTGAGCTCAGTAATAATTCAGTGATATTCTGAATGGTATTGACAATCAAACATTCTTGAACATATGTCTTGTTCAATGCTAAATAGAATGTTCATATGTATTCCCACACACCTCAGTCTTTCTCCAGCCACCCCTCAAAATCCATGCTTTTAAAGCCATTTTTTAAGCATAACAACCAACGTATCTGATTGAAAAACAACCTACCTTTTTGAAATATCAAAAGAGTTTCCTCCTTGACAACTGTTTAAGTTTAGTTTTGTTTAAGTTAATGGGAACATTACATTTCCTTTTGAGCTGACAGTGATATCATTGTATCATTTATCTTGTGAAGACCTTTAACCACCTACTATATTCAGTTTATATGTGGATATTGCAATCACAATGACACTGTTGGTAGGTGAAATGCAATTTCATAGTGCCATCTTTGTTTTCGCTATTTGATAGTGACACCTTTGTTTTCGCTATTTGATAGTGACACCTTTGTTTTTTCCTATAGCTAGATTTACATTTATATACATTATACAGTAGTCATTAAGCAGACACTCTTATCCAAAGTGACTTATAATACATTGCATTCTCACTAAGTAGATGAGACAACCACATATCACAATCATGACATGTGAAACCTTTGAAAGCAAGTGCTAGTAGCAACTATAGTGCTAGAAAAAAAATCGAATTAGGTAAAGCAACGGTTTAGAGCCCATTTCATGCGTTGTTGGTGGGGGAGTGCTAGGAGGGGTGTAGGTCTGGGAGAGCCAAAGTGCAGTCTGAAGAGGTTTTCAGTCTGTGGCAGAGGTTGGGCAGTGACTGCTATGCTGACATTGGAAATGCAATTTTCAGAATAGAGTATTGTCCCAATTATTGATCTATTTGTTGCTTGTTATTTGCTTATCAGTAAGACTAGTCAAGTGGCTATGAGTTTAAGTCAACAACCATCTTAATGTCTCACAACTGTTATGATCAGCTTGCATTTCTAGCTCTATAGAAATGGATCATACAAATGACCTCTACTTTGATTGAAAGAAATAATATTTATTCAGAAAACAGGAAATTATAAGCATCGCACAATTCTGTAAAATGGCTTATAAACAATAAAAGGTATAAGACAACCAATGAATAGAACATTTTCAAAAAAAATAGTTAATAATTTTCATGTGTACGTTAACAAATTGTGTACATTAATAAATTACTGAAGGATCTAATTCAATAAATACATAATTAGATAAATAAAGGTATACATAAATAAATATAATAGATATATAACACAAATGCACAAATAGAAACAGAAACGTGTGTATCGTTCAACCTCCAAAGAAGAGCAAGAATGCTCTTCAGATGCTTATTTGGTTTTATTCAACTGCACATATCCCTCCAGCCACTTGAAGACATTGTACAGGACTTGGTAACCCATTATTTTCCTATAATAGATGTCGTTCGGAATATCATATATTTTCCCAATACATTTTGGATGATCCATGGCATATATGAATTGCTTCAGGATTTCATCAATATCCGTTTTAAATTCTCGAACAAAATCAACATCAGTAATTGTGTTGCTAAGGTGTTCCAGGTATTCTTTAATGGCACAGGAAGATTTTTGTATATCCCCAGAGACGTTGCTCACAGGCAGAATTATCCCAGTGATGGGCTTTTCTATGTCTTCTAGGTCTTCTCCCCCCAAAGTGCTGTTGATCTAAAGACAATACAAATCTTAGCACACTTTTAAATGCAGAAACAGCGCAATGGTTCTTTTTCATGTCATATTTCTTCTTTAAAATTATTATAAAATGATTTGGTAAATCGTTTTACCAAGTACAAAAAAAGCACCTACATTTATTTAACATTTCCAAAATGGGATTGATTGTATTTTCTACTTACATATTTTTCTTTGAGCTTTCTTGTTTTAGACACAAGTTTATTCAGAGTCTTGAATGACATGGATTGGTTCTGTCCCACTGGTATGGACGCTGTGCTGACAATCATTGCAATGACAGAGAGAAGTAGTCCTACAGAGAAGGCAGACAAACATAAGGGTAAACACAAAAATTCAGAAGTGTAACCCAAAATGCACCACTAATTAAAGTTTGATATCATACCAATGCATCACCTACACTTCTCTCTAGTTTGTTTAGATAAGTGAAATTTGCACTCATCTAAACTCACTCTGACATATCTACCTAATCAGTACTTTAGAAGAATTTGCTTTAGTTTCATACTCTCTACACTTTTTTTCAAGGACAGTAAAGAGACCAATCTACATTTTTAATTTCTAGCTTGAGTGTAGACTGCTGGTGACACAAAGTGGTGAGACTTACCTGTAGTTAGACGCATGGTGCAGATTTCTCAAGGAGATGTATTGATGAGTGCTTGTCTAGGTATGTCTGAAGGCTCATGATATTTGCTCGTATTTATATTTCAAAAATAGGATTTTTTTTACCTGTCTGGAAACCATTAACTGATGACTTCATAATCTGTCAAACAATCTCTTTATTGCAATTTAAACGTATTTCCGTTGAACACTTGATCAGTCAGATGATAAAAGCAATGAGATTTCCTTTGTGGGTACCCTTAGCACAGTGTTGGTGAGGTAATTGGTGGCCTCTTGGACATCTATGCTTGATATTATAAACGTTTAAACCATTGACTTGAATTTTAATGCGACTTTTCCTTTCTCCTACACACCTTTAAACATACCTCCTACATTAAGCTATATTTTCCCATGTTTATGGTGTGTGTGATGTGGGGGAAAGTGAAAGTTAATCACAGAATTGTCTTGACGTCTCTGGGTTACAGAGAGAAACCACAGAACTGAGTTAAAGAATAGGATTGTGTCTACATTAATATCTGTGTTTGGGCCTGAGTATAACTTTACAGTCCTTTGAGAGTCCAGTCCATAGATATAGAACATCTATATAGAACTGTTCTCTCTCTATGGTCCAGTCCACCTGCAGGAAAGTGGTGTAATGTTGATCCCTGGTGTGTGTTCTGTCAGCTGTTGCCAGGCAACCTCTCAGAGAGCTTCACAGCCAAAGCCAGCCACTCAATTGTAAACAGAAAACAGAGAAAGCCAAGTAACCCATCGGCCCTGACCTTTTAGGTATGGCATCCTGGACACTTTCCTCAGCTGTAGAGGAGCAGCTTCGCAGCCTCTGTCTGAGGGACTTTCCATGTGGTCATGGAAGTTGGGTGAGTACCCAAATCATTGATGTATGGCTGTATCAGATCCAGTTGGTGCATAAGGGGGCAGACAAATAGCTTATAATTGAAGAGCTGATAAAGCCGTTTTATATGTCGTCCACCTGTGGTCTGTACACAGTGGAATCTTTGAGTATGAGAATGAGATGGCCCAGATTACCTTTGATAAGCTAAGGAAGCTGTTTTTGTGCTCAGAGCAAATCCAGGGCGGGTGAATATGAGGAACAGAGCTGGGGATACATGGAGCAGGACGAAGAGAGAGAGGGAGCAGGCAGGGAGGAAGAGGAGGCCCTTATTGAGCTCTTGATCAGTCCCCTATCCCCATGGCGACATGAGGGCTCATGGAGCCCCCAAGCCCCAGTTCTGAGAGAACTGTCTGTCCGAGCACCTGAACATCTCCTTGGCAACATCATATTCAGCCACTTCAACACCCTACGTATCGTGGACAAGGGTGTGAGTATCCAAAGGATCTTGCTGATTCACAAGCATTATCCTGTGTTCACCTGTCCCCTGGCTCTGGATTCAGTTACTGTATAACCCTGTTCCTATTTAAATACTTAAACTAAACTTTTGTCAAGTAGCCAACAAAATAAAATGAGCCACCACTTTGGTCAGAACGGAGCAGGGTTAGGACAAACCCAGCAAAGTAATGTCAACCTTTCTGAAATCAAGGACTGGGTGGCATTGTTTGTAAGGCCCCTCTCCTGTTATACCTGTCTATCTGTTGGAATGTGTACCTAGACTGTACTGTACATGTATATGTTTTATTGTTTGTGTACATTAGGTCTCAGTTGTCGATGATGGCCTTCTAAGGTTTTCCAGTCTAAGAGAGTTGGTGCTGACTGCCAACAAAATCTCTGAGCTGCATGGAGGGCACCTCCCCTGTACTTTACGCGTGAGTCACAAACAGGGAGAGGAGGGCTATGGCACATTGACGCATATGTCCCACTGAATCACACCTGATGGATAGTTGTGTGGAAGGTTATCTCAAATGTGCTGCCCTGAGGTTTTAAATTGTACCTTGAAGTGGTAGATCAACATCTTTCTCTCACTCTTTCATGTCTTTCATGTCACAAGTTCTTTTGTGTCATAAACGTTGAATATTTTTCAGAACATTATAAGTATAGTTTCCGTTTTGACAAATCTGAATAAATATATAATAATAATAATAATAATAATAATAATAATAATAATAATAATAATAATATAAATGTGAATATATGTTTTTTGAAAGGTTTTGGAGCTTTACGCCAACCAGGTGTCCAGCCTTAAAGGTCTAAGCCACCAGCCTCTACCCAACCTGCAGCACCTGGGACTGGGCTGTAACAGGCTAGGCTCCCCAGCAGACATCCAGTATCTCACTGGAGCTCTCTGGTCAGTGCTCAGACACACACACACACACACACACACACACACACACACACACACACACACACACACACACACACACACACACACACATACACACACATATATATACACACACACAAAAGCTACTGATCAATATGTTCATTTACCAGATTCCAGCTATGGGCGGGAATATCCTTTATTATAATAGCAGCCATATGAACCCATGTGGGTGAAGCACAAACAAAAAGAAACAAGATATAACAACAGTAAAACCCAAATTATATTTCTCTATTTACTTGCTAGATAATCTACTCCCCATTTGAGAAATCTCCTTTATTATCTACAAATTGAAAGCAAGCTACACCATTGCTGTTCAGGTTACGAGGTCAATCAAACAATTTAAGTGGTAGATCAACATCGTTCTCTCACCAGTCACCACTTGCATTCTGTCTCCCACATCAGGCCACAGCTGGTATCTCTAGACCTGAGCTGCTCTGAGTTCCAGGGGCAGCAGGCCCTGGTGGATGCCCTTGGCACCCTGCCCTGCCTGAGGAGCCTGGTGCTTGAGGGGAACCCCCTAACATTGACCCCCTCCTACCCAGGCTTCACCTTAGACAGCCTTCCCCGGCTACTTTACCTGGACGCCTCGTGGGTGACACCAGATGATCGTCACCGCTTTGGAGGCCTGGCTAAGATGAGAGGTCAATAAGACTGTCAATCACACACCACACATGGGAAATATCCACTGTAGAGGGTATCAAACAGTCACTGTTGAGTATATACAAGTTGACTGTTGAGTAAAGATTAGACCTGTTTGCTTTCTTATCTTCAACCACAGTCACATTTAATTTTGGACAATGTCTCATATGGAATATGTGGAATGTTACTGATATGCAGACTGCTCTGTCTGTGTCAGGGCAATACAGGTGTGTGTGGTTATGGTCATGTTGCTTTGACAGACCTAATAGTGGACCAGGCCATGGTGACAGTGACAGTGCGAAGGATCCAGGGTGTTCCGGATCCCCTACTGGCTGTGGATGAGAGTGCACCTGAGTTCCCTGTTGTCAGCTATAGCTACTTCGTCACATACGAGTTCCTCAGCCAGCCACCCTCTAACCACAAGGCATGATTCCATTGCTGTTATACATTTTTTATTTATCAGGTTGTATTTCCTTCTTCTGCTAGCCTACTTGTCTGCCAAGTGCTTAGTTAATCAACAGACATACAGGCTCGATTGCAACACAACTTGAGAATGGGATGACCACATGCTGGTCTCTTGTTAAATTAGATACAGATTAGATAGATTAGGTATGAAAGAGATGATCCCTATTGCAACCAAGATTCCTCCTGTGACTAGAGCACTAGACTTATGAATTAGTATACACCTGGGGCTCATGTTATTATTAGATAATCTGGATTTCTCCCAAACATTTGCAAGCAACATGCCCCCTCCAGAGGACGCTTTAAACAGGTGCAACATAAACCTGCTTTTCGACCAGACTAATCATAGTTGGAGAAAATCTACAACATACACAATTACTTTTTTTTCTCAGTCATTTAAAGTAAAAACAATATATAAATGGTTTGCTCTGCAATTTCAATTAACTTATTATTCACAATATGGCTGTTGGCCATTGACCATAACTTTGGCCTACTTAATTGTGGTGAATGGTCTATTTATGTCCATTTATGCAATAGCCTATTGTATTATCTGAAATGAAAGCGTTCATCAACTTCATTCATCTACTTTAGGCGTGTGTAAGTAATCAAATGTAAGCACGCAGCTAATCGGCAAATCACCTCGTTTGGTTGCAATCGACCCATAATGTTACACAAATGTTGGTTGTAATTATTAATTAAGCCTTGTGCTATCTTGTATGATTTTGCTCTGATCACAGCAGAATGGCAGTGCCACTGCATCCACATCTGATACAGCGGCAGCTGAAGCAGAGAGGGAAGATAAGGGCATCATTGGTATCCATCAAAAAAGCTGTCAGGAGAAGTGGTCAAACACCAACACCCCAAAACCACACACCACAGCCATGATGATGCAGAGTGAGGAAACCTCCCATTGCCCTTTCGGTGGTAATCATGTTAATAATGACCTTAGTGTACCTGCTCCTAAATTAGATTCTCACTACCTCTACACACACAACTCACTTCAGCTACAGTAGCCTGTATCGGTATGACCATTAATCAGTGTCAACAATCGATCCGTATAAAATATACAGAGGGTTGTGCTAACAGATAGAGATGGGCCTGAATGACATCATCAATTTGCAATGGCTAAATACTTAACAGACAGATGATAACAACATTCCTGTAATCTCTCTCTCCCCACTGTTATCTCCCATCTCTCTCTCTCGCTACTGCTCTTCTCTGTTCTCCCTATACCTCTGTGTCTGTCTGATTTAATGTCCTCTTTTATGCAGTGACAAGAAATAGCACATCAAAGCTAACATGGGCAGAAAGCATGGACTTGGACTATACCAGTGTGCATTGTGTTGGTGACCTGGGGCCACTAAAGCACTTCCTCCTACGTGGGCTCTGGCTGACAGTCGTGGAGGAGAAGGTGATCAAATAAAATCTAACTTTATTCATTTAGCACATTTCATACACAAATGCAATGCAATGTAATTTACAGGAAGAATAAATATATTCTCATGCACGATTCCCAAACACCCACAACTGCATTTTGAACAATGTTGATACATTTCAGATCAATGTTTGGGTTGATGGAGAACAGGACTGACGTGTGGTGCTATCTGACTGTGTCAGTGTTTGGCTTTTTAGGTCCTGTCATGGCCAGTACCCCCAGGAGAGCACCCTGGACCAAAAACCCCCACAGAGAAGAAAGGGGGAAAAGATGTGAGGATACACAATCCCTCACTCCTTCTTATATCCTGCATATATACTATTGTCTATAATCACAAACTGAAGGGCATCACAAGGAACTTGTCAACATTGTCATTTGAGACTTGGGGAAGAATACAGTCTCACTTTACTGAAAAACAGGTTATATCATGTGAGGCAGAGGCTGTTTTATGTTTGTGCACACACATAACACAGTGGCAATGGGAAAGAGGAGGGAAGGTGACATTTCCATAATGGTTGAGGATGTTTCTAACAGATTAAAATACGTACCTTGCAACAGGAATATCCTGTAAGAAAAACCCTTAAAATCACAGGTATATCCATTTAAAATGAATACAAATGTGGAATTCCAGTAACTTAATTGTATGGCTGCATTCAGATTGGGTTCACCTGGTTTAATACTTATGCCTGTTTCGATGCATTTGCAGTACTCCTGCAACATTCAAGAATCAATTTATGGTAACAGACATGACTAGCACAACATACTCATTATGTTGTCTGTGTTGGCCAGTGTACACGTCCTGCCAGCAACACCTGTTCCAACCAAAAAACAAAGGACAAGAAGAAGAAGAAAGACTCAATATTGGACCTGGTCCAGGAAACTCCAGTCAGAAGAACCCTAGGCTCGGTCCATGTACCACTCCAGGAGTTGGTGTCAGGTGGTCAAAGGGTTGATGTCCTATGTGACCTTGGGGTGCTGCTCACAGACCAAAGCACCAGGGCCATGGTGTCCCGTGATAAGGTGTGTTTTTAGTGATTTAGTGAGACTAGGTATGTTGTAACATCCTACTGCTGTGTTAGCATTGTAAACATAGTCATTGTAGACATAGTGAGTAGCCCTTCCCAAGGTTTCTTCCATTTTTTATTTCCTGTAAGGTTTTATATGGGAGTTTTTCCTTGTCCTCTGCGAGGGTCTAAGTTTGGGGGGTGTCATGTGCCATCACTTATTGTCTTTTGCCTTTTGGCCATTATGAAAGCCTTTTAGACTGTAACAGTGATTAAGGGCTATACCAATCAAACAGAACTTAATTTTATTATCTATGGCTTTCTATTGCACATTTGGTCCGTATTGCTTGGGTTTTACTTGAATTAGTGCTTTAATTATCTATTACCATTGCTTGTATCATGTTGACATGTAGGCTACTACTGTTTATTTACTGTTTTCCTATTTCACTTTTCTTCTAATGTACTATTGTTTCTCTGACTTTTTATGTACAGCACTTTGAGCTTCAGTCTCTGTTCGAAAATGTGCTCTATAAATACACATACATTTTCTCTAGGACCTGAGTAAGAAAACCAAAGATGACAAGAAGAAGGAGGACAAGAAAAGTAAATCAGGAGGAGACAGTGCAGGGGGACAAAAGACTGCTGCACCCTCCAAAAGTGAGAAAAATAATCACATTCTAACCCTAGGCTCTATAGCAATACATTGTTTGTGGTAGATGTTGATAGAAAGAATTGCAGAATGAGTTACAGATAGGCTAGCTATCATATCAGGAGGAGAAAGAATTCCTGTGAAGGCTGTACAGCATCCTTGTTTGTTTAGTCAAAAAAGAAATAATGTCTTGCCACAAGGGATACAAGAACTACTTGGGTAAAAAAACATGCATGTGATCAAATATACATCGGCCAATCGACAGACATCATTTAGCCTACTGTATTTGATAAGGTCTCATGAATGGTCACGCCACTGGTTGAACCTGTATTGTGGTTGATGCTGGGAGTGATAAGTGGATGAGATTTCTGTCCAAAGCTTAGCCCTAGTGCATACCGACCTAGTGCATCACCTCCACCATCTTCCCTGCCTCATGCTTCTAGGTAAAGGAAAGGGACGGAAAGAGAGTGAAGCAGATGTCCGCATTGATGACACTGCTCACCACCAGTTGGAACCCATGACTGTAGAGTTCAGCTTGCATCTGGAGAAATGGCATTCTGCCTCTGAAGCCCATCTGCATCAACCAGAATGAGCCATTATCCCAAATCGACATGCGAAGAATAAAAACAACTGGCATGACAAAATTTTTAATTCACACACTTAATTTCATCATGTGTAACCTATTTCGTAATAATTTCAACCTGTATATTGCAAGATTAAGAATGTTGGGAAATCAGGCCAACCATTTGGAACTGCGTTTCACCACAACCAGTGATGGTGAGTGATCAAGTTAGATGTGACAAGAACTATCAAATCAGTTGACATACAGGTTGGTATGACGATGTTGGTATGAAGATGTTAATGCTTTGTATACTGCTGCAGACTGGGGGATCGATCAAAGGGTTAAAACACTACAAGGACTGAGGAAGAACTCAGTTCTTGGTTCAGACCATTCAGCTGGACCCTGAGTATGGGCTTGTCCTGCTGCCTGATTACACCAAGTAAAAGATTCCCTAAACACAGAAGTTGTCACTGTCCTTTATTTTCTTACAATATGGACTAAACATATTAAAATCCTACTGTTACAAGGATAGCAGCTATCTCTTCACAAGGTTCACAAATAGGGGAAAGGGAAAGACTGTTTAATATTTTTGTAACAGAATCTAAAAAAGAAGTCAAAACAATATAATCTAAAATCATGCACAATCATTTTGTGGATGAAAAATGCAAAGTGGAGTACTTAAATTAATTAGCCATGACACAATGTTTCCTCCACAATGTTCCCTCAGTCCTCAACCTCTCTGGAAGCTGTAATTTCAAAAATGTATTATGATACCTCAATGAGAGTAGAATAGCTGTCTCTGTAGTCAAAACAAGGACAATGGATAATGATTAAGGGCTTCTTACGCGATATATTCGATTGTATTGGCCATAAATACCACAACAAATAGCCTAAACGTGATTGGTTGGGTAAATGTCACGCCTTGCAGGACTGGAATGACAGATGTTCCCATTTTCTCTGTACGTTCAGACCGTTTGATGGTTACATTTCACCAGACACGTCTTGAACTCAACTTTGATGGTAAACTGTGTGCCATTTCTAAGCAATAAGTAAGTGAACATTTTATTTGTCAAATAATGAATTGCTTGTGATAAAAAAATTAAATTAGAAAGAGCTTGCTAGCTCGAAATATTTCTCATTAAAGGCAACTAAAATCAGTAGCATTCAGTAGTTAGGGTTCATTTGACCAGTTTTCTCCTCTGAGGAACAGTGGGAATGATTGTTTTAACAAATACTGGTCGCAGGCCGATTGGTAATTTGATACATATGAACAAATGAATATATATATGAACAAATCAATGTAGCCTATACAAGAAGCCTATATACTTAATTAATTGATCATATTGATATATGTACAGTCATGTACATGTCTGCCTCCAAAATTAATCTGTATGTCCTGACTCCTGACACATAATTGTCTAATGCAAACATACAATTAATGACACAGTATGTAGCCTATGTGTGTTCAATGTACTATTTGTATTGAATACAATTTAGATATACAGTGCTCTGCGTAAGTAATTAGACAGTGAAGCATTTTTTCTTCTTTTGGCTCAATACAGTACTCAAAACATTTGCCTTGAAATAGGGCGACGATGTATACAAAATGTTATCATTTCTAAATGGTGAAACCAACAGTACACACATACCGTCAAATAAAAGCTACTTTAACCTCATATTAATTAGTAATTAACTATTGTTTTTCGACATACCTATTATTATTATTATTATTATTATTATTATTATTATTAGGTGGGCTTGCTTGAGCAAGTCCAACTATTGTTCTTCTACATACTTATTATTAGGTGGGTTTGCTTAAGCAAGTCTAACTATTGTTCTTCGACATACTTATTATTATTAGGTGGGGTTGCTACAGCAAGTCCAACTATTGTTCTTCGACGTATTTATTATTATTAGGTGGGCTTGCTTCAGTAATTGTTCAAATTCTTCCATCTGCTACTCCTCTATTCGCACCAATCCAACTTTAAAAGAGAGGTCTAACTCACGTTGCTATGACTTTGCTATGGACGTTGCTATGGTTTTGATAGCTATTACACTTTTTAAACGTTATAAAATGCACTTTTTCACCCTTTAACTTTTTCTACCTACTCCCCTGAAGTACCCCTGGCTCATCCTATCTATCTATTTATCTATCTAACCTTATATCCATCCAACCAACCAATCAAACCATCTCTAACTTTATCCGCTATCATAATAATACTATCTCACTTTCTTTCAGCTACCCAGGACCACAACGTTTCTTCTGGAACTTATTTTTCTATTTATTATTATTATTATTCCAATTCTTCCACCTGCTACTCCAATACAACTTTTAAACGTGCAGCGAAGTCTAACGCGCGTTGCTATGACTTTTAGTTTTGTTACCTATTAAACTTTTTAAACGTTACAAACTTGAAAGTGCACTTTTTAACATAGAGGTCTATGGAAACCAAAAGATGCCATTTTTGATCTTTCTATACCTCCCCTTTCTCATCTATCCTCTCTTTCATATATCCATTCATCCAGCCAATCAACCAACCAATCTCACTTTCTTTCAACTACCCAGAAAATCTTCATCAACCCTGATAAAAGCTTTCTGATACCTATTAAATTTTTTAAACTATTAAGCATTTTGTCACTCCAAAAACTCTCATCCGGTTAACCAACCAACTCTACCACTCAACCAACCAACTCTCATCCGGTTAACCAACCCACTCCACTGAAGTACCCCTGGCTCATCCTATTTATCCATCTGTCTATCTATCTATCTATCTATCTATCTATCTATCTATCTATCTATCTATCTATCTATCTATCTAACATTCTATCCATCCATCCAACCAACCAACCAACCAAACAAACCATCTCTAACTTTATCCGCTACCATAATAAGACTCTCACTTTCTTTCAATTTCCCAGCAAATGTATCTATCAATCGAAACATCTTTAAATGTTTAAAATGGGTTAGTGAGTATAGAGCCAAAAGAAGAATAAATGCTTCACTGTTCCATGACTTACACGGGGCACTGTACATGAGAAATACATTTGCAGAGTATTTCTAAACAATTCCACCAGCTGACAATGCTCTTCAGACAAAATAAATTCTTGTTATTTTAGAAATGCTTGTTAATTTATCTTGACGTTCTATTTCAGAGCCATGTGGATCCTCTACAGTTCATGCCTTGGTAGATGGCACTGGCGTTTTCTTATGGGGATTGCTGTGTTTATCTGTTTCCTCTTTGTGATGATGGACCTCATTACCCAGCTACCAGGGAAGAGTGTGCTTAAACTGCGATGGATGGACCACACTAGGTGGCACTGGGAGAGGAACTCCTCAGCAACTGTCAGACCATCACCACTGTCTCCTGTAGATGTCTTCAGATGCTCCCTGAATGACAGTAAGAAGGACATTCCAGAGACTATCCCAAATCTCCACCGTAACTTCCTCATGTACAAACACTGCAGAAATTTCCCCCGCCTGTTGGCTCCTACACCCTGTGAGGATGACCTCTTCCTCCTCCTAGCCATTAAGTCCACAGCCACCCAGGTGGACCGCAGGACTGCACTCCGGAGCACTTGGGGGAAGAATGGTTACATTCAGGGTAGAAGAGTCAAACTGTTGTTCCTGGTGGCCAAGTCACAAGACAGAATACAGGGATACCCGCTGCAGCAGCTACTAGAGTTAGAGAGCAGGCAATTTGGGGACATCTTGCAGTGGGATTTTGTCGATAGTTTTTTCAACCTGACCCTTAAAGAAGTCCACTTCCTCAGCTGGTTCAGTGAGGAGTGCCAGTGGGCCAAATTTGTGTTCAAAGGGGATGATGATGTTTTTGTTCACACCAGCAATTTAGTTGAATTTGTTAAGGACCACAACCCCTCTGAGCAACTGTTTGCTGGTGACATCATTTTCAGTGCTCATCCAATCCGGAACCCCAAAAGAAAGTACTTTGTACCTGCTGAGATGTACCCTGGCAATCAGTATCCTCCATACGCTGGGGGTGGGGGCTACCTGATGTCACGTCAGACTGTGCTAAGCCTGAGTGTGGCAGCTTTGAGCACTGACCTGTTCCCCATTGATGATGTCTATGTGGGCATGTGCCTGTTGAAGCTTAATGTTACACTGACACTTCACTCAGGCTTCAAGACCTTTGGTTTCCATCAGGTGATGTCACACTTCAACCCCTGCATCTACAAAGAGATTATGCTGGTGCACAAACTTAACCCCACAGAGATGTGGACCATGTGGTCTCTACTACAGGACCCTGATCTGCACTGCTTTAAAAATGTGTGAAGCTCTGGTGTTTTCTGTTTGGTCTCCCTTGTCAATAGACAATGTCTATAATGTAATTCTGCCAATTATGCCAACTTTGACAGGGGAAGATCACTGAATAATCACTTCATTAAACCAGGATCTGTTCCAATTCATTACCCTTCACCCTGAGGTGTGCAATCGTGCACTTCCCCTCATGTATTTAAAATAATAGAATTGATGCAAGCATATTCCTTACACCAGTCCATACTGTTTAAACCCATGAGGGGGAGTGAAGAAGTGCACACATCAGGAGAAGGGTAGAGAATCACAGCACAACGCTGGCTTAACAATTAATTATCCCATGATCATCCTATCAAATTTTGCAGCAATTGATCCCTGGAATGTTATGAGATGTGATTAACATGGAACTATGAAAGCATTTGCTGCAGCCCAATCAACACTTAACACAAATAAAGACCAGGGGCACTCTTATTTATCCATGAATTTCATTTATTTATTTTTCTACAGATATTCAACATTCAAAAGCTAGGTAAAGAAATTCATAAGCATCATACCATCAGTTTACAATATTTTATCCCCATAAAAATGATAATTTAATTGTGTAATGTTCTTGTAAAGGCCATTTTAAAGGAACCAAGGATTTTGAACAGAGGAGGAGAGGGATAAAGTGTGTGCAGTGCTTTAGGTTTCTTAAGCAGCTCCCTCCTTGACCACCATCTCGCTGTCCGATGCAGCCTAAATGAGGTCTTAAGCCAAGTATCACTGCTTCAAGCCCACCAGGCGCTAGCCACGCCCCTCTCCATGCATCCACCACGCAATTATCACAGACAGATTGACAAACAACCTTTTTAAAAGTGCAAAGTATTACCAAGCGTAAAAAAATAAACTATAGCCTTGTCCATCTTTTGCACAAACTGAAGTGTAGAACAAACAAACCGTGGATTTCTTTAACAAGTAATTTACCATTCCGAATAATACCTTAAAATCACAATACCTATGCATTTCTGCCCCCTTTACCAGTCAATGGTGTGTGAACATAGTGTGGGTGCTGATAATCAAGTTGATAGATTTTAGGGGGGAGATCATTCTCCCATAAGAGCGCTTAGGGGCTTGAGCAAGACAGACTTATAACAGAAACAAATGCACGCGCACACATGTACAGTAAAGAACCCTATGTGCACTTGTGCACTTCAGTATTTGAGTAATGTGCAAAAGAGGAGATTGTCCAAAGATGGTGCTGGAAGGCTTTAGAAGGTCTGGTCATCGTTACAGGAGTCCGTCCAATGTCCAAAAACCTCACAGATGTCACAATAGGGTCGCTCCTCATCCTTACTGCCATGATATGTGGTGTGGGGTGGAGAGTCAGGCGTCTGCATCTGGGTAGGGCAATCCTCTGTATCATGGAGGTCGAAGCAGTCACAGATGTCACAGAACAACCTTGGGGGAGGCTTCTTCTTGGAGGGGCCTTCGTTAAAACTGAAGAGGAGAGGGGTAGTTGAAATACAGGAAAAGGGTGAGTATGTATGAATGACAAGAGAAATGGTACAGAGCAAGGACAAGTAAACAAGACTGACAAGATGGTATCGGTCGAAACAACCATCTGTTTAAAGGTCCATGCTCTAATACAACAATACAACTCTGTATTTTTCATTTGTTTAAGAGCGTGGGAGTTGGCTGACCCATCATAGTTGTCCATCTCGCTGGCATTATTCCCGTTAAGCGCAGCCTCTGCCATCTTCTCCAGCTTGCCCTTGAGGTCCTCATTCTTCTTCTGCAGATCCACGATGACAGAGTTCAGAAACTCAATCTGCCCCAGAGAAAAAGTGATGTCACTTACATAGCCACATATCAGAGTTCTCTGTCATGCAGCACCAACTCTACAAAAATGTGATACTTTGTCAAATGGAAAACAGGTACAATAGATCATCCAATAGCATTCCCATCTTGCTGAGTGCAAAGATCACACAAGCTGTTAGTAAATTGACCCCTTTTGCTAACCCACAAGAGAACCACAACCTTCACAAACGTGTTTGGCCAGTTCCTGTTATGAAAACACACCAAACAATGAGGGCAACAATGAACAGTACCCCACTGGATCGTCCACCAATGAAAAATCATAGCATCAAAGCATGTGTCAATTCATACTCAGTTTGGATGAGTAAATTCATCAATGTCAGCTTCAGAAATAAATGTCAGAAAATTTGGCAAATAGCATATATCCCCAAAACATAGGATCCTACCCTAACCCAAACAGTTATGGATGTAAATACTGATGGTAAATGTCAATAAAAAGGCTTGATTCTTCCTTAGGAGACGACCAGAGATGTAAACATTTTCAGGAACAGGAACATTCAGAGATTATTCAGAACACAACAGAACAGCGTAGACCAAGAACCATAGTGATATCAACAGATACAACATGCATGAGTGGAGCTGATGAAAAACAGTAACAAACCGCTGCCTGATTGTGGGGTAGCATTGCCAACATCAGGGACAGGGGAAGAGGAGGAGCGATATGAAGAAGAGGAGGAGGGATATGAGGAAGAGGAGGAGAGAGGAGACAAAACAAAGATCAAAATTAGAAGGACCCATCTAATGTCAGACAACAGACAAGTCATCACTGACAGATGTGAAAATACTAAAACAACCCAAGAAGAAAAGTAGGCAGCAAGCATTACAGCAAGATCACTGAAGAACCTCAGACAAACTAATAGGATAAGCAAAGAAGAGAATATTTGAGAAATCACTGTGGGATGATAACGTTACAGCCTAAAGTGAATCAAATAAAAAAAAATATATATATGTTTACCCTACGGTATGCAAGATCTGGTATAAGTACTGTAGTCCAGAGGCCTATGCCCATGACAAGAAAAGTTTTATATCACATCTAGTTTATTCATTATGCATCAGTTTCACATACCACTTGTCTGAGGCTCTACAGTGAGTTCATATTAATTGTATGCCTACATTGCCAATCATGGACATGGCAGACATGGGCATCAATAATGAGAGCAGTTTGGTGTTAGCAGAGCATTCATAGCCATTTCATAAGCTAATTTGCATTCATTTAAGCGGCATTTCCACACTACAGCCAAATAGCAGGCCCTATAGTTATTGCATGGAAACATCTCTTAAGTGAATGAAAAAGTGATTAATTCATCAATTTAATTCACTGGGCCAAATGTGGTCATAATGAAAGACATGCATATACCTGGCTCTCTGTAGTTGTTTCTTCCTCCCTTAGTTGGTCCAGAGCAGCATCACCTGGAAAAGAAACATCCAAGAGAATGTGAATCTAACCACTGAGTGAGAGCCAAGTGCTACCTAGAAACGACGTCTTGATTTGTTTGCCAAGTCCTACCTGAGGAACTGATGACTGTGTCCTGCCCTCCAGCCAGGCTCTTCTCCAGGCTCTGCACCCGATGCTGCAGCTCAGCCTTGTCCCTCTCCAGAGACTGAACAGCAGACTGCAGCGTCTTTGCTTTGGCACTCTCCCCACGCAGCACTGATAGCTGCTCAGAGGGAAATAAACATATATACAATGTTGTAAGAAATCATATTCTTTTGGACTGAAACTACAATTCAGTCTACATTCTATAAACAGGAAGGAAAAGGTAAAAAGGTAAAGATGCCCGAACTACAGCCACGAAACAGAGAGCGGGTCAGATAGTTAATTACCATATCTCACAATCAGTGTATGGATGCCTCGTATGAAAGGCTAAGGAAAGGGCAACCATCAAGATGTTTAGACATGGGGAAAAGCACCAACTCCCCACATTCTCACCTCACTCTTCAGTGTCTCCAATTCCTGATCTTTCTCTGAGATCAAGGCACTGCTTTTATTGATGGACTTCTGGAGAGTGGCTTTCTCCTTGTCTAACTCCTTCTTCAAAGTACTCTCTCTGTCAAGAACAAAACACATGATTCGTAAGTCTTTACTCTCACTCTACAGGGGATTAAAAGAGCATTGATCCCCATTTGAGTCAAGCCCTTTGTTTAAATGACCACCAGCAGCCAACATGTTTCATGCATGTGACATGAATTTCCTGATTGCAAAAATTCTGACAGGTAAAGTTCCATCTTTATAATACAAATCTATTTCCCCACATAAATATATACCACTTGATAAGAGGCATACAATAAGATGACATACTGAAAGACAATGGCATACAATCTAGCCAAAGAACACAAAGAATGAAAGTTGACGTGGAGCCGATAACAATAACATAGCATGACAGTGTAAGACTCTCTTCGGATTACAATGGTTTCTGTTTACAAGCACAATGGGATAAAACAGGCTTTAAAATTGACAGATGTGAAAAACAGGTAGGGTGAGAGAATATGCAAAATGGTTTCTGTTAAATACAATCATTCCAGAGGCTTCACATTTCACGTTACCATTCATAATCAACCAGATGAGAAATGTGAGTGTCCAATACTGTATCATGACTTAAAAAGAAACAGAAATATACTGAATTATCTGTCTAAAGCTAAATCAAGATTAGAGAGACCTACTTAGATGAGCAGCGCTGAATTCCTCTATAACCCTCTAAAATAACTGTTATATTATATTATAAAACAAAAGGTATATAAATACCTGCAGGTATTATTGGGCAAGCTTTCAAAGACAAAAGAGGATGAGGTTAGCATGTAGGACAGAGCACAAGCATTACATGCCATGTTGACAGGGGGCTGCCCATAGGTGCCGAGTTGCCATCAACATTGGGGAAAAAAAAAAAAAAAAATCAATGGCAAAACTTGAGACAACACAGTTTCTAAATAGGTCTACCTTTATTAGAACAGAGGTTTGGCTGCAGCGAGAATAAACTGCGGCAGCCAGATTGTTTGCACACCGCACCTTTCCTTTTCTTCGAGATTTTAAAAAGGCCTGTGGTAATCTAAAAGACAATTTGGTTGTTAGGAAATGTAATAAGCACACCTCTGCTTTTTTTCCGTAAACCTAACCCTAAGTGCAAGGATTATTTTCATTTCTTCAGAGCGCAAAAGGCAATCCAAAAGATGGGGTGATGGCATGCCTAACAAAGTTAGTAACACAAATTCCATTCCAAATTGCCTTTTTAATATATGTAAAAGTAACACCATGTGCAGTCTCTGAATTTTCAAGCAGTTATGAGCTTTCCTACTCAGAGAATTGATAACTACGGGCCCTGATGCGGTAAGAGACAAACAGAGAGGTCGCTGGTGTATGCGGAGTTCATAATTAAGGGGGCAAAATAGAGGGGGCCATATAAAATGATAACATATAAACCTAATGGCCCCCGTACTCGGCATCTATGGGACTGACAGCATTCATGCTTTATTTTAGAACAACTGGAGTCTTACTGCTGCCTTGTTGATAGATTTGAATAACTGACACTGGAAAAAAATATATAGCCATCCTCAATGGCCATACAGTTTCTCACCTTTGCTTCAGCTCTTGCAACTGCTTATTAAGTTTGGAGTGCTCAGTTCCCAACTGAAAAAGAGACACAATCGAGTGACTTTCTCAAAATTGCAACTTTTTATACAGTGCTCTGAAGATTCTGTAACAGAATGCCCATGGAGGCAGTTTAAGGCTGGCAAAAAAACAGCAGTAGTCCAGAGGTTCTGGTACTGTACCTTCTGCTGCCCAGTGAACTCCTTACGGCTGCTGCCAAGCTCCTGGCTCAACCTGCTGTTCTCCTCCTGCAGGGACACCAGGGACTGGGACTTCACAGAAGCAACTTGCTTCAGCTCATCACTGAGCACGCACACGCACACGCGCACGCACACGCGCACACACACACACACACACACACACACACACACACACGCAAGAGAGGAAGGTTAAGGAAGTAAAACAGAGATAGGTATGAGGGAAAACACTGTTTCCCTACTGCTTGCTACTAGGATAAGCAAACAGGACTGATAGGATGAACTTTCCAGGCAGCAGATTTCATGTTATGGCTGAGGCTTCTATTCTTGGATATGTCCTGTGTTATCATTAGATGCAGAGCAAGCCTTTGACCATTTAGAATGGGAATATTTATGGCCTGTATTTGAGCATTTTGGTTTCAGGACTAAATGTATACATATGATCCGCACTATGTGAACACTTCTGCGATCATATCCACTGGCTAAATTCAGCAACATCCCATATAAAAATTAAACAAACAGAGCAAGCCATTTCCTTATATGCATATAATATTCTCCTCTATGTTGCAGATGTTCAGAAGTCCCTCCAGTCAGTTATATCTATTTTCACAGCATTCAGCTCCTGGTCTGGCTACAAGATCAATTGATCTTTAATTTTCAGACTTATTACCTCTTAATTCAGATATGGGCAGTGGACAGCTACCACCAATTATTCCAGTCAAGAAACAGATAACCTACTTACAGATTACCATATCCCCATCCATTAATACTACTTTTAGAAATAAAATAAAAAGTCCAAAAAGACAGACAGATGGTCAGTGATGCCTGCATCCTTACATGCCAAGATCCCTATAGGACAAAATGTTTTTTTGGGGGGGAGAGAAATACCCCATCTTAAATATGCAACTCTACAAAGAACAAAATCCACTGGTGGTCTTGATACCAAATGTTTTATTCTACCAAATAGCCTTCCAATTGAATTTCATAAAGACCTGGTTAAATCCAGGCGCACATGCTTCATGGCAAGCTATAGAAGAAGCATTAGTGTCCCCATATACATTACAGGATTCATCATTTGTTAGATTTACTCCAAAGAAATTTTCTTTCAATGTATGGAAAGCTATGAAAAACATATGGGGTGTAATCCAAGATGGCATTCAGAATATTCCAACATGGTGAAATAAACTATTCATACTGAATAAGAAACCTTTCATATCAGGCTCTTGGTCAAAGAACGGTATTCATTCTTTTAAAAGGTGTGTTTAATAGTAATTGACTCTGCACAAACATTATCACATGGGTGTTGTCTCATTTCCTTTATGTGAACTTCCAAGGGGCCATTAGTACTCTTTACCATGTTTTATGGGAATATCCGGGTGTTACGCATGTACAGTAAACACCGTTTGCCCACCTCTCAGAATGGGATCAGAGTGTTCACCCACCTTTTATTGTCTCAGGTGTGTTGATCAACGTTATCAGCACTGAATCCGAAAAACTAAAGTTTTAAAGATATGCTATGGAAGTTGAATTGCTAATTGTTTACCTCAAAATGTTACTTGTGTTGAGTGTAGGCCTATGGTTATAATAATCCTACAATATTAATTGATAATCAATTTCTTGCCTCATTAAACCACACATCGCCTTATAAACTTAAGCTAAGTCTATGTTTATGGGCATTGGGAGGTGTGCCCCTTTTTAACCGATGAGATAATTTCTGGGCATTATTTCAGACTATTAAGGACAGACTATTTAACCCATTTTGGCTTAAAAGAAATACATGTTCATCACTGGAATTGAGGGTTTACCCAAAGATTTGTATACCACTACATCCCTGTGTCAAACCAGATGTTTAGCAGAGTGACAATTGCTTTTGAGCATGGCTCTGAGCATGATGTCAAGTTTTCTTTTTTTCTTTTTTTTTTGAAGACATCCAGACCTTAAGGTTGGGCATAGGGACAGATAACAGTTGAATGTCTAAAAGTATGTATAAAAACAGAAATACTAATCAATAAAACAAATAAAGGACTCTTTTATATATCAGAGTTTAATGGAGTAGAGGGCAAATTTCAAAGGCCCGGATGAGTGACTGTATTGAACTGCTCTCTGCGTCCTGGATCAGTGACTGCGTTAAGACACTACCTGCCCTAACCCTCCCCTGCCCTGCCCTGCCGTCGGATGTGAGCGCTCAGCCAGGACCTGCCAGACAGATACACAGCTGACTCTCAGGGTACCTCAAACCAAAACATTTAGAGGTAACAGATAATAGGAAAAGTACACTGGAGAAATGAAGGTTGGTATTGGAGGGAGATTACTCAGGGCTTGTGTGTGATATGCCTCATTGCAGGGTTTCCGTTAGCCGGTAATTGCCGGTTTTGGGTCGGTAAAAATAATGAGAAGCCGATAAATACAATTGTTGTTGGCCAAATTGTCCAGGAGAAAAGTAAACATCAGTGTGGACAGAGTCACGCCATCTGTCGTAAGACAATGAACTGTGACCATCATCAGAAAATTATATGCAGCACTACAGTCTCTCCTTTATAGATTGAAGGAGAGACAAAAACTGCCAGTCTTAAATATTTTCACGCCCGCAAAAAAGTTGATAGTGGCATGATGAACATGACTGTGAAACGAAATATTATGAAGTGATGGTTTTTTAAATGTATGATGTTGTAAGGTGAGACATCTTCTGTCATTGTTGGAATCAGGACAAACAGCCAAAATGCAGTGAGGTGTTCACCCTACTTATCTCCATCTCGCATTACATTGCTCTCTCTCGCTAGAATAGCTTATACTGACATGCACTGCTCTCGTGATCAGACCTGTTTATCGGGTCCAAGCATGAAGACGCAACGGGCAGGCTGCAAAGTTTTGCTTTTCAATCAAACGTCATGTTGTTGGTATAAGAACATTGTTGGACTTTTTTATTACAACATTACAGGCAAACTTCTAGTCTGTTTAGATGAATTACCATTATCTAAATGATTTGTCATTCTGAGCACTGTGGGTGGACGTCCTAATTGGTTTCACACCCAATGCATATGGATGTCTGGTAAATTCGAATGTTGCGTAACGGAAACCCTGCCTCATAGGTACGCTGTCCACACAAACACACGCATACTCACATCTCCTGGCACAGGGTACTGATCCTCTGGTTCTCTGAGCTGAGCTGCTCCTTGGATTTACTGAGCTCTTCCTGGTACCTGGAATTCTGCTGCTTCAGGGACTCCACCTGAAGTTAAACACATAGTTCATATGTAATTCAATGCCTGATTCAGGGCACATTGAATTAGAACATGAATAAGTATTTAAATCGAAGATGTGACAAAGTATACCATTCAAGGGGCTGACTATACCTTAACTCCATCTCCCTTGATTGTATTGATCTATCAGGAACCACCAAGCTAGCTTATACAAGTGACTGGCCACTCTACACTCCTCCTACTTTTACAACCCACAATGCTCACCTTATGGTATACCACCCCATGACAGCATTGGAATTCCTGTCTCACCTGACTTTGCATCTCCTGTTTTGCACTACGGAACTCCTCCAGTAGAGATTGGGCCTCGCTCTTCTCCTGCTGCAGACGGCATTTCTCTTGTGTCAGCTGTTCCAGGGCCTCAGCAGTCTGCCCTGAAGTCTCGGCTGCCTTTGTATGGAAAGAGGGACATTGTCAACCAGACAAATATAATGCCAGAACTCACTAGTGTGTGGGTTGGTTGAGGTGAGCAGTAAACTCAGACATCATGAGATTTGCAGATCCTCTGGTTAAGCCTTGTTATATACAGCCAAAATCACCTTTGACTAGTCAGTGAGACAATTATTCTCAATTTCTAATACCATGCAGAATTAAATTGCATGCTTTGCATGTCAGTCATCCCATTCCAAATTTGATTGAGGCTTTAGTGGGTTTACAATGATCTTGTGTTCACTAAAACACTATGGCGTAATTTTCAGGAATCATTGCAATGCCAAGATCTCCTACAGCTACGCAACAGGCAAATGGCTTTGTCTACAGCATTAATGAGGGACCTAAAGGTTAACTTAAAAGTGTAAAGTGAGTTGAGAAAATATATTTATTACATCCTGTGGTCTGAGAACGGATACTTTCAATAATGAATCTGTTGTGTCAATAGAAGTATACCTCAGCGATTTACAGCTGTACTGTATAACAATGTTCATTAATGGGGACCTACTAAATACCTCTCAGTTGTGTGTCTTTTCAGGTTTCACCAATGTTTTCAAGAGAAGGCTTTCTAGGTATGACTTTCCTTGACTAAATAGAGCAACTGCCTTAAACCTACACAAAACTAACTTAAAAAGGTCTGAGCACTGTTTTTGTCCCAAAAAAACGGTTTTTAAAATGTGGCCTACTCGATACTCGGTATGGATACAAACATGTTGTTACTGGCCAGGGATGTTTTAGGGGATTGGGCTCACTGATTTTCGCCTTTCTGTCTCTGGTAGCTGCCTCTTCGAATCGTGTGTGCTTGCAGAAACACAACTAATGTCCGACACTGCCAGTAACAACAAGTCCATTTCGGGGGGTTATATTATTATTAGGGAATATGTTGTTGTTTGGAACTTCAAACTGAATTTGTCGTGTTTCTGGCAAATATACGCCCTGCTCCTTTTAAATAACAGTTACCAAGACAGGTTAAGCCTACTCCTGGACTAGAACGCATTAGGAAATTAACTATTGAACATGGCCTTTAGTCCAGAACAGAAGACCCCAACTTCTCAAATCACGTTCTTAGTCCACAGGATTCCAGGTTTTTAATAGCACTTATTTGTAAGGGACTAAAAGCAAGATAAAGAAGTTAGTAAGTGAAGAAGTACGTAAGTAAATAAAATTAAAAAATGTAAGCACAACAGGAAAGGAGACCAAACCAGCATGCAAGCATTAAGGGTGCAGCACAACCTCAGCCATTCAAATGTGATGGTTAGTTTCAGGACTTGTTAGTAGTGGAATACCTCAAGCTGCTTGGAAAGAGCATTTTTGAGTTGGGCCTCAAGCTGGGTGACTTGCTGGGTGGCTTTGTCTCTCTCTTTCTGCAAGGCTTCCTTATGGACACTGAGGTATGACACCTTGGCATCCAATTCTTCTCTTGCCTTAGCAGACACTGATGCCTCCTCCGTGGCAGCATTGAAATGTCCCTCTATCAGTGCCCTTTCAGCATGTAGGGCCTGGGCATCTCCTTCAAGCCGTGTCTGGATAGCTCGCAGCTTCTCTACCTCTTCAAGGAGCCTTGAGCATTCCCCATCACCGCTCTCTTGGCTGCTATGGAGAGAGGAAATGTCCTGCTCCAGCCTCGACTGTACAGCTAGGAGGTCCATTTTCTCCTTAGCCAGGGAGAAGGCCTCTTTGCCAAGCTCTTCCAGCTTGGTAGAGAGACACTCTTTTTCTCCAGCCAAGTCCCCCTTTTCCTGGTCTCTCTGCTTCAGTTGTGACTTTAAGGCCTTAACCTCTCCATTCAAGACTTTTATTTCCTGTGCAGCATTCTTAAGGCTGGCAGACATCTCATCCATGGCCTTGTCTCTAGTGAGAGATTGTTGAGTAAAGTCCTGTACTTTGGCTTGCAGCTGGACTTTCTCGTCAAGCAGACCCTGTTTCTCAGCTATCAATCCAGTGTGAGTGGTCTTAAATTGTTGTACCTCATTAAGCAAACGTTGTTGTTCAGAGGCCACTGCATCTCTTTCAATGCAAACAGAGGCAACCTCTGCCTTCAGATTGAATTCAGACTCCAGGAGAGTAGTCCTTTCCTGTGTCACAGTTGATAGCTTTATCTGTAAGTCCTCTACTTCTTTAGAGAGGGCATCTTTAGTAGAGATCAGAGTATTTTGCTCATTGGCTTTAGCCTGCAGCTGGGATTTAAGAAGCTTCTTTGCCTCTGCAGATGATTCTGTCTGGCCTTTGAGCTCCTTAACCTGCAGAAGTAGATCATCTTTGTCCTTCTGCAGAAGCTGTAGGCTCTTGTGAAGCTCTGTCTGCTGGGACAGCAGGAGCTCCCTCTCTTTTGTTAGGTTATTCCTCTGTTGAACAAGCTCCAAACGCACAGATTCAGCTTCAACTTTTAGTTTGCTGTGCTCCTCTGCCAGTTCAGTTTTGTCTTTTTCAAGGGCCTCAATCTTAGAGCAATGATTCTGGAACTGTTCTTGTAATTCAGTTTTTTCTCTTTTCAAGGAAGCTCTCGCAGCTTCAATCTCTTCTTTCTTCTGTTTTGATTCCTCCAGTATGACTGTAAGATTGGAAGTGGCTTGCATAAGCTCAGAATTAGCTTTGGAGGAGCTATCCAGCTGGTCCTTCATGCTACGGATTTCGCAAGATAGCTTGTCTCGCTCATTTGCTAAAGTTGCTTTCTCAGAAATCTCCTTTGTGTGCTTTTCTTCCAGCTCTTTCTTCTCTTGTATTGAACGCTCATTCTCCATCTTCTGCTGCTCCAGCGCTGATTCCAAACCCATCTTCTCTTTACGTACAGAGTGTAGCGCCTTCTCAGTCTCAGCAATTTGAAGACAAAACGTTTGCTTCTCCTGCGCAAAAGATGCCAAAATCTCTTTGACTTTCTCCTTCGAGGAAGCCACTTCTTCTGTAAAGAGGTGGAGCTTCTCCTTCAATTCCTCCCTCTCTTTGAGAAGCTCCTCCTTCTCAGAACACACTTTTCTCTGGGAAGCAAGCAGGTCCTCTTTCTCCTGCAGGAGGTGAACCCTTTCAGAGTCTGTTACTTCACTGCTGGTCTTGAACTCCTCAAGTATCTTGGCCAGACTCCTTTTGGAAGCCTGGAGCTCGTCATTGTCACGGATAGACTTCTCAAGATCCTTCTTCATCATATTCAGCTGATTCTGAAGTTCTGCATTAGTTGCCTCAATGGACTCCTTCTCAGAAATGAAAGCGCTGATTTTAGCAAACATCTCAACTTTTTCTTTGGTCACCATCTCTGATTGGGCCTGCAGCTGAGTGTTGTTCACACAGAGGTCTTCTTTTTCCAAGCTCAAAGACTGAAACCTTGCCTGTAACTCAGCATTCTTTGCATCAAGGGATTTCTTTGCCTTTCTGGCTGCATCCCTCTCCAACACAAGGTTTTCATTCTCAGACGTTAGCCTCTCTTTGCTTTGCTTGAGCTCCTCCTGGAGCCCATTCCTCTCTTTGCAGGTCTTCTCATATTCCCTTGATAGCTCCTCCCTCTTAGTCTCCTGTTGCTGAATCTCTTGCTGGTACTTCAGGAGGACCTCATTCTTCTCTGTATTGACCTTTTGAAGATCTTCAATTTGGGCATGATGCTCAGTTTCAGAATTCTTCAGGCTTATGTTTTTGGCCTGTGCTTCCTGAACGACAGCTCTCAGATTCTCCACCTCTTTGGACAGTGAAGCCTTCTCTCTATCTAACTGCTGATTTATGGTCAAAAGTTTCTCTTGATCCTCTGTGAGCTTCTCCCTAAATGTCAAGAGTTCTTCTGTCTTGAATGAGAGCTCCTTGTGACAAGCCTCAGAGGCAGAGAGTTTGGCCTGGACATCTGAGAGCTGCTTCTCAAGACTCCCCTTCTGAGCCTTGAACGCAGCACTTTCCTCAGATATACAATCCAGAGCTGTGATCTGCTTTTGCAGGTCTGCAGACAAACGCTCAATGTCCTGCTTGGAGGAGTCGAGTTCAGCAGAAAGAGACTGAGGGAATAAAGTTGAAAGAAAAAAGGGGAAAAGTGAAGTGAACACAACCAAAAATGAAGTAAAGCAAATGAACAAAAGTAATAAAATGCAACTGGAAGGGTTAAGCTGGTGCAAGCATAAACATTATGGGAAAAAAGATACCATAGCAGACACCACCCTGAACTTACAACAAATACATTGAAAACGGGTACAGCAATCAAACATTTTCAATTGAGAGTATGGGTTTGTGTGTGAATTATAACTGTGATGGCTTGCTGCTACTCTATTTAGGTCTATGTTTTTCTCAAAGACCAATGTCTCTTCTTTTCCATTTCATACATCTTGCATATAAAATTGGATATAACTTGAGTAAACGAGAGCAGTGCATGGGTTGAAATATCAATTAGCCTTTTCATATGGCATACTGCATCCAAAACACTAAGCTAAATGATCAGTGCAGTTCCATTCAGTCAATTGAGTTTCTTAAGAAGTCTTAAGAGGTACAATTACAAAAAAACTCATAAGTCACACAAACTTTAATCAAACTCCATCTAAAATAGTAAGGTGGTAAACTGAAACCACCACCAAGCAACAGTTTATAGTGCCCCTGCTTTCAAAGTAGCCCATAAAAACAAACCCATAGCCACATAGAAAATGCTGAAATGAAGATGGTGAATATTAGGACCGTTGCTGGTTGTTAATTGTAACAAACACAAAATAATATTCATACCAGCAGGCTAAGTATCTTTCATACATTTTGAACTTATTCATAAATATTTATCTATGTTTACTGTTATGGAATTTGAAGGGACATGAGCTGGGTTCCAACATTCATAAAAATGTGCACACCCATCCTGACCAAAGGCAATTTTCTAACACCTATCCAAAATACAGTGCATTCGTAAAGTATTCAGCCCCCTTCACTTTTTTCGCATTATGTTATGTTATAGCCTTATTCTAAAATGGATTCAATACATTAAATTAGGATTTACTACTGCCTACTGGACACTTACATAGTGAAGTAAAGACCTGTTTGCAAAGGTCTACACCCCCCTTGCGGTGGCTCTCCTAAAATTAGCTAAAATGCAAGCATTTCTTCAACAAGTTAGTCAGTAGGTTGAATTGAGTCCATCTGAGTGCAAGGATATTAGTTCATGTGATATCGGAATGAATATCTTTGTCTTTGTAGGGTCCCTGATTTTAATAGGAATCAATTACACGCTGTGTTGATTAGGCTGTCACTACCAACTCAGCAAATTTCTCAACTTTCTCTTGATCCCGAGTCACCAGTCCCTGCAAAGCATACCCATAACATGATGCAGCTACCACTATTCTTCACACAGGGCTTAATGCTTTGTAGTAAAACCAAAGAAACACATTTCCAGCCATTTTTTAAAAATATTTTTGTTGTATCACTTGAATTAATTGTTGCCTCATAAAACAATTATTGATTTGAAATAGATTTTTTCACGAAAACAATTTTGCATTTGAGCTAATTTTAGGAGAGCCACAGCAAGGGGGGTGTAGACTTTTGCAAACAGGTATTCTCCGTTTTTTATTTTTAATAAATTACTACAAATATTTAGAATTTGTATTCCATTTGTCACTTTTATTTGAAAATGTCCAGTATGCTGTGTAGATCAGTGAAACAAATAAAATAACAGTTCTCATTACAACAATCTCCAACATTACTAAACATGGCCATTGGTGGATATTTTGTACTAAAAGGCAGCACCTCCCCAGAACTTAAAACTGTGATTCTGATATACTGGAGACAAATAATATAATGCTATGATAAGTTGGTGCTTACCTGTGCCTTCTCCTTATAAGGTTGCAGGTCAGATACCAGCCTCTCCAGCTCCTGGAGTTTCTCCCTGGAGATGCTCAGTTCCTGCCTCGCCTTGTTAGCCTGACCCTGGAGCTCCTGTGCATGGCGCTCTGAGGCCTCAGACAAGGCCTTCTCCTGAGAGGCCTCCAGCTCCTTGGCCTGGGTTGCACCCTGCTGCACACCCTTCTCCTACACAATGCATAAGAGAAGAGATATTTTAACTAATTACATCAACAATTGTTAGGAAAGGGACAGGGGTGGAGAGAATGACGCATTCTGTGTTGTGCACTCAGGAAAAGGTCTAGCCAACTCTGATAATTTAGTTGCAATATGTGGCAGCACTCAAGAAAAAGCATATCTATTCGCACTTGAAGCCATTTCAGTTGTCTTCACTAACCTCTTATTGTCCCTGACTTTCAATGTCTCAGTTTTATCCAGGTCATCACTCACCAGGTCAACAATCTTCTTCTGTAGGCTGTTTAGCTGACCCTGATGTTTGTCTGTGGTCTCCTTCAGCTCCTGGTCCTTCCGGCCTAGTTCCTGCTGTTGTTGCTCTTCAGAACGTGCCATGCGTTCCTTCTCCTCTGCCAGTTGGGTCTGTAACTCCTCTAGCCGCCTAAGAAAAGGAGGGGGAGAGGGGGATAACTATCTGACCAAGTCAGACAGGTGGTGTTCTAACAAACTAGAGGCTCATTCTTGGGGACAGTTTTAAAGAATTATAGACAATCATATGGAGACAAAATGAATCACTTGAAACTGAATTACATGAATCTCAGTAAGACCTGATAAACCAAGGTAGCAATATGGTAAGACCTACTTTAATATAGCAACTATCATGTGATTTATGAGCAACATCTTACTATTTGAGATGAGCATTAAAATTATATTGTAATGACAACCCATTATAACTACACACAATGTATCTAATTCAAGCATAATCATTGCAAGATCAGTAATTTGTGAATATTTTGTACTCTGTTCAGCAAGCAATATAAAGACATTTAAACATCTAACATTTAAGATTATACAAGTGTCATTTCTTACATCCCACTAAAGGAAAGTGTCAGGTATCAGAATTTGTAAGATAAAAATGAATGCATTGTTCTACAAGAGAGCAAATAACTGTTGAAAATGCATGTGTACTAGAGACTTCATCAGAACATTTTTGGGCTGTTAAAGGCATGTACCTTTCTTTCTGAGTGAGGTCTTCGTTCATTTTGTTGAGCTGTGCTGAGCTATCACCTGTTGACTTCCTCATGTCTGAGATGTCACTTTTGAGTTGGGCCTTCTCCTTTGTGATCTGATCAAGATTCTCATCCCCAGCCTTTAGCTTCCTCTCCAGACCTGAATGTGAGATAAACTAAATTAAATCTGCTTGTCAAAGTCCCTGAACAAGAACACAAACAGTTTTGTTACAACATACACATATTTCCCACACAATGGACAGGCCAGTAAATACAACTTTATCACCAAGGAGAGCAACAAATGAATAGTGATATTTTGTGATTTTGTTATTATCACTAGTCCCCCCTTTTTAACCAGACATATTCAGAGTTATAATAATTATAAATTATGGAATGAAAAATAACCCATAAGAAAGACAATTCATTAGAATTTGGTTTACCCGACAGAAAGACAACGACAACAAAAAACAATGATGTCACACAAATGGTGACTTGTACTGTGTGTGCGCTGTAGGTTAAGCATCACAGTTTTGGCCAAAGCTCTGACCTGCAAGTTGGCTTCTTAGAGCCTCTGATTCAACGAAGAGAGATGTGCATTGCTCCTCCTTTTTGCCAAGCTTATCAAGCAACTCTGAAAGAAAGAGTTGAATTCAGACTACTTCATGTATCTACAAGCAAGATATGACAAGATCAACATGGCCCAAGCAAATACCTTGCATAGTTTGTGTTGATTTAGTCTGATCATCTGTGCTTTCTGCCAGTTTTTGTTTCTGAGGAAATAAAAAAAAAAAAACACTTATTAGTATGTATGTGCATGCTGGAATGTGTTGTTCCATGACAAACCTCAAAATTACTCACAACTGATAATGTGACATCCAAGTTATGCTTATACTAAAGACTAAACTTGTGGTTTATTCGTAATGATATCAAGTCAAAACCTCTATAGGTATCTAGCCTCTTGAAGTATGTGTCACCACTATGTGATGAATCTTTGTAGCGCAAGATTGCATTCTTTGTAGCATTCCCTAACATGATGATGCTATGCTCTTCCTTACCTGAGCTTACCTTACCTTAAGTCTCATCATAACAGTCATGCCACCCATTCCCAACCCCCGGCTCCTCACCACCCTGTAGGCCCCATGACTCACCAGCTCCTGCTCCAATGAGCTCTTTTCCTGCTGCACAGAGGTCAGGCTCTGCTGCACAGAGAGGAGCTTCTGCTGCTGTCCCTCCAACTCAGAGCTTAACTCATTGAACTATAACACAGGCCAGATGGTGACACCATGCATGGACATGGAGGACATTTTGAAGAAAACAAAATAAATATGGAGGAAAGGGTAATCATGAACAAAAATAAATCCAAATAACGAATTTGATGAAAGGGATAAGATATAACAAATAGTATCGTACAAATGTATTCCATAACCAATTGGCAAATTTGTCAGTTATAACATATGGGATTGGATATACATTTGGAGACTGAAATGGTGATTGACAAGGGGAAGATGGATGTGGGCCCACCTTGACACCCTGTGAGCAGGCCTGGCTCTGGGCCTCCTCCAGCTGGGTCCTCAGGCTCTGGAGCTCTTGGTTACCTTGAGCTTCCAGGGAATGCAGGGCCTCCATAGCTGCCACCTGCTCTTGGGCTTCTCTGGCCCTGTCCTGGACCTGCTGGACTAACTTGGCTTCCTGTTCCTCCAGCTCCTTTACCTTCAGCTCAGCAGCATGCAGCTTGCCCAGCACATCCTCCATCTCCACCAGGTGCTGCTCCTCAGCGCTCTCGACACTGGACCGCAGAGACTCATCCAGACGCTCCTTCTCCTCTGACACAATCAGCAGCTGTGCTTTCAGCTCCTCTGTCTCCTGTGCCCAGGCTGCAACCTCTTCCCTGTGCCTGGCCCCTGCCTCCTCTAGCACCAGCTTGTGCTCCACCTTCAGCCTCTCCAAGGCACTCTTGGTATCCACTAGCTCTGTCGCCTGGGCACCTGCCCCTTTGCTGAAGGACACCTTCAACCCCTCCATTGCTTGCTGGTGAGAGGCAATGGCAGATTCCAGCTTGCAGCGCCACAGTTCTATGATGTCTGCATTTTCCTTCTCACCCTGGCTCAGGCGCATTCTCAACTGCTCATTGTCACTGGAGAGCCTCCCGGATGAAGCCTGAAGCTGGGCCAGTGCTTCACGATGGGCCTTCTCTTCAGCCCCCATCCTCTCCTTCAGCCCGGTCAGCTCACCCTGTTGATTGGCTTCCTGAGAGGCCAGTTGAGCCCTTAGTGTGATCACCTCCTCAAGAAGAGGTGAGGCAGTGGAGTCAGAACCCTCAGAGCCCTGTTGGGACTCCAGACGCAGCTGCAAGTCAGCCACTTCCCTTGTCCGCAGAGAGAGGTCCCTCTCCAGCTCCATGATGCGGGACTTCTCGGACACTGTGGCAACCTATGGGACAGCACAACTCTGGCTCAAAAAAAAAGTGTGTTCTGTGTACACTTGCAAGACAAGGTAACTGCTGAATATCCCTGGCATCAGGCAAGTCTTTGAGGAAGGGTTTGTATTGAGTTTAAATAGGGCCCTATGCAAACACATGGCAGAGAGGTCCATCACAGCAGTAGTATAAGTACATGTCTAAATACATCAACTGACACTCTAATCCCACATTTGTATAGGATGCCTGTTCCTGACGTATTGCACTGCCCTCTAGTGGCTATAATTTGGTGGTACTATATCAATTCTCACACAGCACACCTCTGGTGTTTTGAACTTCACTCTCCAGGAGCTGCAGTGTCTCCTGATTTAGACCAAGAAAGCCAGAAATGTTCACTCCTAGTGATTAATTACATCAATTGAAAAAAGAAAACCAGCAGAGACTGTGGCCCTTGAGGATTGCAGTTGAATGCCCCTGCCATATTGGTTGTGATACTCCTAGGGGACGAACAGAGGCATTGCCTAGGAATGGGAGCAGGAGAAAGACTTGCAAGAGATGGGGAACCCCAGATAAGCAGGCTGGGAGGGTCAGAGGGTATGGGACACAGGATAACTGGGAACAAGGGAACAAATAACTGGGCATAGGGGAGCTGACTGGCTACTCAGCAGCACCAGCAATGAGACTATAGGCAATCTGTGGGCATTTAAAACATGGAGAAAGAGGCAAGAGAGGAAAGACCCCAGGAATGAGTCCTCAAATGCTAATCCTAGAGCCTATGTGGATAGATAAACACTGCTGTTCTCAGGCAAAAACCTATTCTAAAAGGCAAAGGATTGTTCCACTGTGAAACTTCATGTGAAACCTATCAAAATTGTATCATAATTTGTGCGTGACAACATAACAGCTATAGTTAACACTGCTATACTGGTGACAATCAGTAATGAGAATGGTCCGTGTTGCCAGACGGGTGAATGGCTGCTGTGTGAGCATTTACATGTTTGAAATAATGTAAAGAAAATGAAAGCCTGTGGAAGATATGGCAGATTACAATGCGAAGTTGCAATCCCCTTTCTGCCTTTTGAGATTAGTTGCTAACTAGTAAAAAGTTAAGCAAATTATTCCCTGTTGGCTTTTTGACATTCAAATGCAGTTAAATATGCATGCATTTGGAAACAAATATGGATGTGAGGAGTGTAGAGAAGTAAATATATAATGTGTATTTAATTAGAGGGTTTTGTTATGCTGCTGTTTGAGTTTAACAATATTGAGCATATTAAATGAGAAAAACTATACCATCAAATCCTTTTTGTCCACATCTGTCCAATGTGAATTAGGCTATTGAATAGTTAAGTCCTAGTATTGCCCATCCACAGGCCCCAATAAAGGGAAAGACCAGAAAAAACACAGCATAATGGGGCCAGAGCTCCTGGTACCTGGAGCTCCTCAGCAAACCCTTAACCAATCCTTTCCATATCATCCCCATCCCCACTCCACCCTTTTTTCCAAGCGCAGCACTACGTAGAGCAAGATCCATTACCCTAGTGTCTTCTAACTCTCTCTGGAGTTTCTCAGCTTTGGTCTTTTCAAAGAGCAGGCTCTGTTCAAGCTCCTTAATGTGGGCATGCTCCAGTTTGGTCTGCGTCTGTTAGTAAAGAAGGGGAGAGGAAGAGAACACAACCAGTGCCACCATCACATGCCAGCCCAACGCAGACATAGAGGGGGAGGGTGCGGGGGGGGGGGGGGGGGGGGGTTGGATGAGGGTGTTGAGGGAGGTGGGGTGGAGATGAGAGGGTACCCCATGCAAACCTTGCAGGCAGTGCCTTGCACAGGTGAGGATAGGGGTGTAACTGGTAGTGTGAGGGTATGGGGTAAGGAGCAATGGAGAAGGGAGATGCGTTATGCTTATGGATATGCAGTTGTTGGTTGTGATTAGAGGGAACCATGCATAATGGTACCTGGTGAACAGACCAAGGGATAGCCTAGGGATGCAGAGATGTGTGTGAATAACTGAGTGAGCCAGCAAATGAGTGCAAAATAAAATGGAACTCACCACATATAGAAAGAAAGCAGTTTGTTTTTCCTCACCCATGTGATTTACTCCATGCCATGGAGGGCTTTGGTACATTCATGTGAACCGGAGATTAACCCTAACTATTCACATGAACAAGCAAAGCCTGACATGTTGTCAAAACCAACACTGCTCTCTCCCTTTTGTGGTAAGGCCCATTTGTTTAGCAAGTACAGAAACTATTTACCAGAGGATAAAACAACAAATACCCATATACAACATTTATACAACTTGGAACCTAAACAAATCAGTAACACTGTAGAATATGGGGCCACTTGAATTAAATATAATCTTTCCTAGTTTACCCTTTATACTATATCTCCTGATGCCAATACCTGCACATGCAGTGATGGCTCAGGTTTAAGGTTACTAAGAATATGGTGCCCTCTATTCTGAAGTGTTACAAAGTGCAGTACATTTACTTTTGATTAATAGATTGCATGGGGGAGTTTGAGCTTAAGCCTGTGAATAGGCTATGAGATGGTGGGGGTGGGGCATCTTCAGTGGTTCCATGGTTAGCACTGGACCAACATGAAGGACAAGAGGAGAAGAAGAAGAAAAAGAAGCAGTAACATCACATCACTGATTTAAGGGGTTACAGCACAACATTAGTACACAGACAACTGCTTGACATCAACAGAAAGCATTTGCTGTGTTGGTTCGAATTGTTTCGGGGGGTTTTGTGTATTTTTTAAAAAGCTGCATTGCATGCATGTGATTAATACATTTGTTGCTGTAAGTAGTACACAGACTGTTAGTAAGCAATCAAAGGAAGATAAAAGGGGTATTACTTCTAACCCTGTGGCACTCATTTTTAAAGATAAAATTTGAAGTGGGACGCCTTCGGGTAATTGGGTTGGTCCCCTGATTGGAGTGGCACTGTGGGATAGATGACATAAATCCTTTGATCAGACATGTGTACATGTTAAACAGCCCCCCTGAGTCTGCTCTCCACTGAGGCTCTGTCCCCCCACACAATGTGGTTTGCTCAGGGAAAGACAGACAGAGTAGGCAGTTTCCAATGAAAAGCACCCCCCCCCCCCCCCCCCAACTAAATCTAGATCGGGGAGTTTATAAAGGGGTGGACAGAGGGAAATTGGTAAACACTGTACTGACGTGACGTGACAGTGATAAAAAGACAAGAGGGGATGTTTTTCTTGTTTACCCAAGCATACCGTGTTCCTAATATCCAGTGTTATCAAAGTAGTTTGCTCATTGCACACATGAAATGAGGAACATCATGATTGAATGGCTAAAAGAAAATGAGGGACTAGTTGAGGTCTGATTCTGATACAGCCCTGCTACATGGGGGGATGGATGACCTTGTCCTCACTATGAGTACATATCAGTACCATAGAGAGAATGAGATTTCAGTTCGAGTCTCATTTTACCGGGCATAAAAGATATCATGCCATGCAACCAACCTAACGGGACTGTGGGCAGGCAGGATGTCTTGCCTATGCAGACAAACTGCCGATGATATAAATACTCAATCGTTGGCATTCTAAACTACGGAAATGTCACTCACAAGGACACCAATCACTCCCCTGCCAACTTAAATCACAGCAAACCTAAGGCAAAGAAGTCAATCTAATGCATACAAAGCCCAATGGGGGACCTCAGATGAGATTAATCTATTCATTAGGTTAGAATTAAATGCACCATCTAAACCACTTCAATCTCAGTGATCAGGAGCAAGAATGTTGCAGAGAGACTTTTCATTCCAGAGATGGACTTAACCTGCCTTCTCATCAGAAAAGGAACACTTGCTCCCACCTCCTCTGTATGTACTCAAATGACTGTTCAGCAAGGCAGGTAATTACAACTCCAGTCACTAAGGGCTGCAGTGTTGGATTACTCCTGATGTATCACAGCACCACAATTAATGATTCCATTAATTAAGGGCCAGATTTGGACATGAGATACACACATTTTGATATACATCTGAGTATCAGTGTGCTTTGAGTGTGTACAAGCGAGGGTGTGTTTACCTCCAGATCTCCTTTGGTAATGCAAGCTTCCTCTACGCGGAACTGAAGGTCCTCCACCTTCCTATAACACAGAGCACATTCATGTTATAGTCATTTTACATTTACATTCATGGCATTTAGCAGACGCCTTTATCCAAAGCGACTTACAACAAATACATTTATTTAAGCAAGTGAATCATCTATCCATCAGTCATCATAAGATAAAGTAATCAATGCTCGGACCAGGGGCCATAGGCAGTCACAATGCTAGAAGAAGGAAACCTTTTTTTTTTTTTTTTTTTTTTAACAGGAGAGAAACTTGTACAGGGGGGTTGTGGGTGTGAAGAGGTCTTTAGGAGGGACCGTTAAGATGTAGCCTGAACACAAATCCAGTGCTAATAAGGGTAAAGAGTTTGAGAACTGGGGAATCAATCCCAGCTGAAGGTAAGAGATGTGCACACACTTATCTTGTGAACTTAACCTTCAACAGATCTTTCCATCATAGACCTATCATCACATCCCCTGCCTCAGGTCCCACCACTCCTCACCTCTTCTCCTCCTCCAGCTGATTCAGCAGCTCAACCTTGTCCTTGTCCGCAGCCTCCACAAGTGCACGCAATTGGTCCATCTTGGCCTCCATCTTCAACACATGAAAATATTCATTAGATGAAGCATGAATATGGTTTCAGAGCCACTCAGAATTAGTCACCCCTGGTATGGGGTGCTACAGTAAAAACAGAATAAATCTGATATGAAGTTACAATGCTGCTGGTTGTAAAAACACAGTATAATGTTTCCTGATTACAGTGGTGAGCATCAACAACAGGTGGCAGTGCTGAGGTTAACGTGATTGCCATTTCAATGGATTCACTGGTGTTATATGTTAACATTACAAATTAAACTATACACTCACCAAGCACTTTATTGGAAACACCTGTACACCTTCTCATGGTGGAGGTGGTGTAATGGTGTGGGGAAATCTGTGTGTACATGCTGTGTGTGACGGTGCTGACCTGCTCCTGGTCCTCTCTCAGTAGAGTCAGCTCCTGCTCCACCTCACCCACGTGGCTGGTGGCCTTGGCCACCTCTGCCCTCTCCAGATCCCTCTCAGCCATCAGCTGCTCAATGTGCTGCTGCTTCTCCTTCAGAGCCTCCTGCAAAGCCGTGGTTCCTGAGATCTTTCTATTGTACCGCGACGAAGTCTCTGTTAGCTGTGGATGGGTAAGAGGGGAGTGTTCAAACAGACAACACACCCATTGGTCAACACAGGTTCAGGTCAGCATGAATACAACATGTGGAAATGAAATTACTCCAGTTAGGATATCTAGTTGTATGTGCTTTCTGGGCATGTTGGTATGTGTGTGCATTCACGCGTCTCACCAGCCCTGTGCGACTGGGCTTGCCGCTGACGGATGAGGCCACGGAACTCATGGAGCTGATGGAGGAGGCACTGGGGCTGCGCTTCAGGCCGGACGGAGTGGCCACCACCTTGCGCACCGTGGTCTTGGCCTTGGCTGGTGTAGTGGAGGGAAAGCCGATGCGTGTGACCTTGTGAACTGGGGCAAACAGGCCATACTTGGGTTGGCACTGAAAGTATCTGGGGGGAACACGAATTAAGGGGATAAACAAAACATGTGTCAGGGCCAAAATAAACCTGATAAACTGGATACTTACTATATGGGGACTAAAGGAAGGAATTAAATAGTCCTTTACCTACATGTATCGGCAGAAAGTACCGCTCATATCAAAGGAGTTTTGTGGGGTACCCATCCTCATCCATTATTTTTAAAGCTGTGCTGTGTACACTATAGGCTGATTACCTGGTTCCGGCCACTGCTCCGTCATTCTTTCCAAGGGGCTCATCCAGTTCAACACCACACCACTCGCCCTTGGCAAAGTCTGTTTCACCTAAAAAGCGGACCACACCAGCTTTTGTACCACCAACCTGCAAGGAAAATTCATACAATTATATGCAAATTAATCAGCTTGACTTGGTAATAAGCTTGGCATGAGGTCATACCATCAAAGCAACAGAGCCAAATGAGTCAATACATGCTGTCGAAAAATATGGACTTCCCTCAACCTGCAACGCCACCTGAGACGTTCCAGGCAGGTCTGTGTGGAGTAATGATGTTCTGAAATGTAATCGAATGTAACCATTAAAATATGTGGTTCCGGGCGGGGTTGTGTGGAGTAATGATGTTCTGAAATATAATCAAGTGAACGAATAAGATATACTAAATAACTAATGATATAAGAACAGATACAACTATTCAAATGTAACCAGTATTAGATGTTTTAATACAATGAATTTTCTATTTTCAAAAGTACATGTTTAATGATTGATGTTGAACTATGATAAAGTTGGAATAATGTTGAAAGGTTTCTAATATGTTTTATGATTTAAGTGTTGAAATGTAATCAAGTTTGAAAGGGAGAGAGAGAAACGAGGAACCTGACAAGGCTAAGAGAGGGTTGCGAAGCAGGTTGCTAAGCAGCGGACTACAGCAGGAGTCCAGATCGGGGGATAGTATAAAATGGGATGACAAGAGCATCTCAACAGGCAATTAGGACGGAACCCTAAAAGACCAGGAGGTCTTAGCCCAATCAGGGTTTCACGACCAAAGTTCTGGTCCTGGAGACTTAGCCCTTGCTCTATCAGTAGTTGGCATTGCCCATAACTGTTAGGGGTTGGGACTTTGTTAAAAGGCTTGCTGGAGCTTGGAAGGGGAAGCAAGAGTCGTCGAAGTCCCTCGGCTGAGGGCACGGTGCTACTCCGTAGTCATTAAGCTGAGTGACCACTTCACTTGGAAGGAGAAGTGAGTGAGTCATCGAGATGGGCTGATAAAGGAACCGAGAGTATTCGTCCATTGCAAATGTCGATACTGGATGGGGTCTCTCTAAATTTATATCAAGTCAGATAGAGTAGGGACCAGTTTAATAAAACCTTACCAGGGTAAGGTTTCATTTCTTTTTATATTTTATTTCTTTTAAACTACCATGCTGTAATGCTTAAAGCTTAAATAAAGCACAAACCTGTATTTAAAGAAAAATAAGTAATGTAGTTCTTGTTAGAAGGTTAGTTAGAAATGAAACTGTCACCTAAAGTTGAATTATCCTCCTTGTTAATTGTAAAAAGTTAGATTTCATTGCGCATATTTCATCATAGGATCTGAATGGTTATTCTAACCTACTTTTTAAATATCTCCTTTGGATGAATTGACCTCATCGATAAATTAAATTCCTGCGACCACACCAATTGGCCCTCATATTAGAATAGAGCCGTTGTTAACCGTTGGGGCTTTCCTAAGCTGCGTTCCGTTGTGGGTCACTTAACTGAAGCAGGGGAAACTATAGGAAGTAGACGGTTAACAGTAGGGTGAATCTATTGGCCACTAGTCTAAGCATATCTTTAGAAATCCTATCAGGGTAAGACCCTCTAGGCTAAGGATCTAACGCGATAGTCGAAGGGCTAGTCCGGGGCTCCTGTGCAGGGCCATTTTGCCGGAAGACAACGCAAGCCATATCCACAGAACTAGGTCAATTCATCAACATCTCTTTTTCCGGTTCTTATACTCAACAATACACTACTTGTCAGTTTGCAACTAAATTTGGTCTTTGTGTTTTTTTAGTGTTTCCTGTGCAAGTGTGAGTGACACACTTCCTTTTAACACAATGTGCTACACAGCCTGAGGCTGAGGGGGAGAGAGAGAAGAAAAGAAAGAAAGAGGGGCCTTGGAATCACTCAGGAAGGAAGGTGTGCATATGTGGACAGAGCTTGGCTGTGTGAAGGACTATACACAGACAGTGACCTCACTAAACAGAGGAGTGTTATTACTGGCGTTCTCATTGGCCAGTGAGAACTTGAGAGGGAGGAGGTGGGTGGAGGTTGTGTTCCACAGACACATTCCTGAGAGATTACCATGGTGAGAGGGATCAGTCGTGTGACTCTGAGACCAGCCTGTATTCATGGCAATGTCCCCACTCTAGACAAGAGTAAGGGGGTAGGGCTTGTCTGTCGCCAACCTTGGGCAGTGGTAGAAAGAGGGCACTTGCCACTAACATCTATTAAGTGAGTAATCATTGGCAATGGGAAGTGTGCCAATTATTTTATTTTTTTAATGATATAACCTTACCAAAACACGGTCACCCATCTTCAGCTCCCGTTCGCCCTTCTTGACCGAACCCGTCTCTGAGAGATTGGAGACAGACTCGCTGTTTGTGCGTGCCAGATTGGAGCCTGGGGTGGCAGGTGCGGCTGATGTGGCGGGTGTGGTTGGCGTAGCCTTCTTTGCGGCTGATGTGGCAGAGGGGTTGTGGGAGGCCATGCTGGCAGTGGAGGGAGTGGGTGACGCAGCCCGAGAAGGAGGTGCCGTCTGTGTCCCATTAGCCTCGCCCTCTGTGCGGGACAGCTTGGAAGGGCGGGTAAAAATTCCCTTCAAGGCCTCGCACTGGAAGTAGCGCACCCCCGCCACCGAGCCGTCATTCTTACCAATGTGCTCATCCAACACAATACCTGCCCACTGTCCTGGAGCAAATTGAGTCTCCCCCAGGAACTGTACGACGCCTGGCTTGTTCCCATTCACCCACACGTGCTCTCCGACTTGGAAGGTCTCCCCACCATCCTGCGTTTCTGCTGCGCCAGCACTTGGGGCGGATTTGTCAGCTGTAGATACTTTGGATCCAGCTACAGGGGGACAGGTTGAAAACATCTATTAACTGACTGATAACACCAGTGCTAACAAGGCTAACATGTTGGGACAAGCTCATAAAATATGACACCTTTGCCCTGTTATTAAATACTTCCAAACTATCTTACCCAAGAGGGGAATACGTTACATTTCATCAATTAATTCAGTATTTTTTAGGTACTAATAATCTGGGGTGATATCTTCACAGCTGAGCAAAAGAGAGAGGGGTCACATTTTCACATCATCTCTGACACTTTGAAACAAAATAGCACCACAAGGATCCAATTTCACGTAGCATAATGAAGCTACATTTTTCCAAAGCATGCCAGTGGACTCAATTCACAAATTTACATCAGTAATCCACCATCTTTTGGCGAGATTCTGCCGCAAATGTTATCCAGTGTACAACCCCAAAATGACTGGTGACTGATCAGCATAATGTCAGCACAAAATCTACTCAAGCCGCTTCAGCAGATCCAGACGGATAACGCAGTAACCCCCTTTTATTGCATATGTAAGCTGATTGATGACATCAAAGCCAGAGGTTAATGAGAGGCAGAGGCAGTGTGAGGAGGACCCTTACCAGTGGAGGGGAAGGTTTTGGTAGCTGCTGCCCCTGATGGTTTGCTTATCTTGCTGGGGGCTTTGAGGCCACTCGGCTTTGCTGTGCTCATGTTTCCTCTGTGTGCGTGTGAATTCCACAGGTCCTTTCTGTCTGTCAGTGGGTGCCGGCTGACCCCAAATCATTGAGCTCTGCTCTTTGATGACAATGTTCCCCTCACGGCACCAAAATAAATAAAACAAAAATAAAAATAGGAAAAGGGGTGAGGGAGAAAAGGGTGAGTGCCTAAAGGATCCTGCTGAGAGAGAAGAGAATGACATGAATGACTGCCACACAGTACAATCAAATCGCTTTGTGAGTGTTTTGGGGGGATTTTATACACATAAAAGGCTACTGATAATAATGAATGAGCAGTACAGCTTACCACAAGAAAACAAAAGGAAATTTGACTGATTAATAATTCAATGAAACACAGGCCTTCAGTTGGATGCTAGAACAAATAATGAAAGTCAGCGGAAGAAGGGTGATTTTGCTGGTCCATTTTCAACTTGGTGGACATGACAATTCACACCATGGCCTTTTAAATGGACTTGTTCACTTCGTATCATTGGTTCAACTTCACAAATGGCACTGACAACAGTAGACTTACTGTATCTTACATTCAGCATGGATAAATGGCAAGCATAAATGGATTGAATGGCCTGTTCATCTTTCAAATGATCTTTGTTATTATTATCAATGGAGTCTGTCTGTTATGACAACAAGCCCTGCTGCCCCCTACTCTTCTGTCACAGTCTAATACTAAAAATACTCAGGTCACAAGCCGGTCCACATACGAGAGTGTGTATTTAAAACATCTTCTCAAAAAACCATGGGGCGCTCAGTGACGTAGCACACTAAGGCGCGATGATATGGTATGCAAGGTCCCTGGTTCGTTACCGGCCATCAACATATCCTGCACGTCATCCCTCCTCTCTCTCACCCATCCTTCCTGTCGATCTCTACTATCTCTATCCCAATAAAGCAGAAATGCCCTAAAACATATATTCAAAAAATTATAATTTGCACCCATGACCAATTCAGAAACAGACAAAGGGACACTGAGGAAAAATTAAGCGCAAAGGATCATAGTATTGTACACATAGCTAATTTCAGAGTGTTGAAATGTATTTGGTTGAGAGGGAACAGGTGTACAGAAAGACCAGAGCAGTGAACTTTCCCATATCAGGTTACCACCTTACCCCTGGAGGTCAGCCATACCAGAGAGGGATATATGAAGCGAGAGACCTGACTCCTCACCTTCTTCCGTACCGGCTGAAATTTGACGCTATGCAGACAAAGCCGTGTATTTTTTAAATACAAGTCAATGAGATGTCGCATTTGGTCGACAAAAGATGTATTGTTCATTAATATCATTGGGCTTAGCTAAGCAACCTCCACTTTAACGATGCCTAGGTTGTTAAATAGGTACTGGTATGAATTAGCAAGGATGTCTTGTTGCTAGCTTTGAGCAAAACAACTTTATATCGAAGTTGTGCCTGTCAACCTTCATGAATATGCTGCTATATTGCTCTCGCATTGGTCCTCACTGACTGGCATCCTGCTTATGAATGCAATCAATATTAGCCTACCATTCCGTGTTGGCGGACAACGATTCCCATTGAAAATGAGCCCACGAGTTTCTTACCATATACAGTTTTTGGCCACACTCAACTGCTGCCATGGCAACCCAGAAACGATGTTGTAAAGAATAAGGGAATGTAGCCTTGTCTTCCAAAATATTACCAATATGCCTCCATCTTCTCTGAAAGGTCAAGGCTTCGGTTTTACATGTTCTGCTAATCCATGAAATAAGGCAAAATGGGGAATAGCCAAGGCTTTACACTGCTATAGAGGTATCCGCAGGCTCTGTAAGAATCAGTCACTCAACAGCATCAAGAGGCCCTGGATTACAGGGAACTGCTATGGAATTTAAAATGGACCTTGTTGACACAGACATAGCTTCCATTCCTCTGAAGCCCTCAGAGCTGGGTTAACTAAAACAAACTATTTACGTGTGCACGTGTACACTCTCTCTGGCAGATCTCTCTGCAGAGAAAGGGTGGGTTAGCAACATTGACCCAGTTTCCATACAGGACTCCAGTTTTCCACTTCGGTGCATTTGAATGACACTGATTAGTGCCCCGAGGTCAGAAGAACTCTTGTGCAGACCCTTGAAGAAAAAGCACAATTTATAGATATCTTCCTGACACAGAGTAATGTGATGAAAGAAAGAAAGATTGTCCATTGCTGTGCCTGTTTAGCTTATCAAGTTAAATTCCAACCCAGGAGCATTGAATTAAATATTATCCTGTAACAGTAAAATATAAGCAAAATGTCTGTTTAGGGGATAGGTTCAAATCAGAGACACGAAAATGTCCACTGTTTGCTGCCCGCTAGCACATCCACCAGTAACATTTTAAATACTGTATTGCCCATCTCCTGTGGCATGTTCGGGTGCATAAATCAACCTGGGGAAAGAGTGTGCTTTCTTACACAGCCAAGCAAGTTTTCTACTTGAAATATGGATGTCTTGTGTACGGGAAAAGAGAGAATGGTTTAGCTCTCAGTGGTGCGCTTGTGTAGTGGACTGAACATGATCCACTTATGTTGTAGACGTTTCCAACTGTAGTGATGGTAATCCTTTGCTCCTGACTCTCACTCTAATCAGAAGCTAGGAAGGCAGCCAAACACCAATGTTCTGTAAATGCAGGTTTTGGGCTATTAGCTTATCCTTACAGTAGGCCTATACCAAATGTTCAACAGAAGCTACATTTTGTCTTTGATTTATCAAACGAACCAAGTGGTGGACCAAACACAAGTACCAAGTATCTATATAGCCTAGTTATTTCATGAAAAATGGCAAAAATGCCTCTTTGGGGACACAAGAAAGGGGTGAGGGAGGACATGTCATGTAAAACAGATTTACTTTTGAAACCTATTTGAGGGGCCACCACAAGAGATAATCGACTTCCATGTACGATTACTTGGAGCAGGAGCTTATCCATCATGTATCTGGCTTAGCCATGCACAAGCACAGTTGTCGAGCCTCACACAGATTGCTAGCCTTCTCTGAAGCATAAATTCAAGAGCTTAGCCTGCAAACAGCACCATAAGCTAAAATGATACAGAACTGATAATCGATGCAGATCGTACAGTAGGAGGGAGTGATGAAGATCCAAGGACAGCTTTACTATGCCACCAGATTTCTGTTCAATTGGTTTAAATAAGAGACACTTGCAAACAAGTTGTTTGGAGCCCTGCATCAGTGGTGTAAAAAGCCTTTCTAAATTACAGATTTAAAATGTGCTTATAGTGCATACCGTAAAACTTCCAATAAGCGCAGAGTCTTCAATAAATGCCTGTCTCCACTAATAGCCGGAGCCACTAATGACACGTTTTACGGTAATTGCATAGGCTTATAGGCCTACAGAAGGGATGTGAAAAAATCATCTTTGAGGGAAAAAAAAAAGCTTGCAAAGGTTAGCTGGAAAGCTACGACGATTTTTTACATAGCACTATTCACCTATCTTGGCAAAGAATAAAGGCTTCAGTGCTCTCTCTGCTTTTACAGGCTTAGACGAAGCCTGTAAAAAAACTACTATGGATTTTTCCTAATCGATATTGAGTCCGGGTATTACTCGTATACTCAAGTACATATTCAGAGCCCTAGCCTACAGTATGTCAAAACTTCCCTCTCCAGTAGGCAGTTAGTTGTCTGTTTTGGCAATCTAAGCCCAAGGTTCACTTCACTATGCCCTCTCAAATCTCACTTATCTAATTTCTGCAATCCATGTACAAAGGCTTGCTCACACATAACACAATTGGTTGGGGTGTTTCACTAGGCTAGGGCATGCTCTCGTTCATCCATTTTGAGGAAACATCTGCTGTGATCATTATATACAGTTGGCCTTAGCCCTCCTGATGCTGGCAGCAGGAGGTGTGGATGCACAGACAGCCCATTAGAAGTAACAAGATGGCAGGATCCTTTCTCATCCATACCTCCCTACATCAGAACAAGGAGACAAGTGGCCATGGAGACAACAAAAGTTGTTCATATTTAGGCATAAAATATGGGAATGTGTACATTCTGACAAATCAGTACAGATACTGTACAGTAAAGTATGAGATTAATTAGGTAACAGCACCTCTCTGTATCAAAATATTAGAAAATAGGTTTACATCAGGTCAAACAAGCATAGCTGGTTTGTTTTAACATTCAGTACAGATCCATGTGAAAAAAAACATGTTTGTAAGTGCAGGCTAATTGAGAGCAACACCCTAATGGCCTGGTGGTGTGTCATGTTGACAACATATTTTGTTGTTTTTAGCATAGCAGTTGGGCTAACACCAGATTAAAGTCCTTGATGGCATTCAATGAACAAACATTAGTAAGCTCTTGTGCCCACTACAGCAATTCTAAGCTTGACCAGGGTGCACAACTAGCCTGAAAACAGAGAAGTGAGAATGTTCATAGGTCTGGAGGTGGGTTTACAGTATGTGTTGCGATCTGATGAAACCAGAGTTGTGTTCAGTAGGCTAGGCATGAAATATTTTGAAAAAGAGTGCAATGGGGAGGGTACTACTGTAGTTAGGTGTATCCTCTGAGAAAACAGATTTTCATTTTCTATTGCAATACGTTTTGATATGTTGTGCCTACAGAATACGACCCAGGAAAAACAGGACACTGTAGCTATCCTATACCTATGTCCGATATCCTGCACTGCTTTGCTTCAGCATATTACCAAAGTCTCTTTAAAGGTATATACAATCTCTAATATTAACGTCCTAATCTTCAGCACTGAACAGCTTGCCTTATGCTAGGAAAACTGAAACACAGCCTAACAGCAGCATGGACATTATTTTAATATTTTAGAAAATAAAACTTTCGGTTTTGGCTCATTATATTTCAATAACCAGCCCAAGTCATGGAATGGGCTGGCGTGCCGCATTTCAATTGAAAAAGCACATGCAGGCAAATAAGTGGCAAATAAGTGGCAAATAAGCACAGAAACCAACTTCAGGTCAGAGATTCTTACAAGCCACAGCACTGATTACCCTGACCTGAACGACGCTGACAATCAAGTGATTTCAATCTCTCCTTCGACCCCTGGCTGGATTGAGGTGTGTGTCTTTAAAAGGAGTTGACCAGGCGAGTTTAAAGAACAAAACTCTTATATAATTATCAGCCCTACACTTAAACTATGAAAAATTCACTCTCAGGCAGACGAGCGAAATATTAAATAGCTAATAACTACATAGCAAGGTACAAACAAAATTAATTAACATTATTTGTGAGGAATCCGTTGCAAAAAAGATGGTAATCCAGATGTTACATATTCCTGGGACAGGCAGGGGAAAGAAAATGATAGTCAAATCGGAAGGAGGCATGACAAGCAAATCCAAGTTTGGAATCCACACGTGTCATACATATCCCGGCTACTGACGAACTGCTATTTAACTGTTTATCCCAGCGCGGTCGATGAGGTGGCAGTAGTACAAACATCTGGATATCGTTTGACAGTAGCAAAACGCAGCTGGGAAACAAGCACAATTTGTTAGAAACTTCCTCAAGTGAAGTAGTAGTCAGTATAAATGTAAGGGTAATGCATATTGTTAGACAACAAAACTAGTCACACCAGTAACTGGCCAGCGTTTCACTTCTAATCTAAAGAAATGAGCGTCTTTGCGATCAACTAGTCACACTCACAGTTGGAGGACTGCGCAGCGCACCAGATCCGACCACCAATATCTTCTTGTGTAGGTACCTGACCTCTTTCATCCAGTTCACTTATTAGCGAGCTAGCTAGCTAGCGAGTTCAATTAAAAAAAAAAAAAAAAACTCTACTACAGGCACCTCTACAAGATACTTTTCAACTTCAAGGTAAAAATAATGGACCACACCCGACAAAATTAGCAACAATTAAATAACTGTCTCGGGAATTCCACAGGTCCCGCCCGGACGACGTTTCGCAATGTCACCAGCTCCGCTGTCATTGTCAGCGGAAACACCTAATAACAACCTAGCTAGCTAGCATGTTATAATGTCTGTAGTCTTTTTGGTAAAAATTCGGGACAAAATCAAAACAGACGTAACTAGCTAGTCAGCCATCATCGGTAGTTTGGTGCAAAAAGGCCATGATAGTTAGCTAGCTAGCAAGTAGTGACACTGCCGCTGGCTGGCTGGCTAAACGCGGTCCACGAGCTGAGCCAGCGTTACTGCTGGCTAACAACTCCCTCTATACCCTTGCCTCGATGGCGATTTGCCTTGGCTAAGGGACTGATAGCTACCCAAAAGTGAGGTAGCTAGTGAGTAGTCAGTTCACTAATCCTTACCTGTGGCACTCTTGTATTAACAGTCGTTTTCTTTGACGAAAAGCAGGAAACAAAATCATACACAGACACAACCCTCTGGCCTCCAGCTGAGCAGTCTCCAACCTAAGATTTTGCAATGTGATCCGTCGGCCGACGCACTCACGCTCTCTACGTTCACAAGGTGCCGATTGAGCGGTGCGATGACGTGAAGTTGTGTCGCCCTAACCTTTTCACCAACTAATTTAGAACACCAAGGACAAACTGAAGAATATTTTGTCACAATATACGTCATAACTTAAAAAACATTTACTTGCTGTAAAAACTAATGTTCCATCGTTGCTACTGTTATTTGCTTTTCGCTATTGCTTTAGTTAATATTATCACGTCACATATTTCACCTATTTTGAGAAATAAGGGACGAAAAGCAGACTACCGTATCAATATCAGGAAAAAAATGATTTATCTTCACTGATCTCGGAACACAAATACAATTCTGAGCCCAGACTTGTAGTACTAAAAGCTTGCTTGGCCCTGTTCTGTATACTTAATTGCGTCCTCTCTCCCTTCACATAATCTCTCATCTAGCATGGATGGATGGATGGATGGATGATGCAATTTCATAGCACAACAAATACAAATTAGTAAGAAAAATGCACCTCTCCTTGCAGGCCCAATGCATTAATATTCTCCTTTGAGGGATTCCTGGCGCTCTTCCGTGTCTTGATCCAAAAACATAGTGTAAAGTAAATCAAAGGCAAGAAAATAAATATTCCATAAAATACCCCCAAGATAGCAATTGAACACAGTTTCAGACCAACAATCTATAATTGAAAATAATCATAGAAGCAATCTGTTGGTTTCACAACAGACACTGCATTCTACAGAAAAGATTTTGACACCCAGTTCCACCATGCACCAAGACGGCATTCTTCGACTACTCAACATCAAGACTGTTTATAATCCCACAGAAACATTACATTGCGGTCTTCCCATGCACTGTGTAATTTTAATAGTTAAGACTGTCAAACAAATGCTGTGACAAACCCCTGTTTGGAGTGCACCACTCCCCACTCAGCTCCTGAGGGGTAGAGACAAGTTAGCCATTCGTTATTATTTAATAATAAACAATAAAGGTCTACTGGACAGCTGTGAAATTGACTTTTGCTGCCCTCTATTGCCATTTAATAAGGAGTGATGCTGACACAAAAGTAATTGAAAATTAAAATGTGATTGTGCAGAACTGCATTGCTTTAGTGAGATGCTCAGACAAATTTCCTCTGCAAGATAAAATTCACAAAAAATGGTTAAAAGTCATCTCAACCATCTGCTTCAATTTAAACAAGAATCATGTAAAAATAATTTGTCCATATTTGATAAGAGTAGCCAATGCCAGGCTACTTGAATTGTGTAGAGATACCTAGACCACAAAGAAAATGTCCCTGAAAATTAAATACAAATTTGTATAAATTGATGGTAAAAACAGAGGTTAAACATTTTATAAAATCATTACACCTAAAATAGCAATAATTTGAATGTTACCATTGCTACAAAAATGGCTTTCTGTGAATGACAAAACAGACACCGACAACTCTATTAGCTGGGGGTTTTCTGAAAGACTTGAATCTTGATTCTTTAGATCACAGCTAACTCTTACACAAAAAAAGACATTCAGCTTAGTACAAAAAAAACAAAAAAACATTAAAAAGTTTTGAATGACTGGTCATCAAACTGTTCCACATCCAACTACTGTGGTACACTTATAGAAAGTAAAGTGTATAAAATCCACAGACATGTTAAAAAAACAGGTTTTTATGCAAAAAGTCCCTGGATTTAAATTCAAGCCACCTTCTCACTTTTTGTTTTTAGCAACATTTCGGGGGGAACCTTTGAGTAAGTCTCGGATTCGAAGATATTTCCCTGTGGCCTCAGCAACCTCTGTGAATTCTGGTGTGTCCTCAAAGGGAATGATACCCTCTGCAAATTTACTCCGGTGGGGAACTGATGTAACCTTCCCTACAGACTCAGATAGTTCACCCTCCATAGCCTCCTGAACTGAAGGGTTTGGCTCAGGGCTCTTTGGGCTTTCTTCTTGGGCTGGTGTCTGCTTAGACAGTTTGCCCTCTGTAGCCTTCTGGCTTGAGGGTTCTGGATCAGGGCTCTGAGGGCTATCATCTTGGACTGGAGTCTGCTCGGATGGTCTCCACTTTACAGCCTCCTGACCTGAAGGATTTGGATCAGGGCTCTGAGGGCTATCATCCTGGGCAACCACCTTTGCTTCATCTTCACCCTGAGAATTTATGGACAGCTTAACTTTGCTCTGCTCATCATTGTTGTGGCTGGAGGCCTCCACAGACCCCTCCCTTTCCTCCTCGTCTTCGCCTTCCTCCATTTCTGTTTCAGTGTCGACATGGGCAGGTGTAGAGACGCTAGGTGAGCTGGGTACAGGTGTTCCCATGGCAGGTGTCTCAGAGTCACTGTTTGTGGCAGTGTCAGCATTTTCCAGTGCTGCCCAGATCAGCCTCTGCTGCTCCTCCAGCTCCTCCAATGTCAGCCCATCCTCCTCCCCAGCCCCAGCCTCCTCAACCCCTCCCCAGGTGCGTCCCCGCAGGGCCGGTGAGCCATTAGTGGGTGTGGGGGGAGGTGTACCCTTAGGAAGAGGTGGTGGAGTGGGAGTGGCTGGCGGTGTGCCTAGTGGTAAGGGAGGGGGTGAACCAAAGGAGGGTGAGCCAGGGGGCAGCGGGGGCTGGAACTGGAAGCCATCTGAGCTTCGGTGGCGGCGGGGAGATTCCTGGTCTGGAGACACACACTGACAAGTGTTAATCACCGCCATAGAAGGGAGACAATGGCACAAAAAGTGACATCAAAACAACAAAAGTGTTTGTTACAAAAAAAATCGAGTAATTGTTTTCATTGAGTGTGCAGAGACCTGAGTCAACGTCCATGTCGGAGCTCCTGGCATTGTCAGGATTGGATCTCCTTTTCTTTGTCTGCCGGGGAGTTGAGTCAGACTCATGCCGTCTCTTATTGCAGTTGGCACCAGGCTATTGGTAAAACATTAGTTTATATTGTACACACGCGCACATTTTTTATTTTATTTTTTTTACTAAAGAGCAAGACAATTATAGTTACCATTGGAAAATTGTTGGACAGGTAGGCAGCAAAATTATGCTTCATGTGGTTATGCTGCATTGGAATAGAGCCATATAACCTGTATTCCTGAAATGAAGACAAAAGTATTGAAAATCTAACATAGGTGGGGACTACATGTGGTGGCACAAGTCTGTGCTTGTTAAGATTTCAGAACGATGGTCTGACGTTAACTGCTTTTATGAAGACTTACATCCTTTACACTAGGTGGTACAGTTGTATTGAATCCTGGAAAATCCACAAGCTTGGAAACATCATAGAACATTTTTTGTCCGTTGTCAACCTCTGTTAGTTCTCCATCACTTGGCACTATAGAAGAATAAACACAGTTTATATGCACTAAGATCATTAATTCCAACCAATGGACGTGAAGATGATCTAAGTGCTATAAAACTTTAAGGAAACTCATCCAGGTAATTGAGCAAAGACTGCTAAGCAAATGTATGGCATAGCAGTTATGATCCCTCTGCTTGGAATCTTACCCGTCCCATCATATAGTATGAGACCAGAGTTCTCCATCTCAGCCTCCTTGAGCCAGCCTGGCGGGTAGCCGAGCTGCCTCATGCGGTAGATTAAAGGGGGTAGGGTATTCATGTCAACTCCCAATGCATTCAGCAGACCCTCACTGCTCAATGGAAGAAAAAAGAGAATAATAGATTAAGAATGGCAAATATCCAAATTCTATATATATTAAAAAAAAAAAACACTTTTACTATGCCGTGACTAAATGTACAATTAATTAATTATTTAGGTTCAAGTGCCATCAGACATTCTTAGTGAGTGTCTTGCCTCATGATTCCAGGTTTGTACTGAGCAAATCGCTCCTCCACTTCCTCAGCATGGTAGCGCTGATTGCTCTGGTTGTTGTTGCCTTGAGAAAACTCCTTTCGCTTCTCGTTAATGCGGGCCATGTCCTTTGGCTAAGAGAGTAAAAATACACAGTTCTAGTTCAATCAACTTTCAAGCTCCAGTGTCTGATCATAATGAGTGAACATCTTTCATGTCATAAGATGCACATCTGAATCAAAAGCATGCCAGACCTACCTTTGGACAGTCTCGCAGTTGATGATCTTCTAATCCACAGTTGAAACAGCAAGGCTTAGCTCTGCAATGTAAACAAAAAAGTATTAGTACTGACTGAGCTCAAATATTTGTAATATTAAAAACCTTAATAAAATGGTCTCTGCTATACCTTTTCTCTTTCATCTGTACCTCCTGTCCATCTAAAGCGATGACCTGGCTGAAGACCTGTTGATATCTTTGCAACAATTAAGGAATTCATGAAATTATGCTAATTCAACCCCAGAGGATGTAAAAAACTAAATATATAAAAATGTTTCCAATTATTCTTAAAATTGTTCTTCGTACAGCTACTGCCATGTAGTTTCATACAGGCAACTTAACAGGGGCAAGGAATGGCTGAAAACTCCTCGAGTAGACAGATGGGTGGTAGATATAGCAAGATCCAGCGCATGTGAATCAAAGCTAGACTACAGTGAAATATGAAACTGGAGACAGGTTGTATTGAACAAATAGTTGTCCACAGAGGGTGACCAGCAGTCTTGCAGTCTTTAGGATACTTTGGAACCTCCCATCCTTCTGTCAGCTGAGGGTTATCATTTAATAAGGGCTGTCCAAGTTTGTCCAGGCAAAAAGTGGTAAAATACAGGACACTTCCCACCATCTGTGAAAAGAGACAGATATTAACAGAATTAAAAGCAAATTAACAATTTATTTGTAAATAGTACATCTCACTGAGTAAGCTGAAGGGCCATGTTGACACCAAGTGTCTCTGGATTCCCACCATTCCATCTCAAACCATAGGAGGGTTGACAAAAACACTTACACTGAAAGCATCCTTAATCTTTTTGATGCCATCTGGGGTCTTAACCTTATGATCTTCTTCCATAATGAAACTGGAATTCTGCATGGGGCAGAAAACACATATTACATATTTTCATTGGGGTTCACTGACCACAACCTCATCACTCTGAAAATGATTTGAGTGAATACCTGAGGGTTAACGTGGGAGGGATTGCCCTTTTCATTTCCTCCCTGTTGCTGATGCTTTTGAATAACACTACAGATACAATCTTCGATTTCTTGACGACATTGCCTGGAAAGGAACACATCACAGATTATCAACCATAACTGATTTAATGGGTTACATAGTCATAATTGGAGAAACAGCCAAAGCAAAGAGAATATGGAAAAATAAATACCTACTTTGAGATGCTATTGTTAGCAAAAAGGATATGAAGAAGTGGCCCATCTATCTTGACGTTCTCAACATTAATGCCACTGAAGGAAAAACATATGGTGTTACCATGTGAAAATAACACATAAGCGTACGTTCCTGTAGGGTGCAATGAATGAAAAAAAACCTACCTCGGCCTTGTCAAAATGCTCAACTTTCTCTTCAACCCCTGATGTGCAGAACAGGTTAAGGAAAGCATTATGAGACCTATTAGGGTGCATCTTTGCGCCAGTAAATCATATAATTGTGAAAATGAAACATCGGTATCAGGTAAAGTGTACAACAAACAGTACAAGACTGTGTGTCACCAGTGGACATTGGAAATTAACACATGAACACAGACATAGCATAGATATTAAAAATTATGAGCGACTCATTCAAGGAGTAATCAACTTTTGTGTTTTAGTTTTTTCTGGCTAGTAGTACTATTCTCACTTCACTGTAGCAGTGGGTAGCATAGCATGCGACTTGCATGGGATCTAACAAAGCAGCTTCCAACGGCAAAGTAAGTCAGCATTCAAAATTTCCTGCGAAATGCTGTCAAAAGGGGGCATGTCACACCAATGACTAGGTGAGCGGTGAAATTCAATTGTCTACTTAGGCCAGACACCTAGCTAGCCTAGCTTAGCTAACGTTAGCAGTGCCACACTAGCTAGCGTCGCGTCACACACACACACACACACACACACACACACACACACACACACACACACACACACACACACACACACACACACACACACACACACACACACACACACACACACACACACACACACACACACACGGAAGGATATTCTCCTCTAACAGACTCCGGATCGTCTCTTCACACTCCCCCAGCCTCTTCCCGAGCCCACAGATTTCTTCTCGACTTTCTTCATCATCCGTGAACCGAATGTGAGTAGAAACAGGCATACTCTCCTCCAATTGTTGGAAGAGCTCACTGTCGCCAAAATCAATCTCCGCCATCTTCACTCTGTTAATGGACTTCAGGTCAGAGGTCAAAAACGTTCGCAAGCATCATTGATTGGTTCATTTTTATACCACGTGTTCGAGACGTCTCTGTGCTTTCGTCAACACAGTTGAAGCACGTCTCTGTCTACCATATTAACAATGGTCTCTACCCCGTTGAGGATGCTACCTGGTAGTAAAGTATAAAGTCGTTCCTGTACTTTCCGTTTTACGATGTCAAGCTGTGTGGTATGTGACAAATAGCACGCATCACCAACAAACACGAACCAGTTATCGCGTTTTCGTTCCATCATGTCAACGTGCACAACCATCCAGTTACCACAGTGGGACGGGGGCATGCGAAAGATTCGCTACATTTACTTGGCAAACAGAAAGTCATTCAAATTGACGGATTGTCCTATTGAGGTGAGTTTGTAGTTGCTTTTTGTAGGCTACTTTTTGACACCATGCACATCGTTGCGGAGAATTCCTAATTTCTCACTTTGCTCTTCTTTAGGGACCCATGGTTCCGCTATTTTTAGGTGCTGATCTATTCTCAAACACCGATATCCGCGCAGCGAATCATCCAAGACACCACGCCAAATTTGCAAAGAAAGGATTGGCAACTAAAATACATTTTTCCTCGGGTAAATTATTCCCCAAGAGATTTGAGATGTGAAATATTTATGCTTTAGACAAATGTAGTTGCATGATGCCTTTGTTATCTACACAGAATTCAGGTTCCATGGACTGAGGGTATCCACCACCAACAATAGCCTGTGGTTCTACAGTATCCAAGGCTTATTTCGAGTGGCTTTTGAAATGTACAGTAAACATGAGCAGCTCGCTGTGCTGGAGAACTTTCAAGTGAGTAACTTCCCAAATTACAGGTATTAAACTTACTGCTGTAGTTGAACATTATTGAAACTTTATAAAATGATTAAAAAACATTTAGATTGTCTTTACACTGTCAGGTGTTGAGGAGATAGTGGGAACCTTATTCATATTTTAGTAGCCATACATTTACAAATAATGACCAAAAATACTTTTATCATGGTTACTTTTAGGAGATATGGAAGTCCCGCCTGAACGACAGCCCTCTTAAAATTACCTACAACCTTGTCCAACTAGAGCCTCCACTGCCCCAGAGCATTGTGGAGATGTACGACCAAGACTTAAAGCTCAAACTGATTTCCCAGAATAGCCATGGGTTCAAGGGGAACCCATCTTCAACCTTGGATAACCCCCAGGCTGACACAGCAGGGCCTTCAGATGACACCTCAGCAGATCACGATTATTGTTCTCTTCAGGAAAGTTTGCCAATCCAACTCTGTTCCTCCCTCTTAATTCAAAAACTGCAGAGCTTGGAGGCAAAAATTTCCTCTGGGGATAACCAGCTGGGGACAGATCAGCAGGAGACAATCCTGTTTCTACTGGAGAACATTGAGCGCTGTGTGGGTAGGCCGCTGGATGAGAGAGATGTGGCAGACAGTGTACTAGCTCTGCTAGAGGCCAGAACATGGGGCTCAGTATACTCCAGCCACCTGCTACACTCTATAGCACGTTGGCTTGGACAGCAGTTCCATGCTGCCAACAGCAGCATCAGCCAGCAGGTGGAGGGTTTTAAAGTGCGGCACATTGAGCGTATCACAGACCTGCCACCTGCAGAAGAACTGGCCACAGAGCTATTTCCAGAGGCCATGCGAACGCTTCTACTCCACTGGATGGGCCTGAGCGATGACTCAACCTTGTGGAAGAGACACAGCGAATACCCCATCCTGCTACTCATCCTTGAGTTCGCCAACCACAACCTCATTACTGGTGTGGCACATGTGCTTTATTCAAGTCTTATATGCAAGTAGATTTTATGAGTGACATGCCACACAAATGATACCTCAGGATGCTGCAAGATAGTTGTCAAACATCTGTTAATGTATGTGCATTTTTTTAAGTCAGTATTGTGTGTGATCTATTGGCGTAACTGGTTCTCAGGAACTATTTAGGTAGTTCTTGACATCAGTGTGCGTATTTGCCAGAGTGTTTCTCAGTGCCGAATATATACCCTCTCAGTAAAGCTGCTGTGGACATATCCAGGTAAAATTGGTTGTTGCCGTGTAAGAATTTAGAGGGAAATCAAGCACACAGGACTACTTATTTCAACACAAGGGGACTTTTATTTAAAGGACATATGTAACAATGTATTGTTCTTTCTTTCCACAAACCCATGAGATCATTGGAAATAATGAAGACAAACTTAGTAGCACAATCCACTCATTTCCATTCAGGAGAAACTGAGGGATTATGATAATGCTACATATTGAGATCTGGTTTCAGGTCATTTTGTAAAGCCTCTTGGTGCACAATTATTTCACTTTGAACTACATAATGTTCCATTTCAAACCATCGGAAATATATACATTTTAGTAAAAAACAGATCATATGCAATCACATTTCTCTAACAGAAATCTAAATCCAGCCAGCATTGCCGTCATTAGACTATTGCATAATTTTGAAAAGATGTACAGATTCCTTAACACGAGACATACTCAGCCTCTGACTATTTACAAGAGAATGTTCCAAGACGTGAGACTGTTGTTTCTAAATAAATTACAGATCCAATGCAACATCCATGCAAGCTTGAGTGCTAGCTGTGAGTGGAAAGACCTATATGAGAAACAAAGAGGACATGACAGCCAATCACCAATTAGATGGCGTCCATCCCTCGTGAGAAAGAGGAAGTGAAGCCCAGGCCCATGCCTCTTTGGGTGTGGGTCTGGGACCGTGCCATCTCGTATTGAACATCAAGGTTCCGGAACATCTCTTCCTGCTGCTGCAGTGTCTTTATGCCTTCATCGTTGAGTGGCTTCGAGGCCTCCCCTTCCTCCTCCCCCTGAGAGGAAAGTGTGTTAGAAGTATATACGGTTCTACTCTAATTGAGGAATGAAAGTTGAAACACAATTAAGGCAAATCGAATTATTCAATGATACATACTTTGATACCCATTAGTTTGCGAAATTTAACATTTTGGTCCTTATTTCCAAAGTTCAGCTTCTCCCACAACTCAGCTGTCTGGGACTTCTGGGACTTCTCCTTCAAAATAAACTCAAATTTAGCAATATACTTAAATGAGTTATACAGAACACAAGAATAATAATACTATCTAACAAATTAAACCATTATAGACAAAAACCAGTATAGACAAATAGCAAGCATTCTCTGGACAGTACACGAAAAATCATACCCCTTCCTTCTTCCCCTGCCAGAGCATCTTTCTCTTCTTCTCCTGCTCAGCAAACTTCATAGGGTTTACAGCAGAAGGGTTGTAATAGCTGGGCACAGCAATGCCAGTCTCTGCTAAGGTTTTGGCTTGCAGGGCTGCCATCTGTGCTGCCATGGCAATCTGGGGAGTGACCTGTGTTCCAGATGCAAGGAGGGCCGCTACGTTAAGGACAGGGCTGGCAGCAGCTGCTGCGGCAGCCGCTGCAACAGTGTCACACAGCAGAGGAGTTGCCACTGAAAACAAATTGCAAAAGTAATTTAGCAGTTGTTGACTAATTCCTATGGTTTGAGTTAAATATTTGTGTTAAGAAATGGAGCATTAGTTAGGTGTAATTGGTAATCAAGGAGTGACTCACCTGCCGATATCTCCTGCTGTTGCTGTTTCTCCAAAATCTCCTTTTCTTTCTGCTCTTGCAGCTTCTTAGCCCTTTCCAATCTGGAGACAGAGAGAAGAGTGAAATAAGGTGTTGAAATTCACCAGCCAGGCTTTGGGGGCTGAAAGAATACAAATTACACACCACCTAATTACTCTAAGAAATAAAGCTTCAGCCTCACAGTTCCTCTAAGCTGCTGCGGTACCTTCTGGCCAGGGCCTCCTGTGCGTCCATGGCGGTGTTTCTGCCCCGGAAAGCCGGGGGGCTCACAGACCTACTGCGACTCTTTCTGCGGACTTTCTCACTCTTCTTCTTCCGCTCTCTGGGGAGATAACAAAAACATTTCAATGGACAAATTGTTACTAACAAACATGAGACACACAGTAGGAGAAAGAAAGACATATACACATACATATAAACTCACGAAAGACAGACATGCATGCATATAAACACAAGTAATGGTGGGGTGTACAGCAAGCAAAACCAACCTGCTTTTGCTACAGCTCCTGTGCCTATGTTTGGTCCTGGAACCTGAGCGAGACCTTGCCTTCCTCTTCCTGTCCCGGCTGCGGGACCGCGACCGCCGCTTGTCCCGACTTCTGCTGCGATGACGCCTAGAACCACGCAAATATTTGTTTACTCTCTTGATAGAAAATATCCAAACTTCCTCCCCATTTGACCTGTTTCGATACACATCAAGTGCAACATGTAGTCTCTCCCTGATCCTAGACTCACCTGTCCCGTGAGTGTGACCTTGAGTGGCTCCGTCCCCTGGAGGGCTTTCTCTCTTTGCGCCGGTGCCGCTCCTCCCCATTTTCTGCAGAAAGTCTCTCTTTCCCTCTCTCAGCCTGGTCCTGCTGCTCCTCCTGCTTGTAAGATTTCGTTGGCTTCTCTGAGTCCCTCTTTCGTGCCTGTTTTAAGAAGAAGTTGTCTCTTTCAGGAAAATAGTGCAACAAAGAGAGTTAGTACAACGGTTTGATACAAATGATACCACATAAAGCTGAGAACTCCTGGACACTTCTTAGACATTCATTCAGTTCATATTTAGACAGACTTGTTTTACAAACATGACCAAGTGTAACAGCTTGAAGGAACCAGCCTTCATTTCTGATGAAATGTTAATCCTCTGCATTTGAGTATGGACAGTATTCATTTCTTAATAATGGAAATGAAATGCCCTCTAAATGCACAGTGATGCTATAACCCCTAATGTGTACTGCTAATGACTCAAGAGCATCAACAACAGCAACTACTACTAGCTTAAGCCCTATTCGGACGGGATTAGTTTTACTAGGGAAAGCAGGGTAATGTAATCATTACCAGAGCATCTCCGTAATTTTAGTCCCGTGCGAATCAGCCATGTCATACATTTTTACAGATTGCAGTTATAATTCCTGCTTTTTTTACCTTCCGTTTTTGGCCTGTAAAAATAACGTCAGGTAAAACTAATCCAATGCGAGTCGACATCTATTTTGTGGGAAATTACTGAGCCTTGTGGGTGATACGCATGGTGTGAGCAAGGAAAAGTTAACGGATCTGTACAATCAACACAAAGCAAAGTCTTGCACATGTATTTGAATGTCTGATATAATTGTATCAAGTGTCCATGGATATATTATTTGCTATAAATAAAAGGTTTGTCCAAGGACATTGCGCCAATAAATTGAATCTCACAAAATATCTCAACTTAATTATAGATGCTTATACTGAAATTAAGATAATGTCGAATTTCACTGACAATAATTTGTCCTGTCCCAAATTGAACCATATTAATGCATAGGCTAAAAAACATTAAATTAATTGCAGGGTTCATTGGCAAATGCGAATCCTCCTCTGAAAAAAACCAGACGTTGCGGGGTAATACCTACGTCCCCCTGTACCACTAGTCCAATACGAATAGGGCTAAAGGACTATTAATTCCATATGTTCCAAATGTATAATAATGTTTGTATCAAATCATGATACTAAACAACCTGAACCCAAAACCCCTAATTTAGATTACCGCCACAGCTTTAGTACCTTAGCTTTAGCTCATGTTACCCCATTCCCTATCTTCAAGGGCATGCAGCCAGGGAGGTTTAAAACTGGCTAAATGAATTGGGTTAATGAGGTTACTGACAGCAGACTTTTTGTTTGCCTTCAAGTAATTGCAAAAACAATCCAACTTCAATGTAACGGAATAAAAGGCTGTAAAAGATGCACAAGTTAATTTCCTTTATTTTCTTAATTCTAAGAGGCAAGTATGAGTTTGAATGGCTGATAGTTACCTGTCCAAGTGGTAGGCATATTATTTTGCTATGTCAGCAGCGTCTTCTGTTCAGTGTCTCTTCGTGCATTAGCACGCTGAGTATGATTTATTATAGAAATGTTATCATGTGATCTACACAGGATTTACCAAAAAGAAAAAAAAAATCCTACATAGACAATCTTCACCATCTACTATGGCTACACTTAGTGACAGATGTCCAAGGAGGATAAGTTCATATGAGACATATCAACATAGACATAACAAAACATGTCCCTCTTTCCATTTCAGTAACCCCGTGCCCATTTTGAAAACCCATCATAGTCTTGCTTCAGATTAAATACTTTGGTACTTACCATGATCTAAGACTAAAAAACTGAAACTATTGGCATTGAGATGACAATAGGCTACTGTGTTTTAGTTCACTAAAATGAACTATTAGTTACCTCTTTGCTCCTGCTTCGACTTCGTCTGTGCTTTTTGTCACCTGTAAATGTAAGAAAACACAAAAATGAAAAGAAGGTACTGTTTCGTACACAGCAGTTCTGTGTTTTGGCACAAGTACCTTTGGATCGAACTCTTACTTGTAAAATGTACAATAAAAAAAAAGGCTATGGTGAAGGAACGAGTTAACGTTGTAACAGATTCGCACAGCTCCCGTCACTTCATTTAACAAGCATATGATCATTCAGGATCATATCTTTGGCAGCATGGTTTTCCACCGTGGTTTCGGTAATGACAGGCATTAAGTTAATTATGGATATTAAGCAGCTATTTGGATATTTCGTGGGGCCGGTGAAAATCGCTGATGGAGAGTACGTGGATACTTTCAAAACTGGGATAAGTGACAGGGTTGTGTCGGACCTAGGCACAATCAATAACTTGTTGATCAGGTATTTCACTCACTTGATTTGCGTTTTCTGTCCCTGGAGCGCGACCTCGACCGTGAATGATGGTATTTAGAGCTTCTGGGCGATTTAGATTCCATGCTGTGTTTTCTTTTTTCAGTATCAGGAGAGTTCATCGGCAGGAGACCAGTCGAATATGCGTCACTTGCCTTATTGAGAAGGAAAACATAGACATTTTGAATTGTTAGAATTCACCAGCTACCCAAAATAGCTAGCACTCAATCGGCCTAGTTGGTTGGCTGCACTTATGTTTAGTTTTTCATTCCCTAAACGGGCTTGTTTACAGTAACACAGTGTGATTAGCTCTTTTGACAGCACCATAATGTTACTACTAGAACATCTAGCTAGCTAGTTAGCTAGCTAGCGAACGCGTTAGCTGAGATGGCTGGTCCAGTGGTTGATATGGACGGTCGGACCGATAGAGACGCCATCTTGATGAAACAACACATTTAGAATACCAATCACATAAATTCGTCTGTTCGTTCAATGTTCATATCAACTGCAATGTGTTGTCTACACTTACCGCCATGTTAGATTGAAAATAAACCCCTACAGTCGGTTGTTTTTATGGTAGTACTGCACTGTCGTTGTTGCAGATGATGTGGGTATTGTGGATTCCCTTCACTACCAGTCCGTACTGAAAAACCGGATATACACTCACGTCACGATCAAATTCGTCAAAGACTGTGAAAGACCGACGAGATTGTAGGTTGTCGTATCCATCAACTCAAGCATATATATACAAAAATAGTGCCGCTTGATTGTCTACACACCAACTATTTTCTGAAATAGTTAAAGGTGATATCAGGTAATTTAACCTTCTTGAATAAAGTTTTTATAACTACCTGGAAAATTACGACGGAAGTAAGCAGAGTGGCTCTGCCTCCTCTCGTCACGTCACTCGTGCACGCAGAGATCTTTGTTTTGAGCCGCCAAATTCTAAAGCAGAGGAGTGGTGCTGGTAATGTTTTTCCAGCGTTTAGTTTGGTAATTACCAGTACAACAGGTAAGATAAGATACCTCGGTAAAGTCACGGAGGGAATAGACAAGTAAAACATATTTGATAAAGTCGTTCAATTATATACGTCTGTTTGCACAACTCTCGTGTAGTTATTAATAAATTACGGCTAACGTTAGCTAGCAAACGAAATGGTTGTGATGTGACACTGACAGCATGACAGGTTGACGTTATCATACAGTACCACTTCTCATAGATTGTGAGACCGCTTTCATTTCATGATGTAAAGTGGTACTCTGACTTTCATCCAGGTGGACGGAATAACAATGTGGAACGACGTTGAACTTCTAACCAATGAGGATACCAACACAGTTCGGTTTTGCAATGGCTCAAGAGAGGAGAGTAATGGCTTGTATCAAGTGGATACTTTAGTCAAGATTTCCTCACCTGAAAAGGTAGGGACATACCAGCAGAAAAACATTGCTGCCGTCCTGTCTTGCTCACGTGTAGCACTGATGCGTTCCAATTGAATGGAGGCCCAGTACAGTAATGTGTACCAACTAAGGAGAGATTTTAGAAATGTGCATTCCTCACCCCCCTTAAGCATGATCTACTAAAGGAGGCCTACTTCAGAAACACAGGTACTTGGATCACACAGTTTTCAACGGTCTTCTTTCCTGCAGGTGCTGTCCAATCCCCAGCTTTATTCCTGCAGTAGTTCGAACTGCAGCGTTGTTGTTGCTGATACAACGGTAATCCTGTTTGACCAGAGCTATCAAACCATCTTGCTGCATCTTGACTTTGGTAAGCATTTCTTTCGGTATTTCCCATGTCAGCCTAATATAATCTGACATGTTGCATTATTTGATAAATTATGTTTTATTAAAATAATAACTTTATTTCAGACACTGATGTAGATACAGTGGATGTTTGTCTGGAGGGGCAGTTTTTGGTGGTCTGTGAGAGAAATGGAAACCTCCATCTCATCTATGTGCCACAGAAAAGGACCCTTCTCACCAGGGTAAGAGATGTGGTTGACATACAGCATACCCCTTATACCATTGGCTAATGTGTCATTGCCATATATTCTGCCAGTTCTGCTTTGTGCATTATTGATTTGACAATGGGTCTCTTTATTTTGTGTGAAAAATGTTCCAAAAATATAATTTGGTTATACAGACATGCCTATGTTTTACCATTAAATGCAACATAACTCAATTTACTTTAGTTATATGTCCCTTGCTTAGGACAGCTCTGTTAATGTACCTGGTTACAATGGGAGGTTGAACCGTATATGGGTACTGTATGCTTGAGTTACATAATAACAGTGATTAACATGTTGACTGCTAGGCTATGCTGGAGAAAGACCCCACTGGAAATGAGAAAACATATCGACATCTTCTCCTGCAGGAGGACAAGGCATCCATGGGTGAGCTCTGTCTGGCTGAAAAACATTCAAACTATTGTTGTGATGTATTCTTCAGTTATAATTGATAATCATTATTGTTCTGTTTGGTGCAGATGTTAGATTTAAGGTCTAAATGGTCTGTTGATGTGTGAGGTTGAATTTGATTCTTGTCAGCAGGGATGTACCACCTGTTCCTTCTCACTCAGGATGGATTTTTTCACATCACAAACCTTGCTCTGGAGAAGATTCAAAAAGGTATTGGCCTATCTCAATCATAGCTTCCATTGTTATGTTATGTGAGGTGTTATATTTTAAATTTGATATGAAACCATGTCTTCTTCTCTCTCCCCTGTAGCTATTGAAAAAATGGACATCGGAGCCTTGAAGGAGGTATTTACCCTTAGAGTGTTCAAGAGGGTCATTTTAATGAAATAACTTTTATTAAAATGTTGACACTGTGTGAACAACCTCTCTTTCCACTCCTCCAGCTCCAGTCCCTCATTAAGACAGACTTCTGCTCCACCCAGGAGTTCCATGGAGGGGGATGCAACACGGCAGTGATGTGCAACCTTGGCAATGAAATTCACCTCATTATTGGGGTATGACTGGCTGTGCACTGTGTATACTATATACTACATATATGTACGTTTGGCCTGCTTTTTTAAGGAAGGGTAACTTTTATAGTTTCTATCAAATTAGTTATGCTACGTTTTTTTGCCATTCTCTTTTTTAACAGGCTGATGGGGAAACGGTTCTAACCCACTGGAGAACGTTTCCTAATCAGGCCTCCATGTCTCTCTGTCAGGCCCTTGACTCCAGTCTGATACCAGGTATTGTATTACCAGGATGGTATTTTATTGCCTGTTCTTGATTAAAGCTATAATTATACTGTACTAAAGCTATCTTTCTCCTGGCATTGATTGAGGTATTCTTTACTTTTTACACTTCAGTTTAAATTCTACTTATGTTCAAATACTTAACCGGATGTGAACAATTAAAGGCCTTGGCTGATAAAAAGAACTCTAGTTATAAACCAGATTTAGAGTTTCAGTGTTGTTAATATAGTAATGACATTTCTTTCATATCTGCATTATAGGGGTGAGAAAGATCCTGGTGGTGGACAATCTTATGTATGTTCTTGATTCAGAGGTAAGTCCAGTTGTTCATTACTTGTTATATAATTTGTGCCATATTGGTGGCAGGTTTTGGAGATAGACATGACTCTTTCTATGATTTTGTGTCTCAGGATGTTCTGAGTCTCTGGGACCTGCATGTCCTTGTGATGGTTTGTTGCTGGCCTGACCTCTCCATCCATGACTTCCTACTCATTACAGAGTGTGACTCTGCTTCAATGACCTCGTATGTGTATTAGTAGACCTATCCTGAACATTAATAACTGAATGATGCGTAAGATCTCTTTCAATTGCATGTGCTGTAATGCTTTTGAAAATAAAACATTTCCTCCTCACAGGCAAGAGAATGCCAGCACAAAAATCATTATGTTGACCTTGCAGGACGAAAGCCAGGTAACTCAAGTCTCCCTTTGAACACGGTGCATGTTGGCAGCATTTCTGTCAACATTAAATGGCCAGGTTCCACTGCCTCTTTAATCGTGTCAACCTGTCTCCTGAAGGAATTTATGTTGTGTCTTCATGTAAACATGATGTGATGTCCATCTCTTTGACTCTGTGTGTTTATTGACACATGGTTTGTTTTGATAGATGAGGAGTCTTCAGGTGCGCTCTTTGCCCAACATGACCGTCCTGTACTCGCTTGAGGTGTCCTTCACCTCATGCCTGGTGCAGACAAGAATAAGCATGGTAAACCATAAAGAGTAACATTCATCCATATTACACCACTCAAATAGCTATGTGTTTAGTGTTTAGTATTGTTTTTCTTTGATTTTCAGGACACCATATATTTGTTGGAGGGGATTTATGAGAATCTGCAAAGGTACAGCATGTTCCGGTTTGTTTATTGGGTAAAACTAGAATTGAATAGAAGTCAGGTGGTGCTGTTTTAGTTTCACAAATAGTGTTGCATTAATTACAATGAGTTTATGTGTAAATCATGTTTGTCACTATCAACCAGCCCAGAGGAGCCTATATCATCTGTCGTCATGAGATGCTTCACAGAGGCTTTGCCTGAGAACAGGTAGTGAGATCACACACACACCTTAATGTGACTTACCTTATTTCCATGTTGTTGCACTGGTTATGCCATCTCATGCAATGTCTAAAACATTGAATTTACCATTTATCATCCCCAGACTCAGCAGACTTCTCCATAAACACAAATTTGAGGAGGCAGAAAAGTTTGCCATAACATTCGAGCTAGATGTTGAGGTTGGTGTCACTTTTCGGACCTTAAATATGTATTTTTTAGATAGACGAAGGAATAGTGTGTGACTGACCTGCCATCCAACCTCCTACCCAGCTTGTTTATAAGGTGAAGTTGGACTTTGTGCTGGAGCAGCTGGCCTCAGCCTCTGTGGGGGGCTATGGGCAGGATGTGTGGTCTGAACTGGTGGAGGAGGCCAAGACCAACCTGATGAAGATCGTGGTGAGGAATATCAGTCCGATTGAGCTCCTTGTTAACATCTGACTGAAGGGACAAAGAAGTAGGAAGGAACCACAGGCTAGGAAATTGATTTGTAAAGGAGTGGGTCCCATGGCTTAGCTTAGCACCTCACCTAATTTATACTGGCCAGTTTCAAAATGTCTTCACAAGATACATTCTCCTTACTGAAGTCAGGTCTTTTGTATTTCAGGATGAGCAGTATGTGGTAGAATACTGCCTCAAGGCTCCTTGGCCGACCTTTGACACTGTGGAGAAGATGCTGAACCACGCTGCCTCTCGCTACCCCTCCTCCCAAATCCAGGAAGCCCTGGCCAGGTTGGCCACTTTCTGCTGCCTCCACAGCCTGGACCAGTTCAAGTGGGTTAAATGCCTCTATGCTTTGCTGCCGGTTCTTGAGTGTCTAGAGTTTGTGTGTAATTGAGTGTAAATTAGTAGCTTGCCTGTAATTGATATTAAACTTCTGTGTAATGATGTGTCCTGGCTGGTTTCCCTTAGTGGCATCGCCTGGATTGAGTTTCTGAACAGCACAGATTACATTGGGGACATCCTGTCCCACCTAAGAGAGGGAGACCTGAAGGGGGCCCAGCACCTGTGGCTCAGACATGAGGTAACTCAACACAACCCAAGCACAGTTCCATAAGACATCTAATGAAATGTCTCATTCTGTACTTAAATATGTGACTGGAGAAGAATCTCTTGTTTATTGCTGTCTGTCTGGTGGCCCTGTAGGGAGAGATTGCAGGACAGTTTGATGAGAGAGGTCTTGAAGCTCTGCTGAGTGCCATTCCAGAAGACCTTCCATCCCAGTACCTCTGTCTCTGGTTCAGGAGTGTCATTGTTCCCTTTGTGAGGAGGGTGCTACCCAGAGGACAGGTAAAATAACGTAATGTCAGGGCAGAAAACAGACGATGAAAGCAAATGTTAATTGAAAATGTTTGTATTTTTAGTTCCTTGATGTTGAGAAGATTTTTGCATTGTATGTTCTTAGAAAATCCTTGCAAGCTGGTTGGAGCAGAGGGCAAGGAATCTGGAGTTAACAGAAAAGGTAATGCAATCATTGCATCTATCTCCAACACTACACTTGGGGCATCACTGCTGGCTCTGTACAGGTCTAGCCCCACTTCAGTCTAGCCCCACGTCAGTAACATGACAGGTTAGGTGGCCACACACCACAACAGTTAGGTACGGTTCACCTCAGCATCCTGTCCTCTCACCCTGTTCTGTTCCTACAGGGAGACTGGCCCCAGAATGGACTGGACTTGGCAGAACTTGGGCTGCCCTCATTATGGATGTGGATGCCTTCTGTAAGTAGTGTTCTCAAATTACTTTATTTTATTAATACATTTCTCTGTCTTCACCCCACCTCTGTGTGCCCACCTTCATTTATTTCATATATGTGCATATACTATACTCATACATACACCCATTCATTTTTTGGATGTATATTTATTTTTGTTTATCCAGGCGCGTCAGTTAGGTGTGGAGTGAGGGATTTAATATACTGTATATACTTTGTTTTGTTTTTTCAGGAGGATGACTTTGGTGTCAAGGAAGTGGAACACCTCAAGTCCCTCGTCTCCAACCTCCGTCAGCTGCTGAACCTTCACAAGAAGTACAACTGCAGGCTCTCACTCTCAGTTTTTGAGAAGGTACAGTATGTGTGTTAAAGCTGTTCAGCACTCAATGTAAAGTACATGAGACTCACTGTTACTAATTTATAACATTTGATGGCTCGACTTGGTCATTTACACACTATCTCTGTTGATCTGCTCTGTGGATCTGTTAGGGAACCATACGCAGCGTAGCCTTCTTCATGCTGGATAAGGTGCCAGCCCCGGAGCTCATCTCTGCCTCAGTGGAGAGCAGCGTCAAGCCCTACACCCTGGAGCATCAGCTACCTCTGGATGAGCTGCTGCTGCAATACATCAAGGTGTGGCTATACTATCGTCAGATGTCCCACTGGACTACACATTGAAAATAACAAAAAAAACAAGTTATATTGTAAATCGGTTTTCCTTAGTGTTGATTACCAGACATTATCATACCTTTTTCTCACTTTTTCTGTTCTCATTACACTCTAGGACCTGCTGGAGCGCTGCAGCTCCCAGACTACTACATTGTTTACAGAGTGGGAGGCCAAAGCAGTGGCTGTGCTGGGCTGCATGAAGGACACTGATGTGAGTTCAACACATACTTTTAAAAACTACCTCCTGCACCTCAGGGCCTGGCTCGGTGTACCCTAAAAATACACAATGTGCCAGAGGTTTACAGGCATGTGCAGATTTGAAGTAACAATGTCCAATGGTTGATTCAGATAACATACACCAAACAAACGATTTATTATTATTATTTATACTTGTTTATTATTACATATACTTGCTTGTGTCCTATATTGTAACATATTCATCATATTATATTTAGTTGTAAAGTGTTCTCCATTCTCCTGTGTTGTGTATTGTGTACAGTTGGTAGTGGACGCTGTGCTGGAGATCATGCACAAGGCAATGGTGCCCTGGAGTGAGGTAGTGGAGAGGCTGGTCCAGAAGTACCTGGAGATGAAGGGACCCAAGTAAGTCACTTCTGATTGTATGTTTCCTGGCCCAATATATCCATTGGCCAAAAACACTGAGGCTATGGACACAGTTGCAGATTGATAGTATTCAAAGGAAACATACTATGTATCCCTCCCCCATCTTCCACATTGTATCCACAGGCAGGAGCTTCTTAAGGAGAGCTACCGTCTGATGGAGATGAGGAAGCTGCTCAGAGGCTATGGGATCCGCAACTTCAACCTCTCCAACAACACTCAAAACATGGTAGGACTCTGAGGGTGTGTGTAGAGTTCATATATAGCATTGCTGTACGTCCATATGAATACTGAACCATGAGAATGCTCTTTCCCTGTTAGACACTGGTGAGACACATCCTAAAGCAAGACCTCCCCTCCTCCTTGGAGGACTCCCTGAAGCTAGCTGAGGCGTACAAACTCCCCACCTCCCAGATACACAACATGTATCTCATCCAGCTGATAGGCCAGGGCAAGGTATGTGAACTCACAGCTCGTCCCCTGGTAAACACTGAAATATGGTTCTCTCTCTCTCTCTCTCTCTCTCTCTCTATGGTGTTCTCTCTCTCAGAGAGAGAGAGAGATTGTACCCCTTAAAGTAGATGATGGAGAACCTGTGTGTTTATTCCAGAGTGAGGCATGCATGACTCTCCTGAAAAAGCTACCCACTACAGAGGCGGAGTGTGTGATTGAGCGTCTGGCGACCTGGGCAAGACTGCAGCTGCAGGACAAAGATCATGTATCTGAGGAGGTGAGTCTCTTGAAGGGGGCAAGAGGGGTGTCTTTACATTCAATAAACCATAGAATTCCTTTAAGATGCATTTGCGTTGTGACATCTGCTCTTTAATGCTTAACTGTCATTTTGAAATGCACTATTGTGTACTGAAATGCACTATGTGTTTGGGTCCACTGTTTGTTTGTATTAATGTACATACTTTTCATAATCAGAGCATGCTTCTCATTCAGACTTACTTACTTTCTCATCATTGCCCATTTCCAACAGCACAAGAAGCACCAGATGGTCATAGCACAAGTCATGGTGGAGGCACTGAAATTCCTACAGAGGATTCAGAAAGGTGGGGGCAGCTTTTAAAACTATTGAGAAAGAAATGGAAACACTTGAAAGCTTATCATCTCAGAATGTTAAACTTAAGAACATTTTCAAAAGAAAAACTAATGTCTGAGTGGATGGGAGGTCTCCCATAACATATTTTTGGACCTCAAATAGTTGGAAGTGATGTCTTGAAAAACGGCTATCACTGTGTAAACATGCTACCTTGCAAGGCTAATACTGAGTGTGATACTCTCTCCTGGACAGGTGATGCTTTTAAAAGTACAGAGTGTCAGAACAATCTGATGATGTTTAAGGCGATTGCTCACTTACAGGTATGGTTCATAGGATCCCATTGTCAGTATGTGACATGACCTCACCTGACTCGTTATGTCTGGCTTTTGACATCCTGTGCTGAAAGCTTCTTATGTAACATTTCCAGGAGGATTTCGACATCTTCCTTACCCCCAACAACTATGAGGATCCCAAGGTGCGGAAGCAGTTCCAGGAGCATCACATCACAGCCTATGAGAACACACGTGCCCGGGGTCCCTCTCAGGGGAAGGTCACAGCCACCCCCATGGTGGCCAACGATCCAGACGGCAAGATCAAGACCATCTCCACTGAGGCTGGCCTCCGGCGCCTGTCACGGCAGCTCCAGCGCACAGAGCAGGAGCTGTGGGCTGACCTGGCTCTGAGAGCCCTGGGGGTGGGCAAGGTGGACAAAGCCCTGAAGATCCTCAGGTCAGTTGGGAGAAGGCTGTGGTAGTTGAGGAGTGTAGGGATGGGGGGGTGCCATGGGGAGTTTGAATGAATGGAGAGTTCCTCTCTTTTGAATGAATAGAGTCTGAGGGCTAGATAGTAGTCTGGACATTCACAAGATACTCTCTTGTTTTTGTCTCTCTCTTCCTCCCTACAAACCCCTTCTACACAGTGAGCTGTATGAGCACCACTGCAACCCCAGCACAGGGAAAGTGCTCTTCAGTGCTGCCCAGAGGCTGTGCCAGATGCTGGAGGCAGATGTGCCCATTGTCCTCCCTGATGACATGGACCTCCCAGCAGTCATCCACAACCTGGCCTGTCAGGCCATAACCGTCTGCCACTCAGGTAATTCACACATGCCTTGTCTAGACGTAAACTGATGATTTTTTTTTTCCTTACTCAACCTTTTTTGTTATTGTTGTTGAGGGACGCAGTCCACCAATGATTGTTGTGTACTGTCCAAGTGTGACATACTATTTGACTTGTGTGGGTGCTTGTGCTCTCTTATCTCATCTCAGACCTGCTTCTAGACTGTGTGGAGCTGTGCAAGAGCACGCGGGCAGCCATGGATGTCTATCACCAGTGTCAGTTGTCAGACAACTATGGCTTCATAGCAAAGGTCAATACCATAGTAGTATATTTCACTTTGACTTAGGCTACCAAATTCTTGAGAGTTGTAGACTGCCTGAGATGGCTTTTAAATTAATAAAACATAATAGGCACGTCTCTCTTAGTGAATGTCATATCCTAAGTGTGCATGTGTGTTACATACAGCTTTAACCAATATTTATGTGTCCAGGATTTGTCCCTGGAGGCTGAAAGGGACCCGTACTCCCAGTGGAGCTTCCAGGATGTCTTTAATGAGGACTGCATCGTCCTGGACCCCGTGTCAGTCCTGCCTGTCCAGTATGAGATCACCAACTGTCTGCTGCCTTTCTCCTCAAGTAAGAATGCTGCAGACTATTTTTTAACATTTTATCAAATGAGGTTCAACAAGCTTTTTTTTTACCTGTGAGCCTTTTTTTAAATTTAAGATTCCAAGATTTACCCACTGGACTGTTCCTGTCTGTCTCACTGCTCCTTTGAGGAAGGTAGTTATTGGACAGTTTACTCCAATTAAGAGACATTTCTGTGGTTTATTCATCCTCAATCTTATGATCCCATCCTAACCATACCTTCGTCACCTTCATCACCCCTCCTTCAGGTTCTAACTTCCTGCGACCCCTGCTGGTTCCCCTGGCCTCCATGCTGCAGATGCTGCAGGAGTGCAGTCAGCTGGAGTTGGCCCTCAGGCTGCTGGTCAACTCCTATGGCAGCTGCCTGCAGCACGTCACCTCCAACACCATGGACCTCAAGCTCTGCACACAGGTATAACTACATCCCCTTCAACAACAACGTGGGGACGAGGATTTCCGAGTATTTTGTGTTGATGGCTTTAGATGTTTGCAAGGAAGACTTTGGACCCCTACTCAGTTTTTACATGTATACATGACTGTAACCAACTGTCTTTTCAGCTTTACAACCCAAAAGGCCTGCTGCAATACAAGACGTGTTTGAGTGATTTGAGAAAAACTACTCTGTCGTCCATCAATGTTGTTGCTGTTGCCCTCCTGCACAAGGTGAGATGACTGGCTTAGATCTCAGGGGAGGGTGTGACATCCCAGTCTGACTAAAAACATGTCTGTATGATCGTGTACATTTTAGCATGCTTTTTAAATGATTGATTACCAGTGTTGGGTTTTTATTGAAGGTGTTCAACTGGAGAGTGGTGGATTGTGACCTGGCTATTGGACTCTGCACTCTTCTGTCTAAATCTGAGGTGTTTAAGATATTGTGGAAGGTTATCAACAACACCTGGCAAAACTATGACAAGATCTTGGTATGATAATTATGCTTTATTTACATTATTTCGGCTTATTTTAATTTTCCCTGTAAGTATCCCTGTTTTGTTACATGCTGTATGTGATCAGACAGTTTTCTTAATCTTTTCAGGCTATGGCCATGGTGGGGGCTGATCTCTGCAGCTTGTACAAAGAGGAAGAGGAGCGGGAGAAGTTTTGCTCAGTCATCACTGATGCAGAGTGGGGAATCAAGCTGGGCAAACTAGGGGTTTGTTGAAGATACTGTTTGTTTAATTTTTTTCAATCTGTCATACTTTTGCAATACTTCATACACTACCATGGAAGAGAGAGTCACAAGGTTTTCTCATTCTTTAGATTGAATGTGAATACAGTACTTGGTGCATTTTGCAACATGTTTCAAGATAGCATGTCTCTTTCTCCAGATATCCATCCAATCTGTATTTCGTCAGTGTGCAGAGATGAAGAGGAACCTGATCCCTACTCTGGTGAAGAACAGGAACATCACCCCGGAGATCATCCTCAAGTACTGCAGGTCAGCTGAGCCTCGTGCAGGGGGACGATGGAACATATTCACATGGAACATATTCAAAATATGACTCGACTAAAGCTCTTTGTTTGATCCCATTGATGCTTGCCATGATCAGTAATTAGTGACACTGAATATGATGAGGCTGTTTAGCAATTAGCTGTGCTGATTCAATGACTGTGTCTGTACTGTGTCTGTACTGTGTCTGTACTGTGTCTGTACTGTGTCTGTACTGTGTGCTCCTACCTGCAGCACCTTTGGACTGGACAGAGATGGGGTGATAAATGAGTATATCACCACACTGCTGCTGCAGGAAGAGGAAGAGGAGGAGGGTGCGGCGAGTGACCCTGGGGCTGGCCAGGGAGAAGAGCAGCCTCTGGGCCGTGCAGATGCCCTGGAGCGTGCCCTGCAGATCATCCCCATGCTGCACAGCACCAGCGACCTCACCATCAGCCTCAGTGCAGCCATTCTTAAGGTCTGAGCTATGATAGTGTTGCTTGTTCAGTTACTGCTTGTTCAGTTATATAGTCATACAATTAGCAATTATCATGTGTGGGGAGTGAAGATAAAATGTATGTTGATGTATCAGGAGCTTGTGTTTGCTTTACTGAATGAAACTGTCCCTGTTCCTTGCTTTCCTTCAGCTCAGCCCATATAACTACGAGAGGATTGAAGGGGTGCTTAAGATCATACAGACAGCAAAGGAGCAGATCACCAGCCTTTCAATTAGTCAGGTAAAGTCCTTTGATATGGGACTTGTCTTTGTTCTACATAAAAGTGTAATGCTCAATGTCTGATCCCATGAATGGCTTGTGGATTGGACTTGATGTATATCACTCCTATCCACAGGCTATGGGTCTGCTCCAGCACCTGAAGTCCTACAAGCGCATCTCTCCACCTACTGATCTGGAGAGCACCTACCTTCTGGAGAATGGCCTTGAGCCCACACCCCTTGCCAACACCAGACTTCCCTTCCACCTGCTCATGCAGACCACTAACTGCTACTGGAAGATCATCTGTGAGGGCCATGTTCAGTACTCGCATAGAATGTTGGGGTGTTCACAGACAAAATACAAATAAAACTCTGTCAGGGGGGATCTGAAATGGGGTTCTTTCTGTGTTTAGCTCCTGAGCTCAGCGAGGAGACTTTCCCTACTCTCCTGCTCATCAGCAAGCTAATGAAGGTACAGTGCACTGGTCCATTGGTGACTGTGGTCTTGACAATGAGGTGTACCCCTAGCGACAAGCTCACTTAAAGCTGAATTCTACTCTAAATGTGTTGATTCGTATATTAGTAATGATATTTTGGTACCATATCAATAGTGGACTGATTAGAAATATACAAGAAATAATAATGAAATTAACAGGTATTTGTTAATGTCTGATGTTAATTTGAATGGATTCATTTATACGTTAATCAGTAAATTACTAGTCAACTAAACACAACGGACAATACTGCCCCCTTTTCAGGTGAGCCTTGACAAGCTGTACATGTCTGCTGTGAATCACGTGTTTGAGAGGAGTATGAAACCCCTCCTCCTGGAGCAGAGCAGGAAGGGGCAAAAGCACACCTCCAACAAGGAGTCCTTCAAGGTGGCCAAGACCATCATGGGCTACATCCACTGCATCCAGAACCCAGAGTGGGCGGCTGCCACTGCTCACAAGATTGCTCAGGAGCTGCCCTCAGGTCAGACCATTAGCCAGTCAGACGCTGTCATGTCACTACTCATCATGGAATGTTTTTTTTTTGTTCATGTTTGTATTTGTTTATCTCTATCTGTAGGCATTGAGAAGACTCAATCACTCAAATTCTGCTTAGCTCTCGGTGATGCATGGCTGAAGGACCCAAACCTTGAGGTTGGTATTGTTGGACTTGTGTCTCCCTAAACCTTTTTTTGCTGTATATTAATCTTTCTTCTGTCCTGTCCCCTGAGCAGGAGGCTGCTCGGTCCAGGGGGGAGACCTTCCTGTCCAAGCTGAAGCTGCAGTTCCAGCGCTCGGCTACGGAGAATGCCCTAATGGACAGCCAGTTGAACAGCCCTGAACACTTGAAGCTTAAGGGGCTGCCTGCCCGGCTCGTCGTGACCCTGTATGAACACAGCAGTGTGGAGCAGCGGTTCAGGGGCTCAGCCGGACAAGTCTACCCTGGTGAGTTCACCAACGCCATGACAAGTCAGCGCTGCAACACATAGATATAAACACCAACTTATAGTCCCAGTAATTAAGCTTTTTCTTACAATCCAGTCCTTTCAGATATGTGAACACTGGGTTGGGTTTAGGAATGGAAATGAAACTAGGCCATTGATATGTTTTTTTTAATGGTTGATACCTATTTTCTCTATGAACAGACATTCATGCTGTATGCAAAGAAATAGTAGCCATCAACAGTGTGGATCTCTTAAAGATCCGCAATATGATGTTGGAGAAATGGATTTGCAAAACTGGCCCAGCTGCAGCTAAGGTTAGTCCATGGTGACTCCAATGTAATTTTGCTTGTGATTGTTATGCAGGATCTTGAATGGTCAATGTTGTGCATTGACTGCTCTGACAAAAGATTGGCTTTTTTCTCTTTTTGAAGGACATCAACAATCAGGACTGTGTCAGTGACATTCAGGAGGACCCAGACCTCATGAGGTAGTTCCATTCAGCAACACCTGTATACAACATTTATTTTCACTGTATCTAGGAGAAAGATTGGCTTTGCTAACTGTATTTACATTATATTGTGTTTCTTGTTCCTGTTCTGTTTATGCTCACTCCTCATTTCTCCCTCTCTCAGGGTGGTGTACTTTCTGCAGATCTACCCTATGGAGGTCGGAGTCCGTCTGCTAAGCCCTATCCTCTCAGCAGAGACATGGGTGAGGTGGAATGGGTCAGGACTGGGTGATGAGCCTTGACCCTACAATCACCACTACATTCCACAATTCTCTTGTATCTATTGAGGGCTGGTTGAAAACATCAATGGGCTCTCACTAGCTTTGTACATGATTATGACTGGTGTAGTGATGAACCCTGTTTGTATGCCTTTCCAGCCCCTTAGCAGTTCCGGCCCACGTCTTACCTTCTGCCACCGGAGTAGAGCCCTGCTCTGTCTCATCCACATTGCTGACCCTGCAACCCTGGAGACCCAGCTACAGATCCCTAGGACTAAAGTCCAGTAAGGCTCCTCTGTTATAGACTATATCAGTAGCCATATCCACTAGACTCATCTCTGTATTCAGGCAATTGTTTGTATTATATGTTTCTTTTGGTCCGTGTATTTTCTTGTAATGAGTGGCTGATGGACTGCTCTTGCCTCTGAAGGTATTACCTAAAGTGCTACATCTACCTCTCTCAACTGGAGGCTTTAAACATCCCTTACACAGTGGAGTCGTTCCTCAACAGTCCTAAAGAAGGCATGGTCAAGGGGCTGTGGAAGAACCACAGTCACGAGCCACAGGTACTTTATTGTATGCTTGGCTTTGAGTTAAGATGGAGGTGGAGTTATTAAAACTTCAGCAGCCATGATCCATTTAATCCCAATGATCCTATCATATGCAGCCAAGAAGTTTTTATGTAGAAATGTTGTCTGTATCTACATGAGTTGAAGTCACCTACTGTATTATCTGTGTGCAGGCTGTTCGCCTGGTGGCAGACCTTAGCCTGGAGTATCAGGTGTTTGACCCTCAGCTGTGGAATGGGGTACTGCAGAAACTGCTTGGCTTTAACATGGTAAGTGGAGGCAGTCCACATATTGATCAGAGTTCTCATTACAAAACCACACAGCAGCGATCAGCGACTCCGGCATCCACCACAACACTGACCCTACTTTGTTTTGAAAGTTTAGAGATTGGCCTGGTTTGAATGAAATACATTTCGACTTCATCCTGCACTTATCATGACAGATATATTCATTCTAACAGGAAACAACCTAATTGTAACAACCTAAATCATTATCTAGTAAATGTTTTCATAACTGCAATCGCGACCAGTGCTTTGTATAGGGACTAGCACCAGCTTGCAATAGCATTTTATGCTGTCCTATTTCTTAAATGTCGATAAATTCCCCACTAACACCACTGCACATTTACATTGCTAGAATAATCTAAAAGTATTTAGGGCAACAGGCTGAAAACATTTACTAGATAATGATTTAGCAACAGGAAATGCGGACACACCAGGCCATGCGAGTATACAAACCATTGGCACTGATCGTGTTCTAAATTCTTTAGGGTTAGAACTATAATTGAGACAATCGGGATATTTTTAATTGTAGTATTCTCATCTGTCCTTTAGATCAGCGACTTACAGAAGGTATTGGAAGCACTTGGAGCTGTCCCCTCTCTGTGGCAGGTAATAAGAATAATGTTCATCATGGACTGTTGAATGTTCATCGTGCATTGTTGGGGGATAACTCTCCACATCCACCCTTTTGGTTTGGTTGCTGTGATAAAACAGTGCTACTTCTATTTAGGTCTCCAGTTTTTCCAGGACATGGAGGAGTATGATACTGGCCCCTTTCGTGTCAGGTATATGAGTCTCTTAGACTGTAGTTCAAAACAGATCTACAGCACAACACTGCTTATATCCTCAAAATTATCATAAAAATGGTGTTAAAGTCATGCTGCTGCTGTTGGATAGCACTGGATCTGAAATGCCACTTGATGTAAATTGTAAGCAGTTGAAAGGCAGAAATAGTTCTAAAGGCAGGTTGAGAAGAGCTTACGGTGGTCAGAGTGGCTCTGTGATGTTGCTGACTGTGTTTACTGTGTGTTTACTGTGTCACAGCGTCTCTTCCTCTAAGTCCACAACAGCAGGCAACGCTCTACAGGACCTTTGTTCTGCTCCTTAAGTAAGTTCTATGCTTAGCTGGACCAACACTCTATCTTGGGCATTATCATCTGTCATATTATTTCAGGCTAACATTGCGAAAGAGAACAAGCTCTTATTGACTTTTCTGGTTGCAGAATGGTTTGACAAAATGGGGCATACTGCAAAATGAGAGAACCTTTAGTGCAATAGTCCTGTTTGGGTATCTAGTTGGCTTCACTATACTGTAAATGATTAGTGCTGATTGATTTGTCGTTTTTCTTCCATGCCACACTTTATCCTACCAACTCCCCTGACCTCTGCCAGGTGCCCGTTTCTATTGAATTTGGACCTGATTGGCATCGCCAATCGCTTTGCCCAGTTCAGTCTGCCGGCTTTTGCCCTGGGTGCCCTCCTGCTTATCCCCTGTGCCAAGAGGAAGGAGCAGCAGATCCAGGTGAGGTAGCTGGGTGTTTCTATCCTGTAGGTTGGTTATATTACCAGCCTCCTTGCGTACATGCCATTTATCAAAATGTTCTGTCAGCAATAACCATGTCCAAATATCTGAGTATAACTATTTAAGTAGGTTGAGTGAGTGCTGACAATGCGTGTGTGTGATTGGGATGATTGTAGGGCCTCCTGTCGGCCTGTAACCCCATCATCATCCTGGAGCAGGTGGATGGGCACATGAACACTGGGGAGTTGGCTGGGGTTCCCTCACAGGTGAGCTGTCATCAGTTCTTAAAGCCTTGATCCTAAACCCCAATATCCATTCTAGAGCCACTGTCTAATGTTCCCTGACCCAACACACATTCTATTATTTTGTGTTTCCTTCCACAATAGCGGCATGAATTTGTATTTAACGTCAAATTTCTCTATGACCCCAGATAAGGGAGGCAGTGTTGACGTTCATTTGCCAAAAGGGGCAGTACCAGAAGCTGATGAAGACCAAGCACTTCAACCTTCTCAAGCAGCACATAGTCTTAAGTGGCCACTCCAACCAGGTGAAGGATCTTGTGGATTACCTGATCAATCAGAATTGGTGAGAAACTATAATTTGACAAATACATCTTTTACGTATAAAATGAGGCCGATAACATAGAACATAGTTAATAGCAAAAATAAATTCTGTTCAACTTAATGGTTAACTGTTGGAGCACATGAATGCTGAATTTGTTGAGTGCTTTCTCCCCAGCTACAGCAGTATTACATTTGTCATGAAGCGGCAAGAAATAGCCTCCTACAGTACATCAAAAAATTAGATTGATAAATCGGGTTGGCCAAGAGGCATACAAAGCACTCCAAATTAGTATAATATTAGTTTTTCATGTTACCTTGACAACAGTGGTCTTTTAGAGAACTATATTTTTAAGTGCAGGGCAGAAACTACCGTCTATCACACAATAAATACTTACGGCATTGTTTTATTGTCACAATTCTCCGATTTGTTTTGTAACCATTGTATAATAGTAATTGGCCTCCTAGTGCCTTATTGCTTAAGTGAGACATTGTAGAAGTGCATTATACTTTCATGAAAATTGTGGGAGAGAGAATTTGATTGTGCTGTTGACTGTTATTCCTGTCATCCTCACTATATTATAACCACTGTTGTTTAGTGAGGAGGATGCCAACTCCCTCACCTGTGAGTACCTGAAACGCAGGGAGAGGAAGGGAGGGAAACTGGTTTCAGTCAGCTCCCCTGCACCCAGTGCCCTGAAGGTAAGTAGCCTGTAAACAATAGATTGTAAATAGCATGGCTTGTTAAATATGAAAATAAAGGTGTTTAAATGTATAACATCGATCTTTTTGTTCTTTGTTTGTTTTGTAGGAGTTTCTTAGCATAGAAAATGAAGGTTCGGGATGAATAACAAAGCAGAGTTCTAAAGTATTTATGTTGAACTCCTTTTGGGGGGGGCAGTTTTGGGGCTAGAAATGCCATTTTTGCACACAGTACTTTGTATTTCCATTTTTCCCCCCTTTATGTTATGCTTACTTTAATCCAGCTATTTTATAAATACCTTTGCATGATAAAATGTTTTTAGTTTGTTTTGTAAGTAAGTAAGTCACAATTTTCCAGACAAGGACTTAATTGACTATTCATAATAACATGTTTTTATTACAACATACAGTTAAACACCATCAGCATTATAAATGTTGACTAACTTACAATTCTATCAGCTGAATTGATCATGTGTCTGTCCAGTTTTCTGTTATGTAATGTTGTTATGTAATGGTAATGTTAAGCAAGGTGGTTATTGCCGATCTTCCCTTATGTATTTACCTACTGCACAGATATATCCACATTTGTTTGTTTGTTTAGAAGCATGGGTTAGAGACTTGACTGACTTTGATATAGTGTGTGACATAAGCATTGTTTTGTGTGAAACAGTTACATGAGAAATGGGTATATGACATTGTCAATCTTTCAAATAAAATAAATATGTTGCTATTGACACTGAAATTGGATTTACCTTTACAGATGATTACATTTACATGCATGATGCCAATCAAAACCACTCTACCCTTCCTTTAGTGTTTAGAGCCTTTTTAAAACACTGTAGGCTCAAGGCAATCTGCTGAAGACTGTTCTTCTTCTCTGGGGCAGCTCTTCTGTCTGTTTTGTGAAGTGTCACTGTGAATAAATGGTTGGTGACCAAAGATGTGAAGTCGCACCTGACTGAGACATTGAGAGCCTTGTGATTCATTGACGCCTGCACTGCTCTGTCTCAGGCTAAGCCTCAAGATCCTCTTATAGATCCTCTTGAAAGATGGGCTAAAGAAGTAGTAGACCACAGGATCCAGCATGCTGTTGAGGTAGGTCAGGCTGATTGTGATATAGAATGCAGTGTCCAGGGCCTTTTGGACATCACAGTCATTTGTGTTATTAAAGGAAGTATTCCCAGTGTTCCTCACCCAGATCAGTAGCCGTGCGACGTTGCTAGGGAGGAAGCAGACAATGAACATGATTGTAACCACACCTAGACACCGTTGCACTCTACGTATCTTAGCCTCCCTGTCCAGACGTCTGGCCCGCAGCTCGCCTGAGATGCGTCTTGTACAGAAGAGTATGATCCCAAGAGATACCAGGAACTCCAGCAGGAACACGGCACTGTGCAACTTGTTTTTGTTCGTGAAACTTTCACACTTTGTTGAGTTCCCAGCCTTGAAGTGGTGAGAATTGGTCAGGAGGTGTGCGTTCAGGGAGATGGTTAGGACCCACAGCCCAACTGCACCACACACTGCCTTGAAGACAGTCATGGAGTTGATAGGATGGTGGGGATGGACCACACGCATGTACCTGTCCAAAGCTACAGCCATCAGGAAGAAAACACTTCCCCCACGATTCATCGCCAGCATGAAGAGTGAGATACGACAGAACATATCCTCAAACTTCCAGTCCATCCCTGAGAGGTAGTAGCTGGCACGGAAGGGCAGTGCCACGTTCAGAAGGAAGTCTGCCAGTGCCAGGTTGAACAGGAAAACAGTGCTGCTCTTCCAGGGCTTCAGGTGGAAGTAGAAGATCCAGAGAGCCAGGCCGTTACCAAGGACACCCAGAGCAAACTCCAGTAACAGTAGTGGGGGCAGGATTGTGGTGAGTAGGTGCCCGTCAACCACGCAGGTGCCCATCATTGCTACAGATGACAGTCCTCTTACCTCTATGAGGAGTGCTACAGTGCTGGATTACACAGAGATAAATTATACCTGACACTGTCTTAGTTGTGTAAAAACAAGTCCTTTTCTGTTTGTTGCATCGGAAGAGAAAGTAAAGACAACCTACACATGGCGGTGGTGGTATTTCCACATGTAAATAATCCTCACCAGCAGAGCCCAACAAAAGTGTTTCTCAAAATGATCTGGTCATTTTCCTGTCCAGATTGTCTCAAAAAAGGAAAGTAATCCATGAAGGTTAATAGATTTGCAGGACACAACGGAGGGATGTGTATTTGTGTAACTGTTATGCCCAATTTCCTTCTGTGTACAGAGCAAATAAAGGACATCTGCTCTAGGGTGTGACATCACAAGTTTGCGTATGTAAAGTGGTGGATGGGTCACAGGAATGTGACTTCAAAGTTGCCAAGTTTCAAAGTTGTCCCCTTGAAAATCACAACACATGTAGTTCTCTATCTAACTTGATGGATGTAAGTCAAAGAAATGCCACTGTGAGGACTGGTATCATGCTTTTCAGATTAGCACAGATCAGCCCAATCTTCATACACAGCTAAATTCACAGGAATTAAGTGGAAATCACACATTTGTAGAGCTGCAGAACAAGCACCCACAATACCACATGCACATTTGAAACACTCGAGTGTACCACAACCTGTACCATTGCACACAACTTGTTTTTAGATTCTCAGAGCTTGCATCATCAGAGCATAAAAACGTTGATGTGCTATGTACAGTAGCTACTCTGAACACTATGCATTTGAAATATTTATATGTGCATGTAAGGGATTGCATCCCTCAATGTCTGTGACGCCAAATTGCTGGCAGAATATTGTGAGACTGTCTCTATGTACAACCCAAGGGTGTGACATGACAAGTTTGCAAACCTGGTGACCAACTACAAGAAACATCTGACTTCTGTGCTTGCCAACAAGGGTTTCTCCACCAAGTACTAAGTCATGTTTTGCTTGGGGATCAAATACTTATTTCGTTCGATCAAATGAAAATTAATTTATAACTTTACATAATATGTTTTTCTGGACTTTTTTTGTTGATATTCTGTGTTTTTTTGTTAAAATAAAAGTACCATAAAAATTATAGACCGCTCATTTCTTTGTAATCGGGCAAACTAACAAAATCAGCAGGGGATCAAATAATTATTTCCCCCACTGCATGTAAGGGATTGCATCCCTCAATGTCTGTGACGCCAAATTGCTGGCAGAATACTGTGAGACTGTCTCTATGTACAACCCAAGGGTGTGACATCACAAGTTTGCATAGGTCAAGTGGTGGGTGGGTCACAGGGGTGACTTCAAAGTTGCCAAACTCGTAACTGTATATCTGCGCATGCGAGTAGCTATCTTGTGCAAAAACCTTCCCACCCCTCACCTACTTTTTTTTAATGCAAAAAACACAGGTGGCAAGTAAATTGCAAACCTGTTATGGCAATATGGAGTGTAGAGCCAAAACAAGAAAAAATGCTTTACTGTCCCATTACTTACACAGAGCACTGTACATTGTACCTTGTTTTGATTTAAAGAGGATCCAAAAAGTCATTCAAAGTTTCTTTTTATCTTAATTTTATTCTGTGTAACTGGCAAAAAGAGAACACTGAAAACTGAAAAGACAGGTGCAGACATTTTAGTATATAGCTTTCAGACAGTGACATTATTTAAGAGGATAGATTTGAATCATTTTAGAAAATCATTAGCTTATCAAGTCATGATCATTTCATGTCAATTAGCAAAAGCTAACACTATAGCTTCTCCAATGTTGCCTCTCCAAATATGTGACAGCCTTATCAGTGGCAGTGATCCTCACAGCTGGCTGAGAGTCTGAGAGCCTGATTCTCGTGTCTTGTTCTCACCAGTGTCCTCAGTCTTCTTCACCTGTCGCAGCCCAACAGCTTTCTTGTAGATCCTCTGGAAGGCAGGGCTTGAGAAGTAGTAGATCACAGGATCCAGTGTGCTGTTGAGGTAGGTCAAGCTGATGGTGATATAGAATGCTGTGTTGAGGTCCTCCATGTCTTCACAGGCACTGAAGTTCTTGGCTCTGACCCAGATCAGCAGCTGTGTGACATTGCTGGGGAGGAAGCAGATGATGAACAGAACCACCACCATTGTGATGAACCACAGTGCTTTCCTGATCTTTGCATGTTGGCCCAGCTGCTTCCCTTTCAGCTTGGCAATAATACAGACTGTGCAGAACAGGGTCACAGACAGAGGTAGGTAGAATGAGAAGACAAACATGGATTTATGCCAATTCAAACTCCCACTGGAGGACTTGCAAATGTTAAAGCTCTCACAGCTTTTGCTTTTGTGTGACATTAGATCTGTTAAGAGGTGAGCGGTCATTGAGAAGGTGAGGACCCACAGCCCAACTGCACCACACATTGCCTTGAAGACAGTCATGGAGTTGAGAGGATGGTGGGGATGGACCACACGCATGTACCTGTCCAAAGCTACAACCATCAGGAAGAGAATACTTCCACTACGATTCAAAGCTAACATAAAGAGGCTGACATGGCAGAAAGTTTCTCCAAACTTCCAGTCCATCCCTGAGAGGTAGTAGCTGGCACGGAAGGGCAGTACCACGTGCAGCAGGAAATCTGTCAGTGCCAGGTTGAACAGGAAAACAGTGCTGCTCTTCCAGGGCTTCAGGTGGAAGCAGAAGATCCAGAGAGCCAGGCCGTTACCAAGGACACCAAGAGCAAACTCCAGAAACAGTACTGGGGGCAGTACTTTGATGAGGATGTCCCCTCGAAACTCACAACACGTGTTGTTCTCCATCTAACTTGTTGGATGTAAGTCAAAGAAATGCCGCTGTGAGGACTGGTATCATGCTTTTCAGATTAGCACATCACACTAAAGGAAACTAATATTTGTTGTCGCAGACCAACCTTCATACACAGCTAAATCTGGAGTTCACAGGAAAGAAGAACATGACTGAGTGGAAGTCACACATTTGTAGAGCTGCAGAACAAACACCCACAATACCACATGCACATTTGAAACACTCTAGTGTACCACAACCTGTACCATTGCACACACAACTTGTTTTTAGATTCTCAGAGCTTGCCTCATCAGAGCATAAAAATGTTGATGTGCTATGTACAATAGCTACTCTGAACACTATGCATTTGAAATATTTACAGTGGGGGAAATAATTATTTGATCCCCTGCTGATTTTGTTAGTTTGCCCGATTACAAAGAAATGAGCGGTCTATAATTTTTATGGTACTTTTATTTTAACAAATAGAAACAGAATATCAACAAAGAAGTCCAGAAAAAACACATTATATAAAGTTATACATTCATTTGCATTTGATCGAACTAAATAAGTATTTGATCCCCTACAAACCAGCAAGAATTCTGGCTCATACAGACCGGTTATATGCCCATGAGGCACACAGATTAGTCCTGTCACTTTAAGAAAGTACTCCTAATCTCTGCTCGTTATGGGTATAAAAGACACCTGTCAATAGAATCAATCTTTTCCATTCCAACCTCTCCACCACCATGGGCAAGACCAAAGAACATTCAAAGGACATCAGGTTAAGAGTTGTAGACCTGCACAAGGCTGGAATGGGCTACAAGACCATCAGCAAGAAGCTTGGTGAGAAGGAGACAACTGTTGGTGCAATTATTAGAAAGTGGAAGAAATACAAAATAACCATCAATCGCCCTCGGCCTGGAGCTCCATGCAAGATCTCGCCTCGTGGGGTCAGGATGATCATGAGAAGGGTGAGGGATCAGCCCAGAACTACACGGGAGGAGCTTGGTAATGATCTCAAGGCAGCTGGGACCACGGTCACCAAGAAAACCATTGGTAACACACTACACCGTAGCGGATTGAAATCCTGCAGTGCCCGCAAGGTCCCCCTGCTCAAGAAGGCACATGTACAGGCCCATCTGAAGTTTGCCAATGAACACCTAAATGATTCAGAGAAGGCTTGGTAGAAGGTGATGTGGTCAGATGAGACCAAAATTTAACTCTTTGGCATAAATTCGACTCGTCGTGTTTGGAGGGAGAGAAATGCTGAATAGAATCCCAAGAACACCATCCCCACCGTCAAACACGGAGGTGGAAACATTATGCTTTGGGGCTGTTTCTCTGCTAAGGGTACAGGACGACTTTACCGCATTGAGGGGCCAATGGACGGGGCCATGTACCGTAAGATCTTGGACGAGAACCTCCTTCCCTCAGCCAGAGCACTGAGGATGGGTCGTGGATGGGTCTTCCAGCATGACAACGACCCAAAACATACGGCCAAGGCAATAGAGGAGTGGCTCAAGAAGAAGCACACTAAGGTCATGGAGTGGCCTAGCTAGTCTTCAGACCTTAATCCTATAGAAAATTTGTGGAGGGAGCTGAAGCTTCGAGTTGCCAAGCGAAAGCCTCGAAACCTTCAGGATTTGGAGAGGATCTGTAAAGAGGAGTGGACCAAAATCCCTCCTGAGATGTGTGCAAACCTGGTGACCAACTACAAGAAACATCTGACTTCTGTGCTTGCCAACAAGGGTTTCTCCACCAAGTACTAAGTCATGTTTTGCTTGGGGATCAAATACTTATTTCGTTCGATCAAATGAAAATTAATTTATAACTTTACATAATATGTTTTTCTGGACTTTTTTTGTTGATATTCTGTGTTTTTTTGTTAAAATAAAAGTACCATAAAAATTATAGACCGTTCATTTCTTTGTAATCGGGCAAACTAACAAAATCAGCAGGGGATCAAATAATTATTTCCCCCACTGCATGTAAGGGATTGCATCCCTCAATGTCTGTGATGCCAAATTGCTGGCAGAATACTGTGAGACTGTCTCTATGTACAACCCAAGGGTGTGACATCACAAGTTTGCATAGGTCAAGTGGTGGATGGGTCACAGGAATGTGACTTCAAAGTTGCCAAGTTTCAAAGTTGTCCCCTTGAAAATCACAACACATGTAGTTCTCTATCTAACTTGATGGATGTAAGTCAAAGAAATGCCACTGTGAGGACTGGTATCATGCTTTTCAGATTAGCACAGATCAGCCCAATCTTCATACACAGCTAAATTCACAGGAATTAAGTGGAAATCACACATTTGTAGAGCTGCAGAACAAACACCCACAATACCACATGCACATTTGAAACACTCGAGTGTACCACAACCTGTGAGACTGTCTCTATGTACAACCCAAGGGTGTGACATCACAAGTTTGCATAGGTCAAGTGGTGGGTGGGTCACAGGGGTGACTTCAAAGTTGCCAAACGCGCAACTGTATATCTGCGCATGCGAGTAGCTATCTTGTGCAAAAACCTTCCCACCCCTCACCTACTTTTTTTTAATGCAAAAAACACAGATGGCACGTAAATTGCAAACCTGTTATGGCAATATGGAGTGTAGAGCCAAAACAAGAAAAAATGCTTTACTGTCCCATTACTTACACAGAGCACTGTACATCGTACCTTGTTTTGATTTAAAGAGGATCCAAAAAGTCATTCAAAGTTTCTTTTTATCTTAATTTTATTCTGTGTAACTGGCAAAAAGAGAACACTGAAAACTGAAAAGACAGGTGCAGACATTTTAGTATATAGCTTTCAGACAGTGACATTATTTAAGAGGATAGATTTTCATTGTTGGAAAATCATTAGCTTATCAAGTCATGATCATTTCATGTCAATTAGCAAAAGCTAACATTATAGCTTCTCCAATGTTGCCTCTCCAAATATGTGACAGCCTTATCAGTGGCAGTGATCCTCACAGCTGGCTGAGAGTCTGAGAGCCTGTCTTGTTCTCACCAGTGTCCTCAGTCTTCTTCACCTGTCGCAGCTCAACAGCTTTCCTGTAGATCCTCTGGAAGGGTAGGGCTTGAGAAGTAGTAGATCACAGGATTCAGTGTGCTGTTGAGGTAGGTCAAGTTGATGGTGATATAGAATGCTGTGTTGAGGTCCTCCATGTCTTCACAGGCTCTGAAGTTCTTGGCTCTGACCCAGACCAGCAGCTGTGTGACATTGCTGGGGAGGAAGCAGATGATGAACAGAACCACCACCATTGTGATGAACCACAGTGCTTTCTTGATCTTTGCATGTTGGCCCAGCTGCTTTCCTCTCAGCTTGGCAATAATACAGACTGCAGAACAGGGTCACAGACAGAGGTAGGTAGAATGAGAAGACAAACATGGATTTATGCCAATTCAAACTCCCACTGGAGGACTTGCAAATGTTAAAGCTCTCACAGCTTTTGCTTTTGTGTGACATTAGATCTGTTAAGAGGTAAGCGGTCATTGAGAAGGTGAGGACCCACAGCCCAACTGCACCACACATTGCCTTGAAGACAGTCATGGAGTTGAGAGGATGGTGGGGATGGACCACACGCATGTACCTGTCCAAAGCTACAACCATCAGGAAGAGAATACTTCCACTACGATTCAAAGCTAACATAAAGAGGCTGACATTGCAGAAAGTTTCTCCAAACTTCCAGTCCATCCCTGAGAGGTAGTAGCTGGCACGGAAGGGCAGTACCACGTGCAGCGGGAAATCTGCCAGTGCCAGGTTGAACAGGAAAACAGTGCTGCTCTTCCAGGGCTTCAGGTGGAAGCAGAAGATCCAGAGAGCCAGGCCGTTACCAAGGACACCAAGAGCAAACTCCAGAAACAGTACTGGGGGCAGTACTTTGATGAGGATGTCCCCTCGAAACTCACTACACATGTTGTTCTCCATCTAACTTGTTGGATGTAAGTCAAAGAAATGCCACTGTGAGGACTGGCATCATGCTTTTCAGATTAGCACATCACACAAAAGGGAACTGGTATTTGTGGTTGGAGCCCAATCTTCATACTCACAGAATGAAGAACATGACACATGAAATCACACATTTGTAGAGCTGCAGAAGAAACACCAACAGTACCACATGCACTTTTGAAATAGCCTAGGTTACCACAACCTGTACCACTGCACGCGCAGCTTGTTTTAAGATTCTTGCCTCATCAGAGCATAAAAACTTTGTGTGCTATGTACAGTAGCTACTCTGCACACTATGAACAAGCGGCCGGACCAGACGGCATCCCAGGCCGGGTGATCAAAGTGTGTGCAATGCAACTGGCTGGTGTGTTCACGGACATATTCAACCTCTCCCTCTCCACAGGAATAGTCCCCTCCTGCTTCAAGTCATCCGCCATTGTCCCAGTGCCGAAGAAGAACAAGGTAACATGTCTAAACGACTGGCGCCCTGTTACTCTCACTCCCATTATGAGCAAATGCTTTGAGAGGCATGTCAAGGCCCAGATCTGCAGCATGCTCCCTCCCACCCTGGATCCTCACCAATTTGCCTACAGGCAAAACAGATCCACTGACAGATCCAGAGCCATCGCCACCGCACTCACCCACCTGGAGAAGAAGAACACCTACGTGAGGATGCTGTTCGTTGACTACAGTTCAGCATTCAACACTATTGTCCCCACCAGGCTCGACACCAAGCTGAGAAACCTAGGCCTCAACTCCGGCCTATGCAACTGGATACTGGACTTCCTGTCAGACCGACGACAGGTGGTGAAAATGGGCTTGAAGACCTCCACCCCCCTGACCCTCAACACAGGAGCCCCCCAGGGCTGTGTCCTGAGTCCCCTCCTCTACTCCCTGTACACCCACGACTGTGTGGCCACTCCAACTCTGTGATCAAATTCGCTGATCACAGGGCGATGAGACGGCCTACAGGAGAGAGGTCGACCGCCTGGCCCAGTACAGCCAGGAGAACAACCTCTCTCTCAACACCAACAAGACCAAGGAGCTGGTGGTGGACTTCAGGAAGAAAGGCCGGGAACAGGACCCTATCACCATCAACGGGTCCGCAGTCGAGAGGGTCAACAGCTTTAAGTTCCTTGGCGTCCATATCTCCGACGACCTCACCTGGGACGAGCACAACAATCAGGTGGTGAAAAAGGCACAGCAGCGCCTCTTTCACCTCAGGCGGCTGAGGAAGTGTGGCATGGGGCCCAAGATCCTGCGGGTCTTCTACAGGGGCACGACTGAGAGCATCCTGACGGGATGCATCACTGCATGGCACGGCAACTGCACCGCCCTCAACCACAAGGCGCTGTAGAAGGTGGTGCGGACAGCTGAGCGCATCAGTGGATGTGAGTTTCCCTCCATCCAGGACATATACAACAAATGATGTGTCAGCAAAGCCCGGAGGATCATCAGGGACCCCAGCCACCCCAACCACAGCCTGTTTGAACTGATGCCGTCCAAAAGACGGAGCCTCAGAGGCTCACCAACAGCTACTTCCCCCAGGCCATCAGGCTCATGAACAAGCCTACTCCAGACTCATGACTTTACCCCCAGCACACCCACAGAATGGACTTTACTAGCACACAGTCACTTTAAACAACCACCTCTTAGACCAACGGCACAGTGCAATAATAACGACATTCCACTGACCCACTTTACTTTTTTACTATTTATTTATACTGCAAATTGTGTCATGTCTATTGTCTTATGTGTCTCCAACAACCATCACTGTCCAACTGTCTCACTTATCTTGTACTTATGTCACTTATTCTCTTGACCTTATTTCATTGCCTACTGCTTATTTGTATTTTTTGTATGCTGCATTGTCATGGAACCAAGCCTAAGAATTTTACTCCCTGCACTTGTGTATGAGACGGAACAATAAACTTGAAACTTGAAATGCCACCTTGGGAATTGCACCCAAGGAAATAATTTAAGGAGGGGATAATTCAAACACCTTACAAGTTACATCATACAGGATCTCCTAGGTTCTTTAAATGTAAGGAAGACAGAGACGTGATTCAAAATCAAAGGGTTACATTTATTAAAAATGGTTCAAAAGGTATGGCTGGAAGCATCTGTGGGGTAAAAGCTGTCAATTGGTAAGGTAAGACTAGATATATAACAGATATATAACCAAAGCCTAGTAAATAGTATAAAGTGGAGTAGAAACAGACCAGTTGGTTTATCAGAGATGCATTAAAACAGTGTTCGAGTACTACTGGAATTCACACGTCACCGTGTATAGCATAACAACACTTCATTATTCAGCGACCTCACAAGAGCTGGTGCGGCGCCCAACGGGGGTAGATAGCAATGCAACATAAAATAAACGAAAACAACACCCAAAACAACTACGCTAACAGTTATTGAGGTTTTGTAGAGAAAGCAAGTTCTACAGAAGGCAAAACAGCAGCTAGCGTTCTGACAGACCTAATGGCATAACATACACATCCGTAAATAAAACATTATAATTTCATAACTACAAAAATTAAGATTATCTCGGATGCCGTAAAGGCAGTCCTACAGTACCATAAACCTATTTTACAGTTGCGCGCATCAATTACTCCACTCGGCGATGACAGTCTACAGCGCATCATGAAATCTATTACCTCGGCGGTGGAAAGCAGCACACTGTTGCACGCACCGGCCTACAAATACCTGTTAGTGATGAAATACAACGTTGTAGCGGCAACTAACACACCTAAAGCAAGAGCAGTAAGAATACTTCAGCATACCTCTGGCCCAAATGGGAAGGACCGGAAGTGAGAGCTTGGGCAAACAGGAAGTCAGGTGACCAAAGAGGTAGCGCAACAGGTGCACACAGGTTATATGCCCTACCTGTCACATATGCACACATACGAAATATGTATATGTGAATGCAAGGGATTGCATCCCTCAATGTCTGTGAAGCCAAATTGCTGGCAGAATATTGTGAGACTGTCTCTATGTACAACCCAATATTCAGGTGTAATCAGAGTGCAGCCCTGAGGAAGCAGGATGATGCCTTACATTACCTGGGCTCTAGATAACTAGATTTTAGTATTCCAAACAGTACTTAGTCTTTGCATGCATTCATTACTTTATGGATTTTGAATTACAAGCATAGGCTATTTCAAATAATTAATTAATGGTTAATTAAATCTATCATCTAGTATATCCATGCTCTTGGTGAGCATTAAAACAACCATCACTGATAAATGCTACCTTTAAGAGTGCCAATTGCTGAGATTCCTGTTAAATTTGAGGAATGAGGAAGTTATAGTAATCCTGAAATTAGTACATTTTAAGTAATCCTAAAACATCCGTCAAGAGCAACTTTAATCGACTGAATTATACAATAGAGTGACAAAAAGCATTAGACTTAGTGGTAATAGATGACTAAGGGATACTGTGAATCAGTTCTGAAGTTTACCTAAACTGCCTTCTAGTGGGCAACCTATGGAAGTGCAGTTTGTCATTCCAGCAGTTTTCAACAGTTTTTGCATTGGAATTTCAATCATGCCTGTTTCTTTAATAAATCATTGCTATACTGCACCAGTGCATGTGACAAATAGGAATTTAGATTGTTGAGAAGTAGAGAGGCCTTGCGTTCTTTTCTTTCCACAGCACGAGGTAGAAATTCGGCAACTGGTGATAAGGCTACGTGCTGTATGATGCCCAGCAGGGGACGTTAGATCCCATGAACTACTATCTTATATAGTTTTGCTATTTGACTTTCAATTTAGGTAGACCATTTTCCATTTATTCACTGTAAGACAGAGTCCTAAAAATACAAAGTAAAATGGTTATTAGATCATTCTCTTTTGCTTTCACAATCTACTAAATGGAGATTTGTAGACCTATGCTTGTTCACACAAGGGAGGCGGGAGAGAGAGGAAGTGGCAATGACCATCTGCTCCCTCTCTACCAAGAAGAGAGAAATTGGCCTGTTCTTGCAAATACGATATATATGTGTATATCATATTTCATCATTGAGATAAAGATGAAATCATTTTTGCTCTAATATCAATGTTAAAACTTCACTGTTGCTTTATGAGGAGTTAAGAGCCATTAGTGTTATGTGGGGATATTCTCAAAATGTCTGATTTATGACGTATTTAATTGGAGGTTGAGGTTGGACAAGTGTCTTGAGGGTTACAATGGCAAAGCCTCAGAACCTTCATGCTTGAATGTTTGCGCTCTGGCCTTTTGTCTTGCACAGCCATGGCACTGGAGAGGGGGATCCCAGTAAGAGTGATGGAGATGGCGAACGTCAGAGTGGCTGCTTCACCTGGTGCCATGTAGATGAAATTCTAGTCGTACAACCATGAGAATGTTTAAATAGCAGACAGTTTAAAATTAGAACAGAAAACAACAAAGACATGAATGGCTTAATTCTCCATGCTATGTGACCTTATTGAAACATCACAATCTCTTCACTAAGGTCCAAATCCACCAGTAACCCTTTGCTGTGTCAATGATGAGTTAATAGCTTTTAGGAAGCTTCAGCTCCCCGGGAGCTCTTGCCAGGGAGGGTCAGTGATTGCATAAAGTATGCAGACAGACTTGAATAACATGTTTCATGTTGTACACAACACAATGGGAAAATTCCTTCTGGCACCATTCCTCACAGATCATGTTCATCAAGACAGGACAGTATGGAGAATTGGTTTGTTCACCCTGGCTGACCCCCTGATAAAAATTAATTGTGTGGAGTTTGTTTTGATTGTTTGGTCATTAGTTGCTGGGTGATATGTTTTATCATACAGAGACCCAAGTCAAGGACACTCACAACATTTAAAAACCCACCAAAACCATCCCACCTGGGAAATACTCCTTCACTTCCCCCAATCAGGTATTTCTGCATACCTGAGGTCATCATCCGCATTTTCTCCGGCTAAGCATGGTTATAGAAATATGACTGACAGATCTTTAACAACTGAGTTGAATAATGTAGCAAAACGTCACCTAGTAGTAGCAGACCACCATACCTGATTGTCTTAGAAATGCTGTACATTAATGATCCTTCCAGCAGTCTACATTATTCACACCTGTAGCTCTCCCATACAGTACATCCTCCTCATCTAACTCTGTCATAATGTCCTGGTAGAAGTCTGTGTCTCTGGCCCAAGTCCAATGGTAGTTGGATCACTGTACTTTTGCAGTACACACCAAGGATTAGCAGCGAAACTGTTAAACACTGATAGTGACTTACTGCACAAAACAAAAGCATTCAGTCCAATTAAATGGAGGAGTAGTATCTAATTGCAGTAGTGGATATTTATACTACTGACAATCACAGAATGCAGAATATCAATTTATAGTATTTGTATGTGAGGATTAAGAGAAAAGTGAATGAGAGAATTAATTACATATTAGGCATTATGAAAAAACATGATCCGATTGTATGTCCATCAAAGAATCTTAATTTCCTCCTGTTTTTCTCTGTTTGTTTATCTGTATAACCTCCCCAGCGCAGACAAAATGACAGTAAATGATCTGGTGTTTTGCTCTCGAGATCAATCTGATCTCATAATCTTTCTAAGCCTCTTTTCATAAAGCTGCTGTTTCAATCTAAATTTGGTAGGACTTGTTTTCTAGTTATTTTCTTTTTTTAATGATGTTCAGAGCTGCATTTATTGTTATGCAATTTAGATATAGTCCCTAATTTTACTAGAGTGTTGCTAAAGTGCATCATCCAAATGTAGTCCTATACCCCCATTTTAATTTCAGCTTAATTTCCTGATTCATCCATTCGTTGATTTAATCCTGTTGACCTGAAAGCAGGCAATGATTTCCACAAGTGCCTCCATTTCATTTACATAGACAAAAACCACCAAACCTAGTTTGGTGAGACTTGAAAAGTAAAAAAAATCATAAAAAGAAATCAACAAGACCATTTCTATAATAAGTTCCATCACTTAATTTAGACTAACTCTCCATTCCATGTTATTTTGATTTGCATTCAATCAACACTGAACACATGGGCTGGGGCTGGGCTCTAGATTACTGGATTTTGTGCTGAGTCTTTGCATTATTTTAAATCATTATTTTAATGGTTAACTTGATCAATCATGGTTTTGATGACCTTTTAAACAACCATAACTAATAAATGCTCATTTTCAGATTTTGTGTCACACATACTATATGTAATAATGTTTAAGAGTACCATTGTTGGGTGCCTTTTGTGTGTAGTTGCTGGTCATCCCTGGCTTGCTGTTTGGAGGGTCCTGTTAAATTTCATCACACAATGGAAAGAGCAGACAGAGGCTGTTTCCATAACAATGGGGTGAGAGGTAGCCTACCCACATATGCCACCGTGTACTCACATGGGAGAGGTAAACTTGCATATGTAGGGGAGTTAGGTGGGTTGGGTGGTGCTTTGATACCGCCTTGCTTAGGACAGTTAATATATTTTTAGGCCCAAATTCCAAAATGATATACCCTACCAGAACCTCTCCTGTTTAGTCTGTAAGTATCTGTGGTTATCAGGGCCTAAAGCAAAACAGAATTAACTTCTTCTTTAAAACTGACAGTGAGTAGTATTGTAGGCCCAGGCCTTCCTTTATTCTACCTCAAATCTAATGTTTCCTTAATGTCATAGTTATATGAACAAAAATCTACTACTGTTACTACTTTAGCCTTATTATTAATGTCAATCTAATTTTCAGGTGAGAAAAAAACATTGCCATCCATGCATGACATTGCATGACGTAGTTGAAACCTCCCTGTCGCATGGGCTCCCCCCGCGTTGCTATGTGCGAACTACTGTCGTATCCTCCAATATAGACGGTCGAGGATCCACGTATTGCAAACAACAGCCTAGACACAATTCGCTTTTCCTCCTTCAGTCGTGATGTGTTCTCTCTATTGAGTCCTCTGTTTCCAAATGCCACTCGCGGATGTTGAACGACTGGAACCGGTTGTTCGCGCCTTGCCTTTATCGAAAACGACAAGGAGATTCTTACTTTTACTGATTTCCTAACCGAAGATTTCCCTCGAAACCGACGCTTCTGGATTGGAGGATGAATACCATACGACAGGTGCCTTCCAGGGTGAAAAGCAAACGGACCGAAACTAATTTAGGTGCGGAGAGGGAACATTTTGACAAGCAGCAGGTAAATATTAATTACCAGGTGATGGTGGCATTTATGGTGCTGCGCTTTATTTGGTCTGTGCTGCAGCGTCTACACAGACCATGGTAGCCTACTACGCTATTTAAAATAGGTTATATGGGAGGCCGAAGGGAATTTCTGCAGGTGTTGAAATGAGGGTCAACTTAGCCAGTAGCCAGTATTCGGCATCAGGTTTTGTTTTTTAATTCAGAAATTATTTAGATTTCATTCACATCAAAAGAGCACATTTTGATACGCTAGTGTGAGACACAATCAATAGCCTAAACTCCAGGTGAATTTCATCACTGATAGGCCTTATTCATCTTGATGACAAGTGTTGTCAAGTGTTTGTTTTAAGACAAACTTATTGTGTCGTCGTTGGAAATGAAAAATGTTGCGTTGTTTAGTTTTAGCCACGCTCAGGTTTTGATGCCTATTCCCACCTGGCCCATCACCTGAGCTGTCCATTTTGATGTTGCACCCCGCTTTATCGAACCACGCCACACATATTTTAGGCTATATATTTTCCTGAGTTTCAGTTAATGTGACGGGTAAACTAACAGCAGGCCGTGGGCACTGATAATTTCATGAATAGTCTAATTGAAATTCCTGTGTTCGATTAAAACCCTAAATAGTGCCAATGATGGCGTTTGTTAAATAATTGATTGGAAACCAGAGAATGAATGACCTCTCAGTAGCCTAATTAATTCCTTTCACTTCGATAGGCTGAAGTTATTTTGATTAAGGTTTCTCCCTCAATAGATATGTGAACCTCATCAGTATTCGTCAATGAATAATCACTTTTTCCAAATAATTTCTTGAAATGTTTTGGATGTCATGTGCTTGCTTGTCTAACTTGCTTCTTTGATGAGGTCAAGCTTTTAATCAGTGGTTAAAGTTGCAATCCGTAATTCGAAAAACAACGTCAGCCCCGCCACAAAGATGAGAGCTGGGGTTGGAGATATGTTATCACTCTTAAATTCATAAACAGAACTCAGGATGCAAGGACAAACATTCTGTAACATCAACATATTTTAAAGCTACAGTGTTTGTTTGTACGGTTGTGTGGTGTAAAACAGTTGTATCGATGCCTCATGAGCTTAATAAGTAATATACTTGAAGAATCAATGGGTATATCATACATTTATATCCAATACCAAATTATGGATTGTGGCTTTAATCTTAATTTTCTTGTCTTGAGCATTTCAGAAGCAGCATTGTTTCAGAAGATGATATGCTAGGGTTAGCTTGAGTGTCATTCTGCTTGAATACAGCTAATGGACAATGCAGACAGACTCTTCCTCTCATTGAAGTCATGACCCACAGTATTGTATCATGTTCAGCTAGTCCTTCTTGTTTGGCTGCTACCCCCTTACTAAAACCCTATTGTGAGGCAGATTCTAAATTTCAAAAAGTATTGTATTTAATGAATTTAAGATATTATATTTTCACTGTGCACTGGAAGGTATGCAAAGAAAATGGTCACCTTTATCCACAATCTTTACAAGCAGGAGCTGTATGGAAGGCAATTATTCTGTTACCCTGCTTATTCATGCTTTCTATTTGTGCCATTGTTATAAGCTTACTTTCCAAATATTGAGATGGATCAATTCATATAACAAGTGTACAGTGAACAAGTTGAACCCCATGGCCAATCAGTGTAATTTCAGTTGTTTAATAGCAAGCCCTTGGGCCAATCAGTGTAATTTTGTGAATGTCGGATCTCTATGGCAAGACGCATCATTCACCCAAGTTTTGTCAAAATTGTCTCGTATGTGACATACAAAAGGACGGAGACGGATCCACAGTCCCCTCCCCGATTTCATCATGGGGGACAATAAGGACCCCATCATAGTTACGCAAGTCATGCCACATGCAATAATAACACGTGAATCAATGAGGAAGAGGAATGTTTCAGGAAATAAATTCCTTTGGCCTGGAACTGTATATGAGGGAGGCAACAGAGAGAGGGTGAGGGAGAGAGATTGTGTGGGTCTCTTTGGCTGCATTGTTGACTAGATGTTTAAATCTGTGGAAGATAAGCCATCAGATCATATCAGGCACTGTCATATGTTGTCAGCAAATGCTCTGTTCAGTGCTGCGATAGAGACATGAGATTGCACCCAAACAGTGGCTTTAGGTTTAGCCATGACTGAACTAGGCCCTTGTTCTCCTGTCAAGAGGGAGATGCTGCACAATCAGGCCTATCTTCCCGGTCTTGCAGGTTCATTCATGGTTTGCTTCCTTCTGTGCTTGTGACAATAAACCTTTTATATGATAATGCAGATAGAGGACTTATGTAAGGTGCTGCAATGTCCTAGTGCCAATATCAACTCAGATCTAGGCAGTCAGGGTGCCAGGCTGTCCAACTTCACCATGCTGTCTTTCCATAGAGGGTGCTGCAGAGTTGTTGTCCACTGCAATAGGCTGAGCTATTACATTATGCAAGTAGCCTAACTGGTCTGCCCTTATGGAATAGTCGTTCCAGGCCTACAGAACAGCCTTTGGTTATTGTTTGCTACTTAAACAGTGAACAAGGTAAGACAGTGTTTTTCTCTCCAGATCGTCAAAGGCGCACAACTGTAATACTGTGTTACACGTAGATCTTGTTGATCTTTAATTTTGCTGATGCAATGGATCTGTAGGCCTACTGTTACACCCCTGTCCCCTCCCCTTTTCTCTCTCTGTTGACCTCACTACCAAGGTTAAATGTCCGACACAGGGCTTGTTGTTTTCACTGGTGTGTGTGTGTGCTCTCTGCTCTCCCCCATTCCAGAGTCCCAGTTGCCTCAGTGCCCATTAGAGAGGGCAGGGCGGAGGGAGTGGTGAAGGGTAAACATACAGTCACTTTGCAGGCCTCTTTTCTGTGAGAGTGGAAACAGCAAAGCATTAATGTGTTTTGGTTGTACAGTATCATTATAGCCTATACTCTTATTCTCCCTAACTATAAAACTGCTTTGTCATGTTGTCTCCCATATAACCCTCTTGCAAATTAATAATTTAGTTAATTTAGTCCAATCTTGCTGTGTACACACATCTGCATGTGTGATTGGATCTGACGCACAAATGAACAAAACTGTCCCTACCAAGCAGTTAAGTGCCTCCTTGTTGCCAGTGTAAATTTAATCCATAGGGTCTCCATGGAGACCAAGCATGTACAGGAAGAGGAGGGAGCCTTGGGAACCTGGGTGGTGTGACGATGGATATTATTTGCAGCTGGTGTCATCCATTATACGTCACAATGCATTACTAATTTTGGGAGGCAACGCTTTGGATTTGTGATGCATTTGGGAGTGAGAGCTCAAACTACTTATTTAGTGCTGACATGTAGGGCCAATGTGACCAGTTTTGAGATTATATTAGGGAAGATGGAGAATGGCCGCAGTACCTTAACAGGATGACCATGGGAGCCTCTTTGCCTCCCAAGAGAGGGTGTGGGCAGGATTGAGAATCCCAACCATCCCAAACCACCTCTCAGAATGTCACAGCCTGGCGACTGAGGGGGAAGTGTCTCAACAGGGCACCCTGCTTTGTTGTCCCTCCACTGTAGGAAGCTTGTAACCCATACATTCAAGTAATGGCAAGTCCTCATTGTGTTCAGGCCTTCATGTTTCTCACCTAGATATTCTTGTAGGATGGGAGCTTTAGTGGGACGGCCAGCAGGAGTGAGGAGTATTTTCATCAAAGGCAGGAAGGGCAAGTCCAGTTGGGGTTCAGGTTTCTGCCTGTATTGAAACACTGTGAAGACTGAGCCGGCTATTGTTGTGCTGGTAGACGAGGTACAAGAAAGCAAGGAGAAATGGAGCACAATGGGGAGATCTCCTGGGGATTACGTAACGACCATGAAAGGTTGTTCTCTGAAAACAACTAGTAATTTGGTCTTGAGAATGATCAATGATCATTGGAAGAACAAAAACAGGGAACTTTGCTGTTTCCTAAATCAGAGAGTTTTCATAAGCTTATTCAGACACACTTCCTTTTCTTTTGTTCTTGGTATAACTGTTCCCTGTTTTTCTCCAAAAGACGGTATTGTTAGATTAAGGACCAATTAACAATTTGCGCACTGATCTTGCCTCTGTACCAATTCTTCTCACATACGAAATGTAACTACAGAACTTGGGTTGATACCTGTGTTTCTAGCCGCAACATTTGTGCCTGGCTTGTTACACTTGTTTAGACATAAGCAGTGTCTCCACACTCACAGTGAATTAGTACTAGTGATACTAACATAACCAGACACTGTAAGTTCAGCCTCCTTAGCAGTGTGTTTACACTCATTAAACAGCGTTAATAGGTCAGCCATGACCTTGACAGCCAGAGCTGCAGCAGCAGTCTGTTGAATTAAGCTGATAAGGAACCGCAATAACTACACTCACTGCATGACTCCTGGCTGCCCAGTGTGGAATAGAGGTGTCGCTGCTACAGTCTCTGCTAGCCCCCTTCTTCTAGGCAGGGATGTCCATGCACATGGACACACTGTTGAAAAGCAAAGATGACAAGGTGAGTAGGAAGGCAACAGGGACTCAGGGGATACAGCAGAGTGTGTGTGTCTGTGTGTAGCTGGCGATGAACCTTGCGGCGGACCTCAGGGACCTCATCCCTCCCTCTCTCCCTCATTCCCTCTCACTAGCACTCTCCTTCTGTTGGGGGATTTAGACTGGTGTTGTGGGACCAGGGTTGATGTGGGTCGGCATGTGTTGGGCAGCTAAACGGTGTCTCTCTTTCTGGCACTCTTAGATCACAGCTAAGACACGCTTCTCCTATTAACCACCAGTTTAATTTTCACCTCTCTGCCGTATTATGGCAGTGCTGTTGCAATTATAGGTGTGCTTGTTTCTATGTATGATCAAATGAGTGTGTCAGTAAGAGTGAGGCCTTTCTTTGTGTGTGACATTGCCAAGCTTCAGTTCTAGGCTCCCAGCGGTTCTGTAAATTGCATTACTCGCACTTAATTGCACGATGCAGTCTCTGGTTAGCAGCATCCAGATCTGCCCCTTTCCTTTTTGCTTCCTCACACCCGCACACCTCACACACTCTCTTTCTATCACTTGTTCTCCTCCCCTCCCTTTCTGTCTCCTCCCTCCCCCCCCCCTCTCTCTCTCTCTTTCTCCCTGTACTTCCTAAGTTCCCTCTCTCTCGCTCTCCTCTCTCGGAGTGACAGGCAGTCTGAATGTATTATGAGGGCCTCCCTGCAGCCATGCTGTTGAATGGCCATCTGTCGAGGTTTCTGTGCCAGGCAGACGCTGTGTGCCAGAGCATGGCCCCCATCCAACCCAATCTTCTACCCCAGCTGACGGCGTTCCTCTGTTCCTGCCCCCACAAACCCCTCATTGTCATGCATCCCTCCAACCCAGCCCCTTGCTCTCTATCCCGTATAGGCCAGTGGCTAGCAGTAGCCTCACAAGGAGGGGTCCTCATTAAGCAGGCCACCCCATTCCTGCTCCCCCTCACTCTGAGCAGTAGAATTAGGCCCACAGTAGCCCCTCTGTGCTTTATGTGACTGCATGTTTTGCTGGAGTGAGTAGATGTATGTGTCTGTATGTATAAGGAAGAGGATGAGGGAAGTGTTTGTGGGATTTGATTGACTAAGAAAGTGTCAGTTGAGTAGAATTTGTATTAGCATAGACATTCATGAGTGCACACCACCAGTCTTCTCTGCAGGGGGAGTTGGGGTTATCAAGGGGGAATTGGGGCTCAAGGGAGGCTGGGACGGTACCAGAGAATCTGCATAAATGAACCATACCAGCTCATGCATGGCATTGTGCAAGCTGGATTACTCAGTTATGTAATGGACTGAAATTAAGTAGAACAGCTGGCTGTGAGTGAACAAGAGATTCTGGTCTATATATCTGTAAACACTGGGCCACAGAGAGAGATGGAGGGGACAGGGAACCTGCAAATGAAGTCTTGATGATCAAAGCTTTAGCGCTCTTGTGTCTTGAGGAATGGTGTGTCCTGCTCTTCTCCTGCTTTCATGGCACTGGAATTAGTCTGAATTACTTGGACTTCATGCCATAGTGTCCTCTTCATTCATTGAAAAAACTGGAATATAAGATTCTGTTTTCAGTGGGACTAAAAGGGCCCGTCATTGGGTTATCTTGAGGTGCTGGCTTTTCAACAGTGAGTAGCAGAAGGGTGCCATGTCTGTGGATGTAGTTCTGTTTGTCTACACTGCATCATTCTCAAAGTAGATTTCACTCCTCTGCTGTTTGGTTGTCCATGGCTAGATGAAGTGGACGGGGAGGCTGTAAGAACTTGGGAGGGTGTGGATATAATAGGAGACAATCTTGTTTGCTGTAGCAGTCTACCGTACTGTTTTCTTTCTGCTCTATGTATGTGTCCTTCCTGTTATCAAAACCAGGGATTAGAGATGCATTACGGGAGAGGAGAGATGGGGGAGTTACCCTGTAAATATTGACTGAAAAGACAGATATTTAATTAGAGGCCATAATGTGTTATCATGTTATGGAGACAGTGTTTCCATTCCCTCTTGTGTTGTGTTAGCTAGGTCTTTATGGGTAACTCGCCAAGCCCATTCACCGCACACACCCACTTACAGTCTCTCTCTCTCTCTCTCTCTCACGCACACACACACACACACAGTAAGGAAATGTGTGAGATCTAGCTCCCTGTCTACCTTCCTCCCTCCATTCACTGGGACTTGTTCTACCTGTCGGTCCAGGTGCCAGAGGGCTAACACTGAAGCACTGTGTTCTGTGGTGCTTGGGACATTTGGTCTCTTTTCTCTAGTGTCATGAGCAGCATGATGGAGACAGAGACACCATCCTGATACCTGGTAATCCCTCTGACCTCAGCTCTCACAAGTTCAGATATCCAACCCTTGATTAAAACTTGGGTGTGGTCAGTAGGACCAACAGGTTGAAGATCCTATTATGTGGTGGTTTTGTTGTAGCTTTATGACAAGGCACCAAAGCTTGCTTTTCTTGGTATTCATTCATTGACCTACCAATTAAGCATCTTATGTGTTTCTTTTGTAGTAGTCCAACTCACCCCAGTGCATTCCCAAAGTTACGTAGTGAAGGGCATTGGTGTTTATTTTTGAGTGTGTCTGTAATCCCTTTAATGGGTTGCTGTGGCCATTAGTGGTGTAAGGATAACCCACAATCACATTTGTAATGCTTTAAGCATGTGTCATGTCTCTGAAAAAATGGACACACCCACAGCAAATAATACGAAGTCTAGTGGCTTGCTCAGTATAATACACTGTAGCCTTATCTAGGAAAAAACAACTGATGATTATGTGGTTACTAAGCTTTAGTATGAGGTCCTTTAGAAATAGGATGGTTATTTAGTGATTTTTCTTTATTCTCAGTATCTCCAATATGACTCCCAACCTACACTAGCCTTGGCTCATCAGTGTGTTGTGCGTAAGACGACTCCTCCTCCCTCTGGGCTGCTGACACAGTTGAAACCAAAACCCAAGGCTTGCCTTGTCAACTGCTAGCACTTTACCTGATAGTGTGGGTGTGGAGACTTGCTGATCACATGATCTAGTGAACACCCAATCCCTTCCTCTCTTGGGGGTCATCTGACATACTGTGTCTGCTGTACACAAGCATGGAATATATAGTGGAGGTGTTGCCCTTTTAAAGTAAAAATGGCAAATAGAACTAAAACGCAAATGACAGAGGGTTGAGCCTAAGTATTAACCTACCAAATAACCATAATTGTTGTGCATTTTTACGTTCTGTTTTTAACACTCTAAATGTGTTGCATTTTCTTAAGTATGATTTAAACTATTGACATTTGTAATATCTAGAATATAATACATCGCACTCCTTGTCGAAAGTCTAATAAGAGGATTTTCTTTTCTGTCACTGATGATAGTTTAGTAGTAACCAGCGTGACTGCCTTCAACCTGCCCCTCTGCTCTCTCCTCTCCTCTAGCTCAGCAGCATCAGTAAAGCCATCAACTCCAGTGAGACACCACTAAAGGAGAAACATGCACGCCGTATCCTTTAAGACAGCCCACTAACCCCTGGAATCTTTGTTCTTTTTTCATGTAGTATTGTGTAACGATGCTGTTATGTATGCTTGCTTTCATCACCACATTTCTGAAGGTATCTATGGCAACAATGATCATTACTGAACATGCCTCTGCACTGTTTTACTGTTGAGTATAATCTCTGCTGTTTTGTGTTTCAGCATTTTAGATACAGGGGAGAATCATGCTATGATTCTATTACTTTGACATCATTGCACATGATGACATTAGTGAAAGTATGTGCAAGCAATGAAGAGCGTTATTTCGGCTTTGGATTGTGCTGCTCGCTTGGCTTTTCCTTGACTGTGCCTCCAGGGATCATACTGGGGACTCACAGGGAGAAGGGGGCCTACACCTTCTGGTCCTACGCCTTGGGCATTCCCTTGGCCAGCAACTCCATCCTCAGCTGGAAGTTCTGCCATGTGCTGCACAAAGTGCTGCGGGATGGTCACCACAATGTAAGCCCTGCACAATCTTCTCTCCCTTTCACTCAGCCTGCAATTTTATCTTAAGATCTTTATTTTCACATAGTCAAGTACTTACTATGGATAGTAAACATTGATTGAAAATAAAGGGCAATACATGTCTGCTAAAGGTGGACATTTTAAGGAAATAGGATATTAAATCTTCACCTAATAGGTACTGTACATGAATAGAGCTTGAGTTGTTTCACTTGCAGTTAATGTAATCATGACTTGAGCTACAGGAGTACAGAGTATGCTGGGTTTTATTCTAAACTCTGTGCCCTTAATTAGTTAATTAGCAGAATTAGCCTAATGGGTTGGAATTTGTAGAATTTAACATTATTAGGTTACTGTTTTGGTGCTTTTATTGAATTGACATGATCTCTCCTTTTCCCCCAGAGCCTACAGGACTGCATGAGGCATCACAGTAACATTGTTGAGACAGGGCAACTATGGGTGAGTCTGGCTGATCAGGCTGTGTTTTCAGGGGTGCTTGAGTGAGATGAAAACATTCTTGGTGAATGAATTAACAAATTACAATGGCTTGAAATTGGAAATATACTATGCTTTATTGAACACTTTTCAGTCTTGTAAGTTGTTACAAAAAATGCAGCACATCCTCTTTTTGCCATTATAACTATACTTCCCATGCAGCAAGTGATAATCTTGGTCTACTGTAATAGATAAGAGTGGGGTAGATGAAGTGTTGGAGAGATGAGATTTTCTTTTCCTCGCTGTGCTTAAATAAAGCACAGCTTAATGCTAGCCTGCTTACTTCTCTTGTTTCCAGGGCAACCTTCATGACAGATATGGACAGCTGGTGGCTTTATACGCTAAGCTCCTCTGCACAAAGATGGAGTTCCACATGAAGGTAAGAGCACCCTCTGCAGTGTGGGGGAATGCAGTTTTTGTTACCAGGAGACAGCAGGTCATCCTATCACACTGGATCGCTGTCCACCTAGTCGAATAAATAATGTCACCTTGGCTAAAAGGGATTAGATATGAGAGTGGATATATCTAGTCATGTCACATTCTTGCGTCATACAGACAGAAAATGATTTATCCTTCATCCTTTTGTTTTTCATGCAGCATTCTGAAATCCGTCCCAACCTGGAGGTCACAGATGAGGTCTTGGAGCGCACTGCAGGAACAGACATCAATAATGTGTGAGTGTGCTGTCCTCCCTCCCAACAAATCTCCTTCACTCCCCTACTGTCTACACACCCTGCAGTTAGTCTGTTGTTGATGTATCAGAATGTTATAGGCTCAACTAATATTCTACAATTCAGTGGCATGCAGTAGCTCATGTGTACAAGTTACGTCATTCCTTGATGCAGACTGTCTGTTCCAGAGGAAGCTTTAAGGCCTCTACATGCTTCTGCGTCAGCTGTGCGACTGGTACGCGGTTCGCGCTGCGCAACACTGTCGCAAGAACTCTGTAATTCATACTTCTGCGTAGCCTACGCGCCGCCTGTGCTCAGTGGTGTCATTACACTTCTGTACACACTTCTGATGGCTTTTATATTACCGATAACTAATGGTTGAGAACAGCTGCAGTCAAACTAGGGTAGCAGAAGTCAGACCGTAGGCTAGTGGCTAGTTAACAAACAAAGCTAACTAGCTAGCTAGTAAACAAAGGCTGCCTGTATTTACCTCAGGATGGTTTGTCTCGGTCTCCCGGTGCTTTATGAATACTTCCAGCCAGGAGAGCATAACGAAGAAGGTGGGCGTTGTTTGATTCCAAGCCGCAGCTCCACTTTTCTTTGTTTTATCCAGCTTTCTTTCCATTCTCATAAACTCCCGAATCTTCCACTACTGAACTACTTCAGCTCCGCCTCCATTCACTAACCAAGCAATCAATGGTGTACAACATCTACGTGGCCGGTCGTTCATTGAGAAGTTGAGAGAGGTGCGCCACACCCTGTGCAACCTCCTCTGCAACAGTTGCGCGGCCTTCACGAACCAACGCATAGCCCTGGTTGCATTGTTGTCAATGAATCGGCCTTTAATCCCATTCAGATCTTTTAAGATAAAGATGGAGAGCAGTGGAAGCGGGCATGCTGCTCTTTTCATTCTGAGAAACCCATTAGCATTATGTTTGAGCAAAGACCTTGTGGGACTAACAGGGGTATCGACTTCACTCCTGCAGGTTCCAGCTCACGGTGGAAGTGTTTGATTACTTGGACACAGAGCTGAGGTTGGCTGAGACAGGTAAGAATACCCCACTACCTCACCTACCTCCTCCACCTCTGGATGGGTAACCTGAGCTATTGGGTTTATGTGCCAGAACCAAGGCCATATAAGAAAGACTTCTTGTGAGCGCACATTTCTGTTAAGAGAGTGACTAAGTCCCCATAAATACCTACAATTTATCAGCGGATATTTTCCCTGTGTAAGTTAGACACATCAACCCCTTTGTTTGATCAGAATGCTTTGGCCCTCAAATGTCGTTTTACCAAATCCCAGTAGACCAGTTTGAAATTATTGCAATTAGAGAAGAAGAGATGAAGTAGATACCCTATGATTGGGCTGTAATGGTATGTACTTCCTTGCGCTGCAGGAAGTTGGCACAGCATCTAATCCTGAACAACTATAAACAAACCCTGGAACTGTAAACAAGGCTGCCTGTCTGACTAACTTACTGGGCATCTTGTGCTCAGGAAACTGCCTGGTGCCCTCACACATAGCACCCACCCTTGTGCTAGCTCTGCCAAGAACTGTTTTCTATCCTCTCTGAGAGGGTGATTCATGATTGTCAGCCATTGCCTCAGTGCTGTATTACTGAACGAGTGAAGGGATTCACCAGTGTTTGTTTATGTGTGTTGTGTTGATGTTTTACACTTGCATGTGTGTTATATTCTCTCTATTTGTGTGTGTTATGTATTATGTAATCTCCAGTGATCCGGCAGCTCAACACATCCATCGCCATCTCCACACTCGCGTCAGGTCAGTGTCGTCTGGCCCCTCTCATCCAGGTCATCCAGGACTGCAGTCAACTCTACCACTTCACCGTCAAGCTTCTCTTCAAGCTGCATGCCTGTAAGTTGGACCTCATATAACATAACATCTGTGACCTCAAATAACAAGACTAATAAAGGATACCAATCAATGATACTTTGATGTCTTTATTTTGAAAATGTGTATTATTTCAAAGCCTTGTTCCCTAGTCATTTAATGACTTTGTCCCTTACGTGTTCTATATCCTAGGTCTCCCAGCAGACACCTTGCAAGGACACCGTGATCGTTTCCATGACCAGTTCCACAGGTAAGTCACACAAAGTATTAGGCTATTAGTAAATGAGGGCAGCAGAGTAGAGGGGGACAGGGACTGTGCAACAGGAAAGCTGCAATATAGCGCCCTCTCCCTGCATCACTGTTACAAGCCAATGCAAATTTCATCATCCCTACCACCCACCCTCCACCCTTCTGGGGTGTGTCATCGTGTCATCACTATCACCCTCACAATCAGGTGTGATTAGTGTTGAGGAAGAAGGTGACATTTGCATCAGTCCGCCTTCACAGTGAGAGCAGAAGGAGAGCAGAGAGTTTTATGTGATAGTGCTTTTGCTTGAGGCTCTTTCCATCATGTCTCCACAGGGGTCTTTAATTTACTGGCCAACTGTCTTCTCCCTCTGGATCTGTTACATTCTGTCCTATATAACCCTGTCTTCTACTGGTGTAAAAACAACACAGTTGAAGAATGTCTTGTTGCTGTCGTTAATCATGATGGCTGTATTTGGATCAGTGGTTGAATTATTTTGCCTCGTCTTCCAGCCTCAAAACGTTTTTCAACAAAGCCAGAGACATGCAGTACTTCAAGAGACTCATCCAGATCCCCAAGCTGCCTGATGTAAGAGCACAGTGGGGTGGGGAGCTGGGATGCGTTTGGACAAAACCTTGGTCTTTGATTTCCCTACTTCTCACTGTATTATCCTCTTTCTATCCTCTCTCTTATTTCCGTGTGTCTTTATATACAGTCCCCTCCTAACTTCCTGCACGCGGCCTCTCTGGCCAAGCATGTGAAGCCGGTGGTGGTCATCGCAGATGAGGAAGAGCCTGAGCAGCAGGATGATGATGATGATGACCCAGAGCCACTGATTGAGGTCAGCGATGTCACCATGCCTAGCATGACGGTGCAACCACAGGTATGGCTCCTCAGAGATCACACACACACACACACACACACACACACACACTCTCAGTCATGGACTATTCTTCATGTCCTGTCTATTCATCAAGGTTTCTCTAAATTTGGTTGTGGATTGAATGAGCATTTATGTGTCTAACTGTTGTCTCTTTTAGGAGTTGGACATATTTGATCAGACATTCGGACCTCCAAATGGTGGCTTTGACGACAGGTGAGTCTTAACTTTTAACATTGGTATGCATTTATGAGAATTGACTATACTGAGACTGATGTTTGTTGTCTGGTCGATAGGGATATCCAGATTGAGAACTACAAGCGGGACTTGGAGCTGTTGAGGACGGAACTGGAGAGAGTCAAAGGCGAGGTATGGAGCAAGAGATGTTCAACTTAGATTTATCAGTTGTTTCTGCAATGCTATCCATCATGACTAGCCAAATGACTTGTTCTACCTTGCCAGATATATCTTTCGCCTTTTTTCCTTTTTATACAAACATTGATAGTTGAATAAGTTATTTGTGTAAAAGTGTTAACTTTGTGTAACCAAGTTGCAACAGTGCTGCACGTTGTGAATGTGTAAAGTGGAGTGGAATTTAGGTCGTGTTGGGTGTATGCAAAGACTGATCTTGACATGTGGAATGTGGCAGATGGTCTCAGAATGGGAAATGACGTCTGGCCTGTGGTCAGAGATGAGTGAGTGTGCGTGTGTGTCTGAGAGTGTGAAAGTTTCTGTTGAATATTTTCTCCCCGTGTGCTTTTTCTCCACTCAGCATTTGAACGTTTAGTATCAAATAGTAGCTAATCAATATACCCACACATTTTATTACAGCCATTGTGATATTATCTCAGCCTAAATCTAGTTTCTCAATACTACCACTCTTGGTTGTTGGTCAAATGTCCCCTGGGGAGGTTTGCTATGTTGATAGTTAACCGCCTCCTCTCTTCTCCAGGCCCAGCGGTACATCACTCAGCTCAAGTCCCAGATCAACAGTCTGGAGGCCGAGCTGGAGGAGCAGCGGGCGCAGAAACAGCGAGCCCTGGTGGAGAATGAGCAGCTGCGCATGGAACTAGAAGCAACACGCCGCCGCAACGCTGAGCACGAGAACGTCCAGGCCACCTTCACTGAGGCAGAGAGTAAGAGAACCCCCCCAAACACTGCTCATGGATCTCCACTTGAACATTCTTCAACAAACACACACATTGGCATCTCTCTTCTCCCATTTCTGAACCCCTCTTTATACAGAAAAAGCCCAGTCCACAGAGCAACGTTACAACAAGCTGAAGGAGAAACACACTGAGCTTGTGTCCAGCCATGCCGAACTGCTCAGAAAGGTACCTAAAGAAACCAGACTCAGCTCTGTTTTTTTGTTTGTTTTCCGTGCATTACTGTGCATGTTGGTGTGTATTTTGATGAAAGAGAAATGTTAATTAATTGTCACCTGAGTGTAGTGTAATGTGATAACTATGTAACTTATATGTGTGTGATATTATGTTGTCAGAGTGCAGACACAGTGAAGATGCTGTCAGCCACCCAGCAGACCCAGGAGGAGGTGGAAAGGACCAAACAGCAGCTGGCCTTCGAGGTGGATCGCATCAAACAGGGCGCTGATATGAAGGTTGGTGTCTGAGTTATAACATTATACTTATAATTAATGTTAACATTTCAATGCTGATATTTACCGTTTATTAAAATGAGGGGTATTCTTACTTCTCATGGCAGCTTGAGGAGCAGAAGTTTGAGATGGAGAAGCTTCGGAGGGAGCTAGAGGAAAAGAGGGCAGAAGTGACGCGTGTCAAAGACACTCTGCAAAGTAATGAGAAGGTGTGTGTGTGTTGCAATTATTGGGAAACGTGGGTGCCTATGTAATGACACAGGTAGTACACCCTCATGCAAAACCAAATGCAAAAAATACCCCAGCTTTCCTGACATGCAAATACGGTCTTTATTGGCCTGGAAGGAATCTGTGCTGTGTGTGAGGAAGTCAGTGATTCTTTTAACAGTGGTCCTTCCTTCCTTCCTTCCCTCCTCCACCAGGTGGGGGAGCAGCTGAGCAGCTCCATGACTTCCTTGCAGGCAGAGAAAGAGCGTCTGATGCGCTCTGTTAGTGAGAAGGAGGCAGAGCTGTCGTCCCTGCGCCAGGCTGCGCAGCTGCAGCAGTCCTCCCTGCAGCAGGAGAGGGAGAGGAGCACCAGGGAGCTGGGAGAGCTGCAGGGCAAGCTGCAGGAGAAGGTCAGTCATGATGGCGAAGTGCCCCGCTGTGTACTTCTTTTTTCAGTCAGCTGCTTTCTCAGGTCTCTGTTGTTGATTGCATTGTAATCGTTGCAAAGTAAAAGCCTACACCTGGCTTAGCCTCCCTTGAACTCACAGACTGGACATGGTAAGATAATTGATTCACTTGAATCAATAGGAATAGAACCATTTGGCATTTAGAAATGAACGTTTATTTTACACTGAGTTTCTGTCTTTCTCAACATTTGTCAGTTCACATCTCACCACAATGTTCACTGTGTCAATGTTCACTGTGTGTAGATGAGCCGTGAGGAGCAGTTGCAGCAGAAGCTGCTGGCGGAGCAGTTCTCTCTGCTGCAGGGCACTGTCTCAGAGGCTGAGAGCATCATCCAGGATGCTGTGGCCAAGCTGGACGACCCCCTGCACATACGCTGCACCAGCTCCCCAGGTTAACCACATCTCTCTGCTCTATAACCCAGCCAGATAGACGGCTTAGTGTCCCTTAGCTAGCCCTGTGCATGTCACTTTGGAGTTAAAATGATATTCACCATCTATAGTTAATTCATTATTTGATTACATATTTTTTCTACTCTCAACCACAGATTACCTTGTGAGTCGTGCAGAAGCCACTTTGGGCTCCATTGACAAAGTGAAACAGGGTCACTCAGACTACCTGAAGGACATGGGAGGTGAGTTGATAGATTTTTTTGTGCTCAGTGATATGATGAGTGGTCAAAGAGGAATGACAGTAGGAGTATGTGTCGCGATAAGAGTTTGTCAGTGATGGTGCTTGGCAGTGCTTTATCCTCTCCCCTGTGATTCCAGATGCTGGAGGGTTGCTGAGGGCTCTGACCCAGTTCTCCCACCTGGCTGCTGACACCATCATCAACGGCAGCGCCACAGCACACATGGCACCCACAGACCACGCTGACCGTAAGGAAAACACTACAGTCACATCAGTTAACAGGATCTATAGCTCTACAGTGATTCTTACATACACACACGTACGCACGCAAACCACCTTCTTAGGTGGTAATTTCGCCAGATTGTGTAAACAGTCCTCTTGGATTTGCTGTAAAATCAGAGCATGATGATGCAAGTATTCTACACTTGCATCCTGCAGGTCTGACAGAGAATTGCAGGGGCTGCGCCTCTCAGAGTTTGCAGTTCTTGAAGGACCTCAAGTCCAAGGCCTCCCTCCAAAGGGCAGACCCAGCCTCAGTTCGCCTTGTGGTCCATAAGATCCTCATGCTGGGCCAGGTAAGGGGCCTTTTTTAAAATTATTATTATTATTATTATTTTTATTTTTTTAAAGAATCCTTGCTCTGCTCTCTATTTTCCTCTCTATCTTCTCATCTCTCCTCACTCCTTCCCTCTCCCATGTGTAGGAGCTGCGGCCTAAGGGCATGGATGTGCGTCAGGATGAGTTGGGAGATCTGGTGGACAAGGAGATGGCAGCCACCTCAGCAGCCATTGAGGAGGCAGTGCGCAGGATTGATGTGAGAATCACAATCACACAGGGTATCTCATATAATGAATATTGCTTTCCAGGTTGTATTTACATTTCTCAATTACTGTTCGTTTGTGACTAAAGGAAATGATGAATCAGGCACGAAAGGACACCTCAGGGGACAAACTTGAGGTCAATGAGAGGTCAGTACTATCTATGACTTGATATTTGAATTGAGAGAGTTTGTGCATCCTCCATCTTGCTTTGACTCACAATGAAAATTGTTCCCTGTTCCCTAGAATCCTCAACAGCTGCACAGACTTGATGAAGGTAAGATTGCTGCATATGCACTTGATTGACTCTTAGATAAAAGGCCTTTTGGGGATCCTAATAATTCTGTATTCCCTCCCGTCTCCTCCTCTACCCGTTCCCACTCTGTCCAGGCCATCCGCCTGCTGGTGCTGGCGTCCACTGACCTACAGAAGGAGATCGTTGAGGGCGAGAGGGTAAGTCTTTCCATCATAAAGTAGAATTTAATTTTTAATTCTGTCAGTACATCCTATGATGAGGCTTAGGGTTATGCTGGTTTATCTTTGGCGTGTTATTTGGAGTGTCCACAACTGGACTTTTCTCTCTAGGGTGCAGCCACTATTAAGGAATTCTACGCCAGGAACTCTCGTTGGACCGAGGGACTCATCTCTGCCTCCAAAGCTGTAGGATGGGGAGCCACAGAGATGGTGTAAGTGCTTAATTAAGGGACGTCCATGCCGTCTCAGCTTGTCCTGTTAGTGTGGCTTGGGTGTGGTCACAGGGGAAATGCTGTCAGGAAGCCCATGTTAAGGATTAGGGGCATGATGTGTTGTCTGTCTCTGGTCTCTCCCATAGTGAGTCTGCTGATAAGGTGGTGTTGCATACAGGCAAGTATGAAGAACTGATCGTCTGCTCCCACGAGATTGCTGCCAGTACAGCACAGCTGGTTGCTGCCTCCAAGGTGAGGAACTCACAACTGTATGACCTCTCAGGCCCTCATCTCCCCATGCCAATCTGTCTGTTCATTCTGTTGGCCTTTCTCATTATTTCTGTCCCGATACCTCTCTTCTTTCTTACCCTCCCTCTCCCCCTCTGTGCTCAGGTAAAGGCAAGCAGCAACAGTAAGAGGCTGACAGCTCTACAACAGGCTTCTCGTCGAGTGAATGAGATGGCAGCCAACGTGGTGTCTTCCACCAAGACAGGCCAGGAACACCTAGAGGACAAGGGTGAGTGTGACTGGGGCTATTAGACAATAGACTGTAGAGGTTGTGTCACATAAAGGCTTTTATGACTCATTTGACTTGACTGTTTGATGTGTTTAACTTGCTTTTACTCTGCAGATACAATGGACTTTTCTGGTATGTCCCTCATCAAACTGCGAAAGGAGGAAATGGAGTCACAGGTAAGTGTGTGGTGCTGTGAGTGTGTATGAGGGTTTGAGCGTGCATGTGTGTGTAATCCTCCTCTGTATGTGTGTCTCAGGTGAAGGTGTTGGAGTTGGAGAATGAGCTTGGTAACGAGCGCTTGCGTCTAGGAGAGCTCAGGAAGAAGCATTATGCGATAGCCGGGGTTCCAGCAGACGAGCTCTCAGAGGGTAACGGCCTGGCCCCCTTGCCGGCCACTGCAGCACCCTCCTCACCCAAACCCAACAAGCCTGCCGTCATGAGGAAACCTACCTTGGCCCAGAAACCCAACTTACCTCCGAAGAATATGGTAGGGGAGATAGAGAGACAGCGGGGGGCATAAAGAGACAATCTTATTGAGGGGAATAATTGCTCAAGGCCTGGCAACAAAATGGCAAGTTGAAAAAATCCTTTGCTAATCTTCAAATGGTTGGTTGGTTGGTTTATTCATGTCCAACCTTTTAACTCTCAAGGTTCTCTTATTGATGCTGTACCATCCAGAGTAGAGTTCAAATATGTGTGTCTCTTCTCTCCTCACTGCAGTTCAGGTAGACGCCTACAGGCTAGAGGGAGACCCCTCCATGGTGGAAGGTCGGGTTGATCTGAGACAGACAGCCATCCTTTGAACACAGGGTCCTTTTGAGCTGCGCCCAGACAATCCTGTCCCACCCTCATCACTCTCCTCCTTTCTTTTCTTTTGCCAAACTGGAATTCATGCTCCTCGTCTCCGCCTGGTTGGTGCTTTCTGCCTCTAAAAGAGACACGCTCTGTACCCCTCTTTTCAGATTAATCACCATGTGCCACCAAGGCAGTTTTCTTTTGATTTTGTGGACATCATGTGGCATCAAGAACAGAATGGGAAACGTTGTCTTTTTAGGAAGTCATGCAAATCTTTGTTTTTAATGCCACAATGCCATTTTGTGTCTATGGAGTTTTTACTTATAACCTCCTGCTTTTAGATTAAGGATGAAAAGAACATACTTTTAATTGTATGGACTGCAGTACTGTAACATCATAAAATTACAGCAAATCTTGGACTCTTGTCAAATATTGAACTATAGGCCATGTCTGGGACAGCCTCTGTGTGCACATTTTATGAGCCTCTATGTGGCTTGTCTCACTGTATATCTTGTTCCTCATATTATTTTGGATGGTGTGTGAAGAGGGTATGGAAAAGTTTGCACAGATATATATACTGTTGTAGAAAAGCAAATATTTTCACACATCAAGTCCTTGTTCAATGTCACTGCATTAGCCCCAGGTTGACACACCTCTCTACCCCCCTGGCTTGACCTACACATGGGTGAGACTGTGATCATGTAATGCCCACCTGTGCTCACCCTATTTTGCATTACTACATGGTCCTCAGTTAATGTGAACTTTCAGGGAAACACCTCCCAACTCTTAAGATTATTGTATTTCATAGATAGACAATTCTGGGTAAAGATTACCCCTGGCCCAAAAAAACAGATGTTATAATTTAAGTTGCATCTATTGTATACAGATGTTATAGAGAATTATAAGGAAATATAACCACCATGCTTTTGATATTTATACGCAATAGGAAATGTAGTCAATAGGGGCTTGCAATCCACACATCACTCACAATTCTTTGCATCTCTTTGGTGTCCTCTAGCTACTGAATGTCTCTCTCTGGGTGAAGGAGCACTGGGTTTGGTGGTACTGTATGTTGTGCACTGTATGGCTGTATATGGTCACAAGAGGTTGGTTGGCGAAGAGAGTAATGTGGGCACTCAAAGGGAATAACTGTACTTGACAATTAATCATTCTCATCTTGACTTTTTAAAGAGGAAAACATATTGTGCTACTGTTTTCCAAGGCTCAAAAGGAATAGAAGGGTTGAAATGTAATTGACAGCACAGTTCAGCTGTCCATATGTGGAACTTTTCATCTGCTTCTGGAAGTTTTTCTTAAAGGGTCTTAATGCTTAGTTTTGTTCTGTTCTGTTCTTTCCTCTGTATTAAACATGTCTTTATACACTCAAATCTATTAATATATTTTAGTAATGATTACTGTGGTTCCTCCTTGTAATAAGTGTACATGTCAAATGAATAAACAATAAATGTTTATGAGCTAATAATAATCTCATTATTTGCCATACAAACCATAACTGCAATTATTAAGTTTAATAAAATGTAGTTGCACAGCCGCCACTGCAGTTTGACTTTTTAATTATTACTGAAAATGATTACTCAGTTATTGGCCTCGTGGGTCATAACTATAGCCATGAGTATATTGGGCATCTTACATTTTGTAATAATGTTAAGATCAGGTTTTTGTACGCAGATCATTTTCATAACTTGCCTGATATCATGAATGTGTTTCAATGACAACACAAAGGACCAACTTATTGGGTTTGGATATAAAGACCAATGACTAAGATAAAGAGACAGAACTTGATGACCTGTGTTGTGCCATGAATGACAGCACGACGAAATGGGCGCTGTTGATGTGCGTCGAAACTTCAGCAGCACCAAGAATACCTTGACATGCGCAGACATTGCTTGTAGTTACAGAGAGAGAGAGAGTTTGGATTTCTATGCTGGACCTATCTGGAAGTACTAAGATAAAGACTTTATGAAGAAATAAACTTAAATGGTTGAAATTACTATACACGTAAGGTTTTTTTTAGCAGTGTTGGAAACCGACAGGATTGTAAGACAATTGGTTGGGCCAAAACGTCGATATTCAGAGGCAATAACTTATCATTATTATGTTCATGGAATAGAAACTCTTAAGGCAGAGAGTCATGGAAGACTTCGGATCCGTCCTGGATAAAAACGCGGCGGAGTTTACCGTTATGGACGTCTACGACATCGCCGCGGTTGTGGGCCAGGAGTTCGAGCGCATTATCGATCAATACGGGTGCGAGGCGTTGACGCGGTTGATGCCCAAAGTGGTTCGGGTTCTGGAGGTTCTAGAAGTGCTGGTCAGCCGCAGCAATATCAACCCAGAGACCGAGGGCCTTCGGCGCGAGCTGGACAGGCTGCGAATGGAGCGGAATGACAGACTAGAGAAAGAGAAGAAACATCAGCAGGTTCGATCTACACTCTGCACCATTCACAGCAACAGATATCAGCCACCCTAGTATCGCCATTTCATTGCATGTTTAGTTGACAAAATCCTACATTAGTGTGATGTGTGATCTAGTCCTAATTCACACATTTTTCTTAAAAAACAAACAAACTGAAAATCAAGCGTATATGTTTCAGCAGATAATTGTTATTGCAAAACTTATTGATTTCTGTAGGCTACTTTGCATTGTTGTTTTTATGCATTTGTTAGAAATATTTGAGTTGGGTGATACCATATGGTTTTTGTGTGTGTTTGTGTGTGGTCACGCATGCATGTTTGTCTCAATGTACGTGTGCAATCTTCTCTCCTCAGGAGCTGGAGTTGGTGGAGGACGTGTGGCGAGGGGAGGCTCAGGACCTTCTGACCCAGATCGCTCAGCTGCAGGCGGAGAACAGGAACCTCCTGATGAGCCTGTCCCTCAAAGATTCACCCATCACTGTGGAGGAGCTGCAGAAACAGGAGGGTTGGTACAGCATAGTGCATAACACTGCAGAATCAAAACAGTTCAAGCCATAACACTACACAGGTTGCATAAGATGCAACATGCTCTGTATTCATTGTTTTTGCTGCATTCATTTTGGACAAAAACTAGCTACTATTATCACCTGCCTCATTCTTTGATTCTTGCATGTTTGATACTGTATGTTTTGAGTCTATTTGAGCAGAAATTCTCAGAGGCCATGGGTTCAGCAATATTAATGTGTGCAGTCTAACACACAGATAGGCAGAAGACACTCACACTACAAAGTAGAGGTTTCAATTATAGATTGGTATGTGTTATGTTAGACCTAATGTCTATTTGTGCCCTGCTCCTGTCCCCTCCTTATTTTCTGCATTTGAGTTCTTGCCATGGGCTGTGGCATGCAGGTGCCTCTGTATTTTTGGTGACACAGAGGGTCTATGGTCATGATATCAATAGTATTACACTGGAATCATACAGTAACAGTAAAGGTTTTCACTGCATACTGAACTTATGGACTGTCCAACTGAAAAGACATGAGTCCAGTAGAAAGACATGATCAGGTGGTCCACTATACTGTAAGTATTACATTTGACCCACCACTTGCTAAATGCATTGACCTTTATATTACCAGGTGCCGTAGGAACTTGCATGTGAGTGTTTTAGTGTGGGTGTATAAGATTGGGTATTTGCATGTTGTGACAGATAAATACAGTCAAACATGAATTATTATTTTGACTCTTTGTCTTCATTGCAGTGTGTATGTTTGTCATATGTTTTTGTATGGCTCTGTGTGTGTCATCTCTGTCTGATTTACTTCACTTTCTCTTGACATTTGAAAAAACATGAAATGCCTTTCAAATGGCCAGGACATATGACTTGAGTGCCTTAACTACAGTATGAGGGTTGTACATTTGTGATGGTTTGTTTGATAACCATCCATCATCTGAAGTGCCATGCCATATCAGGTTCTGCATGGCCTGGTTCTGCATGGCCTGCTTGCATTTTTGTGTACTCTGCTTATTCACATCTGTTTGCATGTTGACATCAAAGAAAAAAGAGAGGGAGAGACAGAGAGAAGGGGGGTGGGTGGGGGCGGGAAGATGCGTGTGAAGGGAACTATTTTAAAACCAGACAGAAATATAGCCCTTGTGTGTGTCTTTCACGGTCACCATAGCTCTAGCTATATTTACTCTGTGGGCCAAAACACATGCAGCCTAGAAACACATTAGGAAATCAGGTTGACTGAGTAGCCCATGATGATGTTCTTCACCATTACTGTACTGACACATATTTATCAACCAAACGTGTCTCATGTCATAAGAAAGCCCTTGTACTGTAGTACCGGGTGGATCTGCTATTGACTCTACATGCTGTGTCACATCGGACTATGTAACGTGTTGAATAAAGCCACGTTACAAACAGAGAGTGAGACAGGCTTTTGTCAATGCATTTATCACTTAATGTATGTTGTCACAATTTTGCTTAGTTACCAGTGTGCATACAGTATGTGTTTTTGTGGATTTTCATTTTGGTGTGAACTATATGTGTGTATCAGGCATGTCAGAGAGAGAGCGGCAGGTGATGAAGGATGTGGTGGACAAGCAGAGGGATGAGATTCGGGCTAAGGACCGTGAGCTGACCCTCAAGAACGAGGACTTGGAGGCGGTGAGAGTTGAAGCACCACATGCTCCCTGAACTAGATAACACATCCCCCCTGGTATTCTTACTGTAGCCTAATAGAAAAACACATAGATGCCTCATACTTACTGCCTTCTGGGAGCTGTATACTGTACATGCATTGGAAGGCCTTGGAAGGATGGCTGTACACCATCCAACAATCTGGCCCCTCAAAGAGTATCAGTTCTCTCAACTCATGACAGTTTCTATGTGGTTTCATACGAATGAACATGATTGAATTGATGCCTCCCCCCCCCCCCCATAGCTCCAGATGCAGCAGCACCGGCTGATGAAGATCAACCAGGACCTGCGTCACAGGATCAGTGTGATGGAGGCTCAGGGCAAGGCTGTGATCCAGCAGAGGGCTGAGCTGGAGGCTCTGTCCCAGGCGCGGCAGCAGGATCTGGTGGCCCTGCGGCAGGAAGTGGCCAGGCTGAGGGAGGAGCGCCAAGAGTGGGAGCTGGAAAGGGAGAGGGTGGAGGAGGAGAAGGAGGAACCTTCTCCTTCCAAATCTGTGATGACAGAATCCACACTTGCGCCGATCATGGTAACTACAGCATCAATCCCCTCATCAAGTCCATTTAACTTGAAAAATACAGAGGTCTTTCATTATAGATAGATCAATGGTACTGCACATTAGTAGATGTTGGAGCATCTGTACAGTGGTTCCCTATATACATGAACACAGTAATGTTACCCTAACTCACAGAGGTCAGTAATTTTGGTGGATTTAGTATTGATGCCAACACAGTAATCACTCACTGAGCACTTTATTAGGAACACTATACTAATACTGGGTAGGGCCTCCCTTTGCTCTCAAAACAACCTCAATTCTTCATGCCATTGATTTCACAAGATGTACATTCCTTTGAGATTCTTGTCCATGATGACATGGTTGCATCATGCAATTCCTGCAATTCTGCACAAGAATTCACGGTGGCTTCTGCATTCCACCCAAACTGAATTGTGCATGGTGGATGCTGCTGTGACTGCTACCGGGGCCACTTTCAGTATTGAGAAATACACTCACCAAACACTTTATTAGGAACACCTGAACACCTTCTCATGGTGGAGTGGTGTAATGGTGTGGGGAATGTTTTCTTGGCACACTTTGGGCCCGTTAATACCAATCAGTCATCGCTTGAATGCCACAGCCTATTTGAACATTGTTGCTGACCATGTGCATCCCTTCATGGCCACAATTTACCCACCTTCTAATGGCTACTTCCAGCATGATAATGCACCATGTCACAAAGCCAAAGTCGTCTCAAACTGGTTTCATGAACATGACAATGAGTTCAGTGTTCTTCAGTGGCCTTCCCAGTCACTGGATCTGAATCCAATAGAACACCTTTGGGAAATGGTAGAACAGGAGATTCACAGCTTGAAAGTGCACCTGAAAAATCTGCAAGAATTGCGTGATGCAATCATGTCATCATGGACCAGAATCTCAAAGGAATGTTTCCAACATCTTGTGGAATAAATGCCACGAAGAATTGAGGCTGCTTTGAGAGCAAAGGGAGGCTCTACCCAGTATTAGTATAGTGTTCCTAATAAAGTTCTCAGTGAGTGTTTATAGCAACTTAATATAAAGTATGACTGGTTCAGCCAATGTGTGGTGGTTCTGCTAGAGGTTAAATGTGAACATGCAAACCGTACATCATTGTAACATTAGAGGAATGCACTGTGAAGGCATCCAATCATGTGACAGGAGCACCTTTTGTGTGTTCTGACACTAGAAGGAGCTGTGTGATGAAGAGCAAGAGGAAGAGACTGATAGCCTGGACCAGAAGGACTCGGAGAGGCCTCGTTTCACCCTCCAGGAACTACGAGATGTCCTGCAGGAGAGGAATGAACTCAAGGCTGAAGTGTTTATGCTGCAAGAGGAGCTTGCATATTACAAAAGGTTGCTTTTATCTACTACTAATAATATCTACTACTTTTATCTACTACTAATAACAATCTTGTGTATTGATTACAAAACAACCATTTTGTACCTACGCACCGTCCACAATCTTTTACTGACTCCCCTCCCTATCTGCCATAGTGAGGAATTGGAGAATGAGTTGAGCCTCATCCCCTTTTTCCCATCCCCTCAGCCAGAGGCAGCCCCTGCTGAGCAGCCTGAGTCAGGGATCAAGCGCCTGTAAGTACTGAGAGCCACCAGGCCTACCCTAAACAACCTCATCCCACCACCTCATCTCACATAGGCACATAATGATAGTAAACAAACATGCACATATTTTCTCAAGATTACAGCTACATTTTCATAATGCTTGTTTGTGTTGTTTTAACTGTCAAAGGTTACACAGTGACAAATGATGGAGGAATGAGGGTTCAGTTCCACTAATTACGTTTTTCAACTAATCATCATATTTTCATGAATCCCTCCCCAGTTGTGCAAGACATAACTGACATTACACATAACTGTGACATTAAAGGAGAACAGTTACTTCACTGAATAAATTAATAATAATGGATGAAACTGATTTAATAGGGCTTTTCATTTGGTGTTGTATAATCATAATAATATATAATGATACTGTAGCATGAACGTGGTTCCCTCAATACTTACAGGGTGGAGAGTTGAGGAAATGTTTGAGCTTTATTCAGAAATTCAGATCCATCTCTATGTTTCATTGTCCCTCTTATCCCCTCTCTTTTTCTACCACTCTCTACTCTCTCTGCTTTTGCGGTTTCTTTCACTTACTTTCCCATCTCTCCCTCTCTCTCTTTCATTATCTCTCCTTCTGTGATCATCTGGGCAGGATCTTTACTGCGATAATGCCGATGGTAGCAGCAGGGTTGATTCGAGACGATCCCACGTTACTACCAATCAGAAGACTTATGTCCTTTGTATGACCTTAATTTATTTTCTCTGTTTGTGTCTTATGTCTTATGTCATGGTTCTTGAGCACTCCACTTTGACTGTACCAAGGCCCCTACATCGCATGTCATCTTAAATGAGGTGGTGGGATTAGGGTGTATTCATGTTGGCTGATTGTCTAGATCCTGAATCAGCTAATCCGGATAAACATATATTAACACTCATCTCTTTTACCAATATAAACTGATCTATCCACCCATTGGGAGTAGAAAGATCATTTACTTGACAAAATGAAGTTAAGTGGCTCATAGAAGAAAATAGTAAGGCATATTCAGATAATGTAATGTTATGGGTGATGTGGGTGCATGTAATCTGGGCTTGGAATGTCTAATAACTGTCCACAATGGTTGTTTTATGACCTCTATCTTTCAGTCTCTAGCTTTTTGTGCCTGAAATATAAGAGCAATCCCTGTTAACAGCTTTATTAAAATAGAGAGCTCCACATTTGTTGGATAACATGATGGAAGGTCTACCTGTGTGACCCTCTTAGTGCAATGCTTTCGTAATGTGTGCTTTCATAGTGCATGCAAGCTCATACATGTGTGCATTTTGCCTCATGGCTTTAAAACAATTATACAGAATGACACACCTTAAAAGTATCTCAAATTTGCTGTTCATTTCAGTCTTTTATATGCAATTTTTTGACAGGGAAGCAACAATGTAAAGTTATTTTCTCTCATTCTATCCCTCAGGTTTAGTATCTTCTCCAGGGACAAGAGACAACTAGAGGAAGTAGCCAATATATAAGAGGGTCAAAACTACTTGCACACAGAGCATGCTCAGGAGGTGTGACAGCAGCATCCATAACCAGGGACTTGGTTCATGTTCTCAATCCCCATGTCAACCTCTGGTCAGTGCCGTGGAACGTCTTCCCGCTGCAAGTTACCACCAGGGGGTGTAGGGGAGGGGGCTAATTACTGGAACTGGTTACATATGTTATGACGAAAATGTGCTCTGACAGGCAGATATGGTCAGGTGACTGATGACTGCTCAGGGCATTTGCCAGGAGTTCTGCGGTATGAGGCTAGAGTGCCAATGCCTCTCGGTTATAGGCAGGAGTTCAGTGAGGCTGTGAAGAGGAAGTTGTTTGTCTGGGAGCATCAAGACACTAAAGTTGTGTTTAGAGGACGAAGGAGAAGGGACAACCTACTTTCACCAGTGCTGTCTAGCTGAAAGAAATGCCTTTTAATCAATTGGTAGTTGAGTCTAAATTCAGAGACCTTCAGATGAACCCCAGATAATGTTTATTTTAACTAAAGCAAAGTGTTACCAAGCCTGATGAGGAGACCCTGTGAGGACTGCCTGTTACAGAATCATCATGAAGATGTGTTGTCTGATTGGTGAAACCAATTTCACTTATTCTTTTTATGCCACTGTGTATTTTAATTTTATGCTTAAAGTTGTGAAATAATGTAAAATAAATGTTCTTAAGTTTACAGCTGATGATTGGTTTCATCATCTGTGTGTGCCACTCTGTGTAGGCCTATTAGAGGGCAAATGCAATTCTTAAAGTCTCAGCCCTGGCAATCATGTAAGCATGGTTCACTGGACCACCTCTGTTATGTTACACTACATGGTGTATGTTACCACTCTACTGGTGCTCATACTTCCTCAGATAAATATTTTGATGACTACAGAATAATCTTAAACATACAATACTCGTCACAGGAAAATGCCTACCTTTTAAAGTGCATGGCTATTGATGCTTGCACTTTGTTCATTCAAATAATCTTCCATAATTCACACAAGCATAATAGTTTTCGGGCCTATCAGTTAGGGTTAAAACATAATTCACTGAAATTAATATTATTATTAAACGTTTATTACTGAGACTGAGGTCTCTTTTGCGGAAGAGCCCTGCTTACATAAAACCATCATAAATGTACAAAATTCTAAAATTACAAATATAATACGGTTAATTAATTACATATCAATTACAAAGTCAGTGTGCACAATATCATTAAAACATGTACATTCCTTGGATGACAGATCCTTTATGAAGGTTTTCAACTGACAGAGTGACACAAGGGAAACTCAAAGTTCGAGAATCTTTAAGTTTGTTCCATGTAGCCTACTCTGGGCACAGAAGCTAAAGGTCGATTTACCTAGTTCAGATGAAAACGTGTCAAGAAGCCAAGTTTTGACCTGGTTTGGTACTCGGAGAGCGTGGAGAGTGTGTCTGCCATAAAAGCAACAATGTAAGGTCAAATGGGAGTTTTAAAATAACTGCTTTATATTCAAATGAAATCCAATGATAAGCCCTTCTTGAAGTCAAAGACTCCCAACTACAATTCCAACTAATATAAAAGGTTATGGTGGGTGCGGAAACTATCCCAGGTGAACCACAGAGCAGAGTGATAAACCGAGTCTAGCGGTTAGAGAACTGAGGCTGTCGCGTGCATGTAAATTGTGTCACCATAGTCAAGGACAGAGAGGAGCGTCGCCTGGACAATCCTCCTCCTATTCTCAAAGGTGAAGCAGGACTTTTTTCTATACAGAAAACCAACATGCATTTTAAAAGACAGTTTATCATCAATCCAAATGCTCAGGTAGCCTATTTATAATGTGGGACTTGTTCAATCTGGACTCCTTTCAGGGTACAAATATACAATTGTTCAAGGACAAACCAACATTATTTATGTAAATGGTAACAGCAGTGGACCTAAAATCGAACCTTGAGGAACACCTATATTCAAGCAGAATTTTACCCTGTAATCTTGTGGATTTGTTGTTTTCATTCGTAAATAATAGACACATTCACATGTGACATTCTGTTGAACAGTCAAGAGCTAGCGGATGCTGCTCTCTGGGAATCACCAGCATTATAGAGCAGGGTCGGAGTGCAAAAACTCTCCTCTGACGTATTTTAACGCGGTATGAGACTTTTTTTAGGAAGTAAACGCAGACTTCGCGTTTCCATAGCTATGATGCAGATGCACGCGAAATGGTATATTGAGGGCTGCACAATGCTGTTTCTTATCCAGGGATATCACAATGTAATTTATATAAATGGCTGTGCATTCAGTAATTTCCCAGGGCTATGATGATATCAAAGACATTTCTTGAATATATTTTGTTGTGTCAATCAAACTTAAAAGTTGGAAAGTTGAAAACGGCAGTCATCACGTTCTGTTTCAACTGATTACGCGCACGGCTTCACCTGTCGCTGGGGAAACTTTGCTCACCAGTTGAGGGTAGAAGACACTTGCTATTGGTTCATGTGAATGTCAGTTGCGTGCTCGGGAACGATTGAAAAAGGGAGAGAGGAGGGAGGATCGTTGTCCACACATCAACTTGAAGTTGCCCCTTCCATTGTAAACTTATAGCTACAGTTAGCATAAACGCTATAAATGATCAAATGTCAAATCTGTGAACTGGAAACAGTGTTCCTGAATAGTGAAACGAAAACGAAAATCTTCCAAGTTGATTCGGAACTTCAGCTCGAGGAGTCATGGAAGAAATGAGTGAGTCCTCGCCCGCTTTGGCTTTTGAGAAGGACGCATTTCAGCTGACAGTTCAAGATGTGTATGACATTTCGTATGTGATCGGCAGAGATTTACTGAAAATAAGTAATACAGGTGAGCAAGTTTCCGATTTGCAATTCAAAATTGTGCGGGTCTTGGAGATGTTTGAAACATTAGTTAATAAGTACAACCTGTCGCTGGAGGAGCTGAAAATGGAACGAGACAACTTGAAAAGCGAATTGGATAGAGTCGTGAGAGAAAGTTCTACCGGGCAGGGAACGGTGAGTTTTATCATCTTTTGCAAACAATTCTGAACTGTGCAGAGGTTATTATTTTTGTTTGGTTCATTGAACAAGTATTGTATTGTGTATTAGTGTATTTTTTGGGTATTCATTGTTTAGCAACGTTTCTTCCTTCCTTCTTCTAGCATTGTGACTGCCAATGGCTCCTGGCCCTAGCATAGATTTTTTTCTTATGATGACTGATGTATAGATGATTCACTTACTTTAGACAAATGTACTTGTTGTAAGTCGCTTTGGATAAAAACGTCTGCTGAATGTCAAATGTAAATGTTTCTTAATGTTGCCTACTTATTGCCTACAGTTGGGACTCCACGCCTATAGATATGTTTTCTATTTTCTCTTCATAGCAAACGCTTGGGCCAAACCAATTGGTGGTAGACCTGAAAGACCCCAACAGACCACGTTTCACCATGCAGGAGCTGAAGGAAGTGCTCCAGGAGAGGAACCAGCTAAAAGCACAGCTAATGGTGGCTCAAGAGGAGCTGCAGCTATACAAGAGGTGGGTAGCCTGTCTGACAACAACTTTCCAGGGCTGCATGGGTAAGCAGTGAATTCTCCTTAGAATTTTCATTGTCATTGTTGCAAGTTAAAGATTAACTCTGTTGGCCTACTCCTATGAAGCATAATTGGAAAAGTGTGGGGAAAACATAAAAAGTATGTTATGTTTTTGATTATAAGCCATAATAAACAGGTATAAATCATTGGTTTAAATTAAACTGATGGCGTTAATAACTCGGGGTGCCAATGCAATCACCACCATTGTGCCCTTGAGCAAGGCAGTGTGGCTGATGCTATGCTGTTCCTGGCATGTTCTGTGTGTCAGGGGTTGGATACTTTCCAGCAAAATGACCAATATCTGTTGGAAAATGCAATAAAGTATACATCTGTGATAGTTGTTTAATGCTTGACAAATTAGATTGTATGTGACTGCATTGTTATTATTGCTTTATACTGTAAATGCATGAACAAGCACTTGTTATGTGCTTAGCAACAAATAAACCCCTTTTATTAACCCATCATGTAAGGTTTTACCATGTAGGGTGATCTCACCCTACTGTGCACCCACACCATCCTCATCCCCGTGTTGTGTTGTATCTGCAGTGGGATTCTTCCCCAAACTGAGCCATCCATGGTAGAGGTTGACCTGGAATCTCCATCCCCTGCGGAGCCCGTAGCTGGCACAAAAGACGAGACAAAAGTGGAGCCAAAAGAGGAGAAGACCACCATTGGAAAGCTGTGAGTAACATGCTTTATTTGGCACAAACAATGTCAGACATACAGTGAAATAAACTAAAGCAGTTTGTTTGTTTTTAACAGCAATGACACACAGGTTATAAAGTGCTCTAACAAGTGTTTCAGATAGGATAATAATGTTGAGGTTTAAATTCTGAAATCAAAGTTGAAACCAGAAGTACTACCACGTGCTATTACAGAGTTCCACACCAGGAGGAGTTCTCATAGATAGTCTCCCACTGGCCTCATAATGACCTGCTTGTGACCGGCTATGTTAGTGCGTGTGTGTGTGGGGGGGTATGAGGGAAAGGAGGAAAACTGGGTTTGAGTTTTTCCGGATTACAGGAGAGAGAGGGAACAGATTAACAGTCACTGGCTGCTTCACAAGGCTGGCTCATCTGCTTTGCTCAGTAATGTCTGTCTCTGTCAGTCTGTCATGACTCAGCTGTGCTTCAGCAGACACTGCAAATTCACTTATCACCCCCCCTCACCCCCATGGATTTACTGGCCTGCTAAAACTAGCCAGAATTATCAGGGGATCACCGATGATTAATTCATCTGGTAGTCATTTCTGTTTGGTGAAACATATTTGTTTGTGTAGTGGACAATGAATGTACTCATTCTTAACTTTTTATTTTTAGGTTTTCATTCAGACGGAAATAAGGACAACCTGATACCATGGACTGATCTAATTGTCCTTTACTGGAACCAATCAAGGATTTTATGCACATAATTATTCATATCTTATTGATATTATTCATATCTATTATACTTTGAGTTTAAATCAGTATTTTACTTTTTGTAATGAATAGATATGTTTTAACTGTCTTAATGACATTATAGCTTTAGAACTACTTTTTTTTTTTTAATCTTAGGTGCTGTCATAATACAATTTAATGAGTAATCTATTTATGCACATGAATTAACATACATAAGGAGGCACTTAACAAATATTGTCTTAACAATTAATTGTGGTAGGTCTACTGAGAGCATTCTTTGGTTGAATATCGTGCCAAATTGTGACAACTAGTTGCCATTGAAAATGTCTACATTGTCTTGATTTGGATAAAACTATGAAAAAAGCAGTTAGGCCAGTGAACCCTCTAAGACTATTAACACCCTACCAAATATTATAGCTAGTAACTCAAAACACCTATTGTAAATACCTGCTCCAGTAAACTTTAGATATGCTGTTGAACTTGGGTATTTTCAGATGGGGCATGATATTGAAAATGTCAGACAAAACTAATGTACAATGTCCATGTTAGTAAAGACTAGTGGGTTGCATATAAGAGTAAGTGATACCATTGTCTGAAGACAATGACAAGCACTGCTTTTTCTGAACATGAGTTGTTTACAAAATCTCCTATGACAACATAAGCATAAACAATGGAGTACTGGGTCCTAATTGTTTTGGTTATGAAAAGTCACGACTCTTATAAGGCATTTTCATCATAATGAAGTGGCATATTTCATGAATCATTGGAAATCTGATAGTGGCTTTAAGCCACTCAGCGGCTGGACAGCAATATTTGTGAATGTTAAAAAAAAAAAAATCAAGCTTACCGTCACAGATGAGGCAAGGTTTGTTATGTGTTGAAAAATTAGTCACTTACTCAGCATAACCAAAGATGTTTGGGTAGAACAAGAGTTCTAAACAGATTTATTCCTTTATGTACAACAAGTTTCATTCATTCACTCTTTAAAAAGAGCAGTTAATTAGAAAACTATACTCATAGCAAAAAAATTAACACAAGTCAGGTATTCTCTCTGTAAGCAGGAGAGCATTGACAATCAAAGGTGAGTGCATTACCCTGAACCATAGATTATCATGAATATAAAAGCATCATAAAAACAATACCATGTTGCTAAATGTTTTCATATTGTCATGGAAGCACTGGCCTAAATATATATTTAAAAACACTGAAACCTTACAATTAATTGATATTCTATTATAAAATAATAATAAATTGATCCAGGTAGCATTGAAGGTTGCCCTCCACAATGTTCAGTTCATTCTACCACTGTTCTGCCCAAATGCACTTCTTGGGAAAGTGGATAAAGAAAACCATACTCTAGGGAATATTTAGGTTTTGTAAGAACAGCAAATCAGTATTTGAGCCAAGGGTGAGCAGAGATGGATTCCTTGCTGCGGTCACCATAGTCATAGAGAAGCTCCTCTTCTGCCTCAATGTCCTTGGCGGCCACCAGTATGAGATGGGGCGTTCCATCGATGCCATGGAGCTTAGTCTGGCAGTTGCCATTTTTACTGTGGTTTATAAGCCTTCCCAGGCGATTGGTTTCCTTTGTAGCATCCACACTGTAAAAATAAAGATATACAGGGTTTGAACTACATGGGCAAGTGCAGGGTTAAATAGAGGTACCAGGACAGTGTGGCCTAAAACGGGACTTCAGCTTCCCAAATAATGGACAATACTATTTTTGTACAATGTATTCTGACTCCAAGAACCAATTTCATGTAGTTCTTGAAGATATTCACTTAGGCAAATATTCAATGTTTTGGGAAGCCTTACCAGTAAGTTTTGCTATGATACTGGAAGTAGTACATGTAGCAGCCAGTCCCTGGGTCTTGTGCATATAGAGCCTCTCTCTTCTTAGCATCAGCCAACTGTAACAAGTCTCCATGATACTCCACCACAAACTGTCCCTTCTGGAAACTTCTGCTGGCAAACACTCCTCTTCCCTTTCCCTCTATATGTTTGACCTGGTGGTATTGAAGTACAGGAAAGAAAATCTAATTTAAAAGTTCAGATAAACAGTAAGAGTAAAACATAACTTCCATTTAAAAAAAATAAAAAAGGAACCTGAAGTCCTTCTTCAACTCCATTTGTTATCAGGTCATCAATGTGTCTGTGTTCTTCACTCTGTTGGCAGACAGCATGGTGTTTATTGGGCCATAATGAGTAAACCTAGCTTGGCCTCCCAGTATGATCCAATTAGATAGCTCATGTATAGACACACAGATACATGGCAAACATGAGAAAATAATGTAACAGGGGCACTTAAAGTATTCCAAACATCCACAGGTGCTCTTGGGAGTAGGGACATTGTTGTAAGAATGAACAGGGAAGAATCATCTGCAACAGGGTAGTTATGTGATAAAAAATTTTTTTTTAAATAATCCAGGGACTCATATGGATTTAAATATAAAAACATTGACAAAGGTGCAAGACACATTGGTGTTTTTGTTTAGTTTTCTTGGCCTCTCTTATAAAGGCTTTTTACATTGAAAGCCATGAGTGCTTGGATCAGGATTTTTTAATACCACAACTATGCTGTTGTGGATGTTCATGTTCATTCTTATGCACATACATGATTAGAATAAATGTATTGACCTTTGACATTTCTCTATTATACAGTCAAATATCTTCGCTATTGAATTGTCATTAAAAAAAAAAGAGAGAGAACATGGGGTGCAACTTCAGTTTACTGTTATTCTACTCAGCCTGTGATGGGGATATTCCTCTATAACCAATCTTCTATGCCTCAAAAACCTGGGGTACATAGTTGATATTTGAGCACAATGCATTTCAGTATTGTATACTGACCTTCAGTTCAGCCTTGCTTTTTCTGGAACTCCGTCTAATATGATAATAATCTGTGACCTTTCTGTTTTGGGAGGTTATGCTTTCAGCTCTGGAAGAAAAGAGAGTATTTTCACATTGGTCAGATGATCTGGTCAGACTATGCTCCACTTGAATAAATCTTTAATTGGTTGGAACTTTGTTTTCTGTACATACTTTTTCACTTTGACTTTGCGACTCGTTCCCCTCTCTGTTTTGGACTGGGTACCGTTGTCTGGTGCAGGCCCTGGGTTACTGTGAGAATAAGGATCCTCCTCCTTAACCTGTCCAGTGGTTGGCTCTCTGGGTCCCTGAACCTGGCAAGTCCTCCCAGTATTCTCCTCTTGTCTGTACACACCAACCTGAGAGTTCCCTCTGACTGGAATAGAAGAGAGGAAACACAGTGCACATGACTTGACTGAATAAACTAAACAGAGGGCTTCAGGAGGAGAATAGGTTCCTAAAGACACAATTAACTCATGTCTAGTGAACACTGCTGCCTTTCACACACAAGAAATTATTCTGGGGGTCACTTAACTCTAATCTGCTGACTGTCAAATACATTTGAGGGAAACAACAAGATACATGCAATGGGAATGCAATGTTGCATGTCAGTGTCTTTTGCACCATTTTATCAGATCAGTACTCCATGCTGTATTATTATTTCGATCCACCCTACACTGATGGTGGATTGAAAAAAGAAATATAGATGGATACCTTTCTCTTGCTTTGAAGTCACAATTTGTAGAGGCACTTTTTCAGATACATTTTCCTCCTGGATAAGCGAGCTTGAATTGTCACACAGAGGGGATCTGGGTTTGCTGGGACTCCAAAGACTGTGTATCGTAGGCTGACCATTACATGCACTGTCCTGCAACACATTGGATGCAGAGATGTAAACAGGCTCAATTGTAACGTTAAGGATAATAATTGTGGAACATGTCGACGATATCATCCACTAATTGTTTGATAATCAAGTATACAAATCAAACAGCATTAGTTACCCCATTCATCTCTGGTTTGTTTTCTTTTGTCCTGTTTTCAACTTTGGGCTGGAGAGCCTCCTCGGATTTCTTTTTGGTGGTCAGCCCTTTCTTCTTCCCTTGAAGAATAGGAAGACAAACATTCAGAGTAGCAAAGCATTCTAGCGACCGAAGGTTTGTCATTGTCTGCATGGGTTCTTATATGGACCCTCATTGTTATACTACAAATGTGCGAGCGCGCGACCGTTAGGTAGTTCGCCAACCAGCTAGATACCTCAAAACGACCCTGGCTCGTTAGGTAGGTAGCTAGCTACTTACCTTTTGCCATTTCAACTCCCCAAGCGGGCGCTCCGCAAAAAAAGACACCACTAGCTAAAAAGAACGTGCAGAAGATTCGGTTAGCTGAAAAACTTTTGCTGTGTTCGATATGCTTAGCTAGAAAACACGAATAGTGTCCACACAGTTACCACTGCCTGTCTGGGCAGAATCATAACAACAAGCAGAAGGGAGGACACTACTTGTCTTTTAAAAATCTACTGCGTCCCCGATTGGTTATGCGTTACCTCTAGTAGCATGTGATTGGTGTGGCGCGAAATACATTTGAAAGGGCAGCCATGCAAGCCAAAATACATTTCTGGCCAGATTTGTATGCTTCATGTTATATATTTGCTTTTGGTGATATTGTGAAACTATTCACTATGGAAAATAGGCTATTGTAAATTGGTTCAAATTACATTGCCTTGATATTTTAGAAGGAATAGAAGTGACAGGATATCCTACTCTGTCTCCTCCATCCTACTCTGGCAAGCATTCCTATGCTATGTACTCTCTTTGCTTTACTCGAACTGTACGAGTCCAAGGCCAAGGTCTAGCTAGTCCATGATGGGCTAGCCTAAGTACTTGGGGTATGTCATAACTTTAAGTAATTAAGAGAACTGAGATTTTTGAAATAAAGATTAGTCGTAACATAGCCCTACATTGCGCCCAGCTGTTTAAGGCTTAGCATGATGTCTTAAAAATTCCACGTGATACAACACACGGTCTCCTATTCAATTTATTGACATTTCTCACTTCGCAGAATGATTATAAATGTGACCTCAAAATAAACTACGTTAGCAGTTCTTAGGTCGACCCCAGACGCCCTTGTAATTCCACCCATGGCATTAAGCTTACGGGCCTCAATGATGCATTGAATACACGCCCGTAGCCACTTTGAAATGGATAATCATCTGTCAATCCTTTGTTCTTCTGTAGCATTTCTATTCTTTATTTTTTGTTTCTTACATACTTTTTTTTTTTTTTTTTATGAATCAACTGCTCAAAGCAAAAGGCCTATTTTCTAACGATTATATAAACAATTATAATTAAACGTGTTCATATGTTTTAGTTGAAAGTTAAGTCGTGACATTAATAATAATTACTACATTGCATCGAAAAGTTAACAATAAATATACTTTTGGGGTCAAATAACCAAGAATTTGCCATTGATGATATTGCACTGTAGGTGTCATTAAAGTGACGGCCATATTTGCCGGTGCTGCTCTGCTGTAAACAAAAAGTGTCTGAGGGAGACAGAGACGCTTCAGTGAATTTCTGGACGATTTTTATTTCTTTAATTTACAATGTCTCTGGGAATGTCTTACAAGCCCAACCTCCATCAGCATGTTCCGGGAACTTCCGTGAACCAAGGTGAGGAGGAAATATCATTTAATATTTAGTCTACACACTGTTTTGTCGGGTGTAAAATTCGATGTTGTGATGAATACCTGGGGAAAGCCCGTGACTGTAGTGTTTGTCCAGTTATATATATAGGGTCAGATCCGGAGCTGATTCATATCCGCCATTATTACTTATCATAGAGCCTTCTCTCCTGCGCATCTATAAAGTTTAGAATTCTGTTGTTCACTCGTTTAGCTAAACCGGACACGCGCCGTCAATCATCGGAATAGCTGTGTGGATGGATGCTGTTACAATGTATCAAAATGTTATCACTTTTTTAATTTTGCCCGTACGGCTTCCTCCATGATTGTTTCCTCAAGGCTAATGATTGATCTGAATGTGGACTGTTCTTTGACCCTTTGATGACACCCAGCGTTCGCTGGGCCTCACTGCATCTCGTCCCCCTCAAATTGCTTCAACCCTCACAATTGTGTTATTTATAGACAAAGAGAGTAATTCACCCTCTTTGGTATAGAGGTATACTTTTCATCGATTTTTTTTTCACACTTTATTACACCGAATAATCTTACTAAAAAAGGGTGGGATTGTATGAACATTGTGAACCATTATCTTTTAGAATCTGCGGCTGTAGTTCGATCTAGCCCGACCGGCCGTTAGAGGTCACTGTTACTGACTTTTATGTCTAACAGCAGCTAATGTTCCGACTCGTACATTCTGTCCTCGAGTTAGCAGGCACAGTCTTCACACAATTTTTAAAGTGGGTCGTGCTTGTTCCTCGTTACTTCCATACGTGTTACACAGCGTTCAGCCAACCAGTTTGCCGAAAATAAAAGTATAAACATTATAAAAGTTCAAAATAAAGTGATGGTTACTGAACAATGACCTGTTTGAATTGTTGGCTCTTTGTTCAGTACACGTCACGCGTTTTTAGTTTTATTTTTGGCTGAACGCGATGTAACAGTTATGGAAGTAACGCATGTTAATTGTCATTATTTAAATGATTGCATAAGAGGTGTTGCATGTACCTTGTGTAATGTGATACATATCTTTTTATCTGATGTTAGTTGCAGCTGTTCACTCACCTTCGACGAGCATAGCAACATTGCAGTCTTACAGGCCAATGGTGAATGATTATGGGCCACCATCTTTAGGCTTTTCACAGGTAAGGACCGAAATGGCCAATAGATTGTGAAGGTGATAACAATGCATCATATAATGGGATAGGGAGTAACTTTTCAAGTGGCACAACTGTAGCAGTAGCATTTGCTTTAGATTCAGACTAGGCTAATATAGAATAGGCTACTATTTTCATAGGGTTTGGTGTGCTCAATATTATGACTTTCATTACAGCTCATAGTTGACTCTTATCATTACATCTTATCCCACTGTTTGGTGTACATAACATCTTGTTTTGTATCATAGAACTCAAGTGGAAATCAAGTGCCTCAGAGTAAATATGCAGAACTATTAGCCATCATTGAAGAGCTCAGGAAGGAGATAAGACCAACTTATGCTGGGAGCAAAAGCGCAATGGAGAGACTAAAACGAGGTGTGGGTTTGTAATTTGTAGAAACTTGCCATGCAATTGTTTTTACAGAGCATTGGCTATCCTAAAGTTCTAAGTTCCAATAGATAACCTTTAAAAAGCTTTTGAACCCTTGACCTGATTTTGTAATGAGGGTATGTTCATTGTCTCCAAATACATTTAAAGTTATTGTTTAACCCTGTGTTATTGCATTCCTGTATTATTGTGGCATTCATACATTTAAAAAGTATAATCACAAATACATTTGACTGTTAGCAACAGTCACAAAGAAAATAATCCCTGAACAAAGTAAGCACAAAGTGGGGGTCAATTCTATAATGACTGGACTCAACAAGTTAATTATTTTTCTTCTCTTTTAGGTATTATTCATGCCAGGGGGCTTGTGCGTGAATGCCTGGTAGAAACAGAGAGAAATGCAAGGTCCTAGTAGGCAAATGGCATACTCATTGGACCAATTCTCAAGTCGGAAGATTGACAGCATTCAAAGAGCAAGCCCCTATATTTTATTCAGTACTTTATTGGACCAATCAACACAAATGTAAAAGTGTCATGTTTCCGCAACAGAAGGGACTTTGATCTTTGAAGAAAAAAAAAAAAATGTGTATGAGCTGTATTTGACTAGTCTGAAACTAGACAGAAGTGTGCTTAATTTCACTCTGAATGAAAGTCTGGAACCAGCATCAGCGTCAGATCCAGACTGATATCCAGGGAAGTGAAACAATGCAAAATTCTGTCAGGTTCTCAGCTAGGCTTTTTATGGTTTTATGTGTGTTCCCTTTGGGAATGTCTAAAACTCAACATTACTTATATGAAGAGTAAATCTAATGCATGTTACAGTACTAGCAATGCCTTATCATTTAGTGAAATTTGCATGACTTTTTAAAGGGTGTTTCAAAGGGCATTTGACAAAGGAATATTAGTAGGCTTACATTGTAAACAGTTTAGCCTGAATTACAGCAAAAGGGATAGTGCCAAACACTTATGTAAACTCATGGAATAATTATTGTAATGAAGCCATTTTTTGCATCTTTGTATTTATTATTACCTAGTGTAATAAAACATATTTGCATTAAAATGAATGTAAGTAGTATGTTGTTCATTGTAATAACAAAGCGTCTTGGTAAAAATCAAATCAATCTTTATTTACAATTCAAATTATCACAATGTGGGAGGAATGGGACACACATTGCCTCTTTGCATTCAGTCTGAATACATGGCCATGCATCCTTTTTGTTTCAACCCTTGCTGTCCTCTGGTTTGGAGTCTGACATCAGTGTCTCTTTGAACAGTCTCTTCTTCTCCAAATTCTCATTTGCCCTCTTCCTCTTGTCCTGTTTTCTCTGTACGGACTCTTTCTTCTTCTTAACAATATCACTCTCTTCCCCCTTGAAGAAGATATCAAGCTTCTCCATCATGATCCCCCGAGCCCTTTTACGGTTTGTTTCCACAGATCTGGTTTGATGGCACTGGAGGAAAAAAGTATAATAAACCATACACAACTAAAAAAAGACCCAATAACAACAATCAGATATAGGTCATACAGCCCTGAGACATGTGAATAATGCTTTCCATTCTTGTGTACTTCATTACTATTCTGTTAAAGTCGTATTTGAAGACATATGTATCATTGCATGATGTGGTATTTAGCCTGCATAGAAAAAAAACAATCTTTACTATTAACCTTAACGACAACGCCAGAGGGGATGTGCCTGAGCACCACACAGTTGCTGGTTTTGTTGGTCGCCTGACCACCTGGCCCAGACCCTCTCACAAACTGCTCGTCCAGTTCATCCTCGTTTAGAACGGGAAGATCAATGTAATCTTTTTTACCGGCGTTCTGAACATGTGTCAACATAACTGGTGGCATACTGAGCAATGGGGACTGCCCGAGAGAGCTTCTTCCCCATGTCGCCCTCCCGGTCACTCTAGAGATCAGATGGAAAAAGAACATCGAGGACATTTCCCTTGTCGTATGTTATGACAGCATTTGGTTGCATTTGCATTAGTCTACGTTTATCAAAAAACGTTTTAACAATGCAGCAGCGGACACATGATAGTAAAAAGAAAAGTGATGCGTCCGTTACACTATTTACACTATCCGCGCTGTCTTCCAGTTTCGTGTTTGCGCCTGTAAATAAAATAAAAAAACATTACTTCCTCTTTAGGATGCATGATATAATCTAAGAGCCAATCAAGTAAGATATACATATATCTGTCCAATCCAACGTCTAGGTTTTTCTTCTCCGGTTTTTCTTCTCCGTTGCATTACAACAGTGTTTTGTGGACCACTTGGCACACTGTCGCCACCACCAGTCCTGGCTTCAAGTGTACATAGAATAAGCCATGGACAGCAGAGATGGACAGCAGAGCAGCCTGAGCCTGCTAGATTTTGTAGATGTGCATCCCAGATGTTATCAACGCAACCCTCCTCTTCCCCTCCATAAATCCAATGACATTGTTGAACAATTACTGATGGTAAGGATTATGTGGAAGATTCACATTTTAGGACCCGTGCCTGTTTGGTTGATAATGTATTCGGACTTAACGACTTAATGACTTAACCTAAAACAGGATACAACCAATGTCAGTTTTGCGCAGCAGTTTTTCTTGTATTTATTCCTAACTATACTTGTTCCCTAACTCATACAGTCTCATACAGTCGCACTCACACTCATGCCAAACAAGCGAGAAATGTATGACATAATACGGGGCCCCCAATAAACATTATACTGAATGCAGGACATGTCTACATTTAGAGCCCCAATAAAATATCAAAGGGCCGAAACTGGGTAACAGCTCCAAATCTCCATATATTTTACATCACATCTCAGATTAGAACCCTGGTCTGCCGATAGTGATGTTGTGTCAGCTGTTGACAGTGTTTTGTTATTGTATTATTGCATTGCACAATAATCTTCTTAATAAGATATGAAGCCAAAATCACAATTACTATTTTTTCCTTGACGTCACTTTATCCTATTTCATAAGAATGTATTTCTGTACTCTCTACGACGTAATCAATGGATGTTGCTCGGTTTGCGGAAATACGTTGCATTCTGTGTGCATTTGGCCGATTTGGCCAACAGGAGGCGCGTACTCATTTCGCCTTGATTGGGCGCGAGAGGGAACCTGAATTTCCACTGGTGGCTCGCGTATTCAGCGGGCAAAAGACATTTCGCTCTTGCAGGATGGCGAGTATTCTTCACCCATATTTTTAATACCTACACTCTGGACTCAAGTGGAGGACACCAGCTATTGAACTGCTTTACCAGCGTTTGAGTCGGCTGGCTCCTCCACGAGTGTCGTTACTTAAGGGAGTAAGGCAGACAACTCGTGTGTGAATTTAAAACTGTGCGGATATAGGGAAGTCAAGGACATTATATTGCTTTTCTGTCGTTTGTCAACTTGACGCCCGATTTGTTACTGTTGGTCTCTAAAAAGATGAAGTGAGGCTGTATGTCTTTGAAGGAAATGAGACGATTCAGATCCAACTAAGGCTAGAGATGATGACCTGTCTCAATTCCTGTTTTACATGAGGTCGTTCAACTATCAAACGGCCTCAAGGCGACGTAAAGGAAACTGGCTCATGTAATTGTGGGTTAAAATTGTAACATATGCAGCTGGCATTGAATGCCATCTATTTTGATCAATGCCCGGTGTGTTGTGAGGAATCAGCACGCGCTCGTGACCAAAACAGAGGGAACAACCAATGAACTTTGATTTTGGGTAAGTGCTGGAGTATTCTTTTTCAGCATAGTGGTGCATACACGTCCTTTTTATGCAGCTATGTAATAAGCACTGCAAGCCATCAATTTCTGATTACCATGCCGGGATGTTGCTAGGTAACTGATTTGGTTGAAAGATGGTGGGTTTACTTTGGGTCAGGAAAACCTGGGAACATTTTCTCCAAACAGCAGCATGCACCGTTTAATAATGGTTCTCTATTTGCATTTCTTGCATGTGAAATGTCCATCATTCATATGCTTTGACCCCCTTGATAAAGCTGCAGTTTTGTCACCGTCATGTCATGTTTTCGTCATCACACTCAAGTAATGAGAGAGCTTTGTATGTGGTCGTGGAGTTTAGTTTAGGCATAGTAATCACTCGAACGAACAAACTCTGCATTGAAAACATATACATTTTGATGGTTACTTGTTGCCATAATTGAATTACTGCGAGGGCTGTGATATTGTTGCATCAGTCACGTGTGGCAGTGCTTGTTGACATCATCTGAGGATTGTGTAACATGTTGCAGACGTAGACACCATGCATTGCTCATAGAATATCTTTATTTATTTGAGGATCTACAGCTACTGATCCAGTGATGGGTTAAGCCATCATGTAAGTGCATATATGTCTGCCCTCACTGCAGGTTTATCACAAGGATATAGCACAGCATGCATACCCTGTTTGACCTTTTGCAATTAAAGCTTGTCTGTATGTTGACAGCCCCTGCCCCAGTTTAAAAGCTTGATATTGGTAGTGTATGGCAGTGCACATTGTTGGTAGACTGTGACGAGAAGGTCTGGTCTTGTGTTTTTCATGCAGATTTTGCAACACTTTTTTTTTTAAATTTATTTTTCATTTTTAAATACTGTAGTTGGCATTAGATCTGGATCAGTTATGTTTCACTTGATTCGGTCTAAATGAAGGCTGTTGGAATGTTGGACTCTCAATTGATGCCTGTTGATATGTGATGTGCCCCTTACATTGCGTCTTTACCCAGCTGTCTATTTAGTTTGTTTCTGTGGGCCTCAGTGCTTCCCTTTCCACAGTAATAAACGCAGCAGTGCTGTCCATGTTGTGGTTCTGCACTGAAGGAAGGCCTGGAAGCAATGGTACTGTTCTGAAGACCTTGCTACAGTAGTGTCACTCTGCTCAAGGGTGACCCATTTGCAGTGGCACTGTATTGAATGTATGCTGATTCCTTGAATTGATGGTTTCCAGCCAACAGGCTATGGATGGCCTTGATTAGCCTAGTTGATTTGCAGAGTAGCTGACCCCCCCCCCCCCCCCCCCCCCCATGGGAAACTAGCACACAAGTCTCAAGTTGTTATTCTGAGATTTATAGGTGTTGGTGGTTATTGTGTCAGTTACAGGGAGTCTATGCAAGTTATTTATTTTGGCATGTGGGAACTTGTCATGTATTGCACTGAGTCAGAATGTCTGTCATTTTGTAGCAATGTTGAGTAACATTCTGAAATTCTTTATTTGGGATTTTGGGCCCTCTAACTTTTCTGAACAGGGGGAACCTGAACAGGGGGAACCTGAACAGGGGGAACCTGAACAGGGGAGAACCTGAACAGGGGAGAACCTGAACAGGGGAGAACCTGAACAGGGGAGAACCTGAACAGGGAGAGTGACAAAGATAAATGCGAGAGGAAACAAAATAAAGATTCAATGCATTCTTGCTGTAGGAATTTAAATATTGCTTCTTTGCCCTAGTGCAGTTGTACAAATAGTTTTGACATGGATACTGTGACGTTTTTCCTCACCGTCAGGTTTGTGCATAGACTTTGATTAGGCTAAACTGTGAAATGGTGTAGTATGAAGCATGGAAAGGAATACAGATGGTGAGTCACACAAGATTTTCTTTATCCATTCCTTTATCTGTTTCATGAGGAAGTGCTCGCACCATAAACACACTTGGCTGAAATTACTGTGTGTTCTTCAACTCCTGGAGTGCTTCTCTGATGATACTTAAGTGGAGGGGACTTGAGGTGAAAAAGATCCATTATAACCATCAAGATCATCACTAATACCCACTGACCCAGGGAAACCCCTCTTTCTCACTTGATTGCGTACAGACACCAGTGGTAGTAATGACTACAGTAGGCTTTGGAGTTTTTAAAGGTGTCATGTTACCCTGAATTCATGGGCCACTTTGGTGTGGAGAGTAATCTTTTCTTAAGGTCCCTCCCTTAGCTCTCCACTCTCACCAGGCTATGCATATGAAAAGAGGTTCCATCCCTTTCTGTCTTGCCTGAGGTGGCTGCTGTGGGGTAGGGAGAGGTTGTGATGGAGCAATGGCAGGACACCATGCAGCATCTCTTTCCCGCCCCTATCTGTGACTGCTACTCTGCTTACAGCCTGCCAAACCTCAACAGGGGGAGGAGACAGAAACCTCCAGTGTGGGGATGTGCTGTGCGTAGACAGAGTCAGGTGCCAAATCCTGATCTTGCCCAGGGAGAGTGGAACCCCCTGGACTGCGTTCTGCACATGCTTTTAACATGACTGCAGTTGGGCACTACTCTGTTGCATATTGTTGGATTGTGTTGCACTCTGTGGGTGAACACCAGGCAGGTTCTCATAATTGTGCACAGATTTGTAGTACTAGGATCTCTCCCTCATGTGTCGTACTAGGATCTCTCCCTCATGTTGAATACTGTCATTCTGTTTCCATTAGTGATAATAACTCATTATTAAACTTGCAAAAGTAAGCCACACCTCGCGAGAGACAGTTTTGGTGTCAAACTAAAACCTTTCACCTTGAGGGCCAGCATCACAATTTCACTTTCTATTTAGGCCTACACCAAGGTCACATTACAGATGGTTTACTTTTGCTGTGTCTGCTACTTTCATACCACCTCGCTGCTTTGTCATCTACACAGACCTTGCTGTTGAGATAATGCTTAACAAACACCATTATTTGAGGTGTCAGAGCAGTTTTTGTAATCAGTGCTAAGCATACTTGCCCGCTCTGTAGACTGATTATTTTGTTATTGGTCAGAAAGTGATATAAGCCTATCCCCTCAAAAAAACTCCAAAAATTAACATTTTGATTGGCTGATGATGGATAAAAAATTCACAGACAATAGGAAGTATGGCAGAAAATAGTATTCTGACCTGTTAGATTTTGGTTAATTGTAATGCAGCTATGAACCATTATCCCTAGTGGGTGGCCTACATGGCATCTGATACGATCTCTTAATATCTTTGTTTGTACAGTTACAGTATATGCCAAGATTAACTATCAGCGTTTTTCCAGAAGACACTGAATATCATCATCACACTTAAAAATACAGTACAAGTTCTCATTATATGGAAAAGTGGAGCAAGGAAGGATACTGATAGGAGGACGCTGGTGAGGAGGGTGAAACTTGAGAGAGCTCCTTCACCCTCTGGTGTGTGTCCAACTAATCCAGAACTGGGTCCCTGGCTCACACGCCTCTCTTTTTCCAACGCATTGAGCGGGATTCTGGGAGGGAGGAGTGTGGACAGGACTCTGACAGCTCTGCGTGCGTGCGTGCGTGCGTGCGTGCGTGCGTGTCAGAGACAGAGAGGGTGAGAGAGAACTTACTGAAGCTCATCAGACATTTCTCTTGTCTTGTGTTAGTTCTGTCTGCATGCAGTTAATTTTTTGTAATTTAAGCAACTTTCAGTAACACAAGCATAGGATAGCATATTTATCATTGAAGAAATAGGTCATCACTTTTTATTGTGATTAAAGACTAATGGTTATCATCAGTGTATTATTGAATTATGTCACTTCTTATGTAGCTTAAGCTACCAGCATATTGGGAGACCGTATGACATGTTGTCAAATATGAGAGGTTGGCCAGCCACAACTAAATGACACAGATAAATGAATTTGATAGGAATTAATAATTCAATTAATGGTGTGCCTGATGAAACCCTGAATAATGGACCTTATACATGCATTTACTCAATTTAATGGTTTGTTTCCATTACCTGATTGGTTATTGGTATTTAATGATTTATTTAACTATTTAAGAATGTTTATAAGCAGTTTGTAGGTAGACTGTCAAAGTGTTACATTGTTGAAGGCCTACTAGTGAATGCATGAATGGATGCTGCTATGTGATGTTTGAATTATGCTAAATTCACGTTGTTTGATGTAATCTGAATTTATTTCTCTCTCCCGTTAAGCTGTCAAGAATACCTGTGCCGTCTCCGACAGTATGCATCACTTGCATGATTTACATTTGAATTCAGGAAACAAAACAAGACACATTTCCTGTCAGTTGAGATGTTCTAGACATTTGAGGCTGCTCCGTGCATGTTTTTGCTTTGTCTGTATAATTTGAACTGATTAGATACCATGAGATCTCTGCACATGGGGAAAGTAGAAAGAGAATGATGAGCACAGCTGTAGATAGCAGTGGGCACAGACTCAACACAAATGAGCTAAATGATCCCCTCTTTAAAGACTCATTACTTAGTGGTGGATACAACAGAGGTGCCTAGTCTAGATTAAGTTGTACAAAAGTTAAATCTTTCGAGATGCATTTAGCTGGACTATTTGGTGGCTGTGTATTGGGCAATCTCCATTTGCTCTTTTGCTCTAGTTTGAGGGTAGCCTTGAAGGTAACTTCACTGTGTAACTTAATTCTCTGGGTTAACCACTCCATCTGAATCACCTGATCCCCATCAATAACCTGTGTGTGTGTGTGTGTGTGTGTCTGTGTCTGTGTCTGTGTGTCTTCTTTGGCTTTGTTTGACTTTATGTGTGTGTTTGTGCTAGGCGTGTCTACATGGGGCAGGATGACCTGGAGTGCCTCTAATTCCTTTAGTGTATTTCTGGCATGGACGTGTGGAATTTCACCCTGGCACTCATGCAAGTTCTATTTGGTATCAGAGAACAGTGAGAGGGGCAGGGGAGACATAGTCTCTTGGCTTAACTCAGGCTGCATCCTCCTGAGCCCCACCCCTCTCCTACACGCAAACTCCCACACACTGCCATTCCCTCTGGAGGCTGAATTATCTCTATCGCCAACTGATAAGATGCAGTGGATAGTACCTGAGATACACAGGCATTAGTGGACCTTGTTGTTGAACTGAGGACCACCATATTCCTTTTATGGCCTCTGATATGTGCCACATTCCATATATTCTCATGGCCTTTACCTTTAAGTCTTTGTAGCTCTATCAAATCTGCAGGGTTCAAGTGGTTTTCACTGAACAAGCAAATAGGCGAACATTTCTTTCCACATTTCACTGCCCTGCTGGGGAAGAAGATATTAGGAATTGCATTGTTTTACAGGTTAAAACAAGTTAAACAAATCAAAAGGTGTTGCCCAGCCCTCTAGGAGGCAATAAGCGGAGTGTTCCTCATGACTTCAGAGATTGGTAATGGAACTATGATCTTGGTAATGGAACTATGAAGATGGAAACCTCACACTTTATATATTTCTGTAACCTCCTGTGTGACTCTGTTCCTGTGTCCTTTATACAGTATGTGACATGGGTATGTGTGTTGTGTGTAAGTAATAGCCAAGTAAGTACTAAAGTCTATTACTGCAAACTTATTTTTATTTAAATGTTGTATTTTTCCCTCCTCTGCTTCTTGATGTGGTTATTGTGCCACTTAAAACTCAAAATACGCTGGTGCCAAGCCCTGAATTGAACATTGTGTTTCTGCAAATGTACCATGCCAACCCTTTTCCCTTTACCCCTCCACCACCACAGCAGTTCCCCCACCCCCTCCCCTAAAACAGAGCAGGTGATGCTAATGCTGGCACGCTCAGCCACTGACAGGGACTACGGAGGTACAACCTGTCCCCACGCATCCCTGATGAGCCGGCTGATTAATGGCACATCACTGCTAATGCCACCACAGAGATGCAGTCTGGGAAATTAAGAGAAAGAAGGGGGAATGTGTGAAGAGGAGCACTGCCCTGACTTCTTCCTTATTGGCACTGTTTGTGCCGGATAGGGGAGAAGGGGTGTCAAGGAGGGCACAGTCTTCATTTTCCTCAGTCAACACTTTTCCTAGGAGGCTTAACCTTTCCTCTTCTCCCCTAATGGTCTACATTCTGTCTCAGATACAATTCCTCAAGTGTTTCTCCTCTTTTTGAGGTGATACCCATTTCTGATTCTATCTGTATAGACCTTTGAGGTATCTGTTGAGAATGTGTTTTGTCAAACCTGCAATTTTGCTCTCTGTAGTGTTGTAAAGGGTCTTCAGTGTTATCAGTTTATTTGTCTAATCCCTTTTGGGTCTTGCCTTGTCAAGCTTGTAGAAGTATCTATTCATTATGTTTTGTGGCATGTAGTAGACCTTTGTAAGTTCTTTTACTGCATCCTTTCGGGGAGTGGCATGTCTTGTCCAATGGGGTTATGTTGTGTGGTGCCATTGTAAATGGCTGGTGGGAGAGGTGACGAGCCCAGGGACTCTGGGACCCACCATCTTCATCAGGGAAGTGCTCAGGTATTAAAGCAGGAAAATGCAATTAGGCCTGCTCAAACGAAGCAAAGACCTCAATCCCCCAGTAGATGTTGGATTGGCAAATCTAATCAGCAAGTGCCATGCTCTGCTTTGAATTAGTAATGTCACTGCCCCCCACTCTCCACGCCACTCTTTGAAGGTGTGGTTTGTGTTCCTCCTCTTATCAGTGCCTGTTTTTGAGGCTGTGTATGTGCTCATGTGAAGGCCTCTGTTTGTCCTTTGTTTATCTTTTGAGTTCTGTGTTACCTACACCAGGTTAGCTTTTTCTGTGTTTCATGTTTTCTATGTGTCCCACTCTGTTCATACGCCTGTCTGTGTCGGTCAATTTTATGTGTGTTTGCGTGAGTCCCCTCCCTCCTCCCTTGTAGAGTATGTCTGTCGGCACGTTCTGACTCACAGAGATCATGTAAAATGAAAGCGACAGCACTGCTTCTTGTCACTTTACCCGCGCTCCTCGTTCTTTTCCACTGGGTGCAGACGCCTGACTTCTCCGCAGCTAAAAATAGACACAGACCCCTCACCCACCCCCCCCTCACCTCCTTCTCCTTTATTTTCCCTGAGTGTGTGCTGCTGTCGGAAGTCTCTCCATATTATCTCCTCTCTATGCCAAAGGGTTCCATGTCACTCAAAGGCGTCTCTGCCCATTCAGAGAACAGAGAGCGTGGTTGGTCCTTGTCAGAATCAGGCCCCCTAAGGGATGTGTTGTGAGAGGGTTGCTGGATTTCTTAGACTAAAGCAGTTCCTAAAGCTGGAGCCTTTAGAGAGTTGAGAAAGTGACCACAGAGCCCAGCTAACCGAGAGTCACTGGAGTATGAGAAACTCTGAAAATGGCCATTTATGGTCAATTGGAGAAGAGCGCTCTGTGGTCACAGTCAGAGTAGAACCATTTTGGGAAGGCAGTAAGCAGTAGTATACACTGCTGCAAGGTGGGGGGGGGGGGGTAGTTTAGGCTACTTGTTACTTGTTTGTATTTGCCTCAGGTGACTTATGTTGGCCTACACTCAAGAATGAAAAACATAGCTCAAGATTGCATGCATAAACTACCATATTAGAGCATCTGTTGGTATCTGCTCCATTTATCTCTGTGTCTGTGGGACTGTATACTCCCCCTGGAACTGTATCAAAGACATGTAGGTACCTGTTTTATTCATACCCACATTTTTGTTTTACAGTTGTTCATGCTGTCTGCAGGTTGCAGATATATGTAGCGTCTTGTATAGGCCTGCACTAGTCAGTCAACCCTGGTAAATTATGTTGACCGATGTACTGTGTATTGTTCAAATGAATGCAGATGTTAAGACTGCTAACTGAATGGAGGGGGTGTCTGTGTAATGGTATTTTTTGTGCATCTCCTGAACAGACTGGCAATACCAAAGTAAAAAAGTATTTCATGTGTTGCTCCTTGGTTGAGTTCGACCTGCCTTTTAAAAGGGATGAGTGTGTTTGCCTGTTGCATAACAAGGCCGTGGGTTGGTTGGGGACAGGGGTTGTGCTGCTGTGTTTGGTGTGCTGGTACCGGTCCAGCACCTCTGAGCACTGCTAGAGCAGTGTTTTTAATAGCCCTGAGTGGTGGCGCACCGTGGAGTGTTCAGAGCTGAAATCCGGTGAGGGCTGATTTACCACTGTAATTTTAAAATGAAGAAGTAAAATAGGCGATGCAGCCCTCTCATCTCTATAAATAAACCAGCTCTCACCCTCCCCATCCATCTCTCCTTACTCTCTGACGGCGGCCTCCGCGTCACGGCCTGATGCGCTCCACTCAGTCTTCCTCTTCCTCTCACTCTCTCCCCTTATCTGTCCTACTCCTCTTTCTCTCTATCTTTAGCTAGGCCTACTCTCTATTGATTTCTCCTGTTGCATACTTTTATCTATTTTTCTGTCTCCCTCGCTATTTCCCTCTGTCCCTATTATACACCTTCTCTCAAATCTATTTGTGTCAGCTCCGGAGCAGAGGAAACTAAAAGACTTAGTCCTTCACAGGGAACAGAAGGAGTTTTGGGATAACTACTCTGCTGTGCAGTAGCGCCTCCCACTCACAGTTTACTTTACACAACACATTTCAATATTTTGGATAAGAAATTTCTTAGAAATACAGTAATAATGTTGCAGACATTATAGATTTCAACTGCACTGTTGTGCCACCATAACCTGATGGGATAGCGTAGCACTGATTACCTTCAGGTATGGTTAGCATTAGCCTCAATGCTGCTTTCTAGTTGGTGCAGGACACAGCCCTTCTGGAGGGCGGGGTCAGTCATCAGCCAAATTAACGTGAGTGCTCACTCTGGGTCCACGTCCCCAACACTGTCTTTGTCTCTCTGTTTGTCATGCATAGTTTATTAAGAGTGAACAAGGGTAACCCGTCTGGTTTATTTGGTCATATGTCTTGCACAGTGAATAAAATATGAGCTGGAAATGTATCATTGAATATGGTGACATTTTGTTTAGAACTAACAGTTCCCTCCCCCTTTCTCCTATGTGAAACCTTACCCACAGTGCCTGTCTCCCATTTCCCTCTTAACCTACACATGATGACACAACAGGGTGCAGACAGAAATATTGTATTTGCCTATACAGACGGCCGTCAGCAACAATCACAGCCGTTGTGTTTTGCATAGAGAGTATTGGTAAAGTGAGAGGTGGGCCTAATCATGAGCCACCTTGTCAACTCATGTCTGATGGTTGTCTTAAATTTGCACAACAAATATAGTTGATGCACTGTACTTCATTGGTAGGCTGTTACCGGTTGTTACCAGTATCATGTACACACACAGGTCCTATATCACCGTGACTATGTGAACTACAGTAAAACAAGAGCAATAAATCATGGAATAGAGGAATGTGAAAATCATACTATACAAAGAACAAGCGAGAGGGAAACAGGGACATGAAATGGAAACTGAATGAAAAAGAGGAGGTATAGTGAGGGTGACAGAGGAGGTATATAGAGTGAGGGTGAAAGAGGAGAGAGTAGAGGAGTAGCAGCTCTGGTCTCCACTCTCCTCGTCACACTGACTGCATCGCAGCAGCCAATCATGACAGAGCCTCCTATGTCTCCATGGTAACCTCCTGTTGAAGCAATGACGGAGAGAATAGAAAGCGGGTTTAGGGGCTCAATGTAGAGAAGAGAAATACTTTCCGCCCCTAAAAAAAAATCATTGGCCTTGGACAGTTTTGTCCCTTTCTTCCTATATTGTCTGTGTATCATTAGAGATGACTGCCAGCAGCAATATCAATAATAACAGGGAGTGTAGGTGGTATAGGACGTCAACCCAAGGCAAAGATGAATAGCTGAGGTAATTTGCACAGCCTTTGGTGGTAAGTTTGAGTTATGTTTATCCTCATAGGGTCCAAGTCATGGTGTAAGACATATTCATTTAAGTAGCTGGATAAAATTCCGGTGTAGTCTTTCCCCAACCTGAACCCAGGAAAGGTTTTTAGTTGGTTGAGGCAAGCACAGTTAGTCTGGCTAAGCCAGTTTTCAGTCTCACTCTATTGCCCTCAAACAAACATTGAACGCCTTTTGATGTATTGTATGTCATAGTTGTGCACCACAGTATGCTGAAAATAGTACATGGTGAGCTTGCTAGCCTTGAAGATGCACCTGGAGCTTTCACATGTGGGAAGGATTGGGCAAGAGTAGGGAGGTTTTAAATTACATTTGAAAACACTAATTGTAATAGAGCTCACAAAGCTCTGTCGTGAGAGGGAGGATCGGCTTGTTGTGGCTTTGGTACAGGGAAACCATTAGCAGGATAAAACATGGACTGATTGGGCTTAGACAGTGTCTGCAGTGTCGTCTCTCCTGTCTGCAGTGGGATTCCCTGGCCCTTGGCTTCTACCAAGCAGGTGCAATGTCAGGGGAGGGAAAGCCTACTTGGCAATGTTAGTAGGCTGTCATACCTTGAATCGGCGTCTTGTTGGCACTGCACTTTCTTGGATCAACGCATGACATCCGAAAGATTGTTTCAATCTCTAAGAGCATTTGTAGCCCCAGGGAGGTTAGCTGCATGTATTAAGTGAAATGGTGGACGAAATCGTGGCAGGGTTGTTTTTTCGCTTCGATATCTGAGTTATGTAAGACTGCTCTCTGTTACGCCGTTCTCTCAGGCTCTCTCAAGCAAGCTTGAATGTCAGTGATGGGAGTTTTCACTCTACCTCAGCACTTAAACTGATTAATTCAATGGTGATTTGCTACTGTACTGTAAGGTCATCTCACCTTGTCTTTCAGGTAGAAGTATGTTGTTGTTGATGAGGGGGACTCGATGTGTAACTGGTAGCAGGTCTTTTGGAAAAAAAAAAACTGTGAGCATGGCCTAAATACCACAAACAAACCAAATAAACGACTTATATGGCAGTGTTTAGGGCTGCAGTTGCTCATTGTTATCAATGTTGGGGTTTAGACAATAACTGTACTGGAGGTTATCCCTCCTCTTCCAGTCACAGTGCCTTTTTGGCCTTCCCTCCTCTACCTCATCTCCTGATCACTCCTGTACAGGACCCAAATGAACCAGTGTGTTTTACAGTTGGTAGCTGGTTTGACAAAAAGATAAGATGTGCTGTGAGGTGATCATGGTTGGTGGGTAATTAACTAACAATTTGCTGGTTGCTCATCCTGAGCTGAGTATCAAGGAAGCTGTCAGAAGCTTGACTCTTGTACACAATTCTACTAGTATCAATATCTAGCTCTGTTTCGGTTTCTTTTTATAAGTAGGCCTGACTTGCTGGGTAGGAGGAGGAGGAGGCGGAGGAGGAGGAGGAGGAGGAGGAGGAGGAACATGATGGAAGAGATGCTCTGCGGGTGCAGAGTATTTTTAGCTCTCCCCTCGTAGTGGAATGATGAGTAGAGGACAGAGGCAGGTTCTGCATCCTCCCTCCACCTGTGGTGGGGCACAGGTCAGGGGGACTTCACCATGGTAGACATGGGAGACTGCCCTGTGATTTATTAAGAGCCGTTTCATAGTACTTAGTTACTTTTCTACTTGGCTCATCAGAAATGAATACCTTGTGGTATCCATTGCATGATTGTTTCGGAAAATATTTCCAAATGTATTTATCCCAGTTATCAGGGTTAACCAGTAAATCAGGTATCGGTATTTTGGTACTCCTGTATGGTCATGGTAGGTGGATCGCAGAGCTTGTTCTTTACAAGGCTCACACACAGCCCAGATGAGCCTGTATTGTCCAAAGTCCTATGCCATTTTAACAGGATTGGCTCTATGGGCTTACCAATCATGGGTTCTTAACATACACTAAGCTGTGTTTAGTGGTTGTCATTGCGAATGTTGCTCCTGCAATGTCAAGGCGATGTTGTGTGAAAGTGATATGTGGTATTTTAGGCGGTACAGGGCCCAACATTTTCCACGTGTGGTTAGATGGGTCTTATTTTTGGCCGAGTCATGAGGGAACCCCTGCAACCCACCCCCCAAATGCTTCCCCTTGAAGCCCTCCTCTCAGAAAGAGGGCTACATTTAATGGAGCCCCGCCATTGTGGCCTCTGGGAAAATGCCTCCTGTGACACTTCCCTCCCAGGATTCTGCCCTGTTGACTTACGTCACCGTGGCGACAGCCAGGACCAGCTGTTTCCCATTGTCTTTCTACAACCTCTTTGTTGTGTGTGTTTACACACAGTCGTGTATGCACTGTGACAAGAGTTGTGTGTATGAGGAGATTGGTCAAGTTAAAGAAGTTGATTTAAGTTTCAGTAAATAAGTTGAACTTTATCATGAATGTGAGTTGTACTTCACCATGCTATATAGCCCTTCCCTAGTGCACCTCTGTGGGAGTTGCTAGGTGCTCATAATTTTTTTTATTCTGTCATGGCATAGAGTGATCACAACAGCACTTCCTGGTGTGTGTAGCATCCTGTCCTCAAGTGGCATGAAGAGCATCTGGCTTAGATTTTGTGCTTTACTATTCTATAACAATAATCCTGGCTTAACTGTGTGAGAGTGTGACTTGTGTATGTATGTGAGTGTTGAAATTGAGTGTAGTTGTGTGTGTGTGTGCGTGTACACTGGACCTGGCTGTTAGATGCACGTACAGATGTTGAGTGTTTACAGATCCTGTCTGCTGGTTCCTGTAGTGCTTAGCATGTAATTTCAGGTTTAGACTCTCTGTTGATCTGCCCTGAAACCATGGAAAGTTAGTTTGTACAGACCTTATCTGACACTATCATGCCAACCTGAATCGTGCTTATTTCAGTGAGATTGTGATGGTATTGGGTTAGCCTGGTTTATATTCAAATAGCTTATCGCAGCTGGCACCAGATATGTTATCAGGCCAGTTCAGCTCGCTTAAAGAGAGCCAAGCTGTGCTGTAAAGTGCAATGTGAAAATAAAATATCTAAGACAGTAGTGTACAGTTTGAGTTGGTACAATAGTGTGAAGCCTGGACCTGTGCTCTCCTATATTTAGCATGGTACTGAAAGTGCGTGTTCACAGGTATTGGTTATGTGGTGGTAGAGCAGCAATGTGAGAACAGTGTCAGTTTTGCTCGTATGTTGAGGGTTGCATAAGTTGTCCAACACACTCACTCTCAGTCTTGCTGCTCATACTCTGCCCGGAACACCTTCCAGGATAAAGGGCAGTGCCCCACCTGAAAGGGGCACAGGAGAGGGCACAGCCTTGTGCTCAAGTAATCATCTAGAGGACTCTGATGCTACAAGGGGCCACCAGCCTAACTCATAATGGTCTCACACACACGGGGGAGATTGGGGCTCTCGGGTTTACAGTACAGGGAAGTGATCATAGATATGGGCCCAGCACACAGCAGTACAGAATGGTGTCCAAATTTAACTCCCTTGATGTTGTCATTGCCATTGGCTGTAACACCCCTGAGGAACCCCTCCGTTAACAGTGACTCATCCACAGCAATAGCTTCAGTTTTAAGAGAGCGAGAAGGCTAACCCTCAGCCCATCAGATTAGTGCTGCGGGGCGACTCTGTGCTCTCTTCTGTGTGCTGCTATTGCGTCACGGTCCAGATAGCAGGGAAGAAGAGACTGTATTTGGAATGGGCATATTTTCCTAGTGTACAGCGTCATGCACTCTGCTTGCGTATGTTGAGATTATTGTGACCAGTCTATTTTTAGATCCTGTGTGTGCTTTTTTTGTCTAGGTCAAGCGCGGTACCAGTGTTCTCTATGAAGGTTGCTGGTGGTGGTGGTGTGTGTGTGGCCTCATTCTGCACAGAGCATCAGTATCAGTTACACAGGTTAGGGTCTTGGATTCATAGTTAATTGAGAAAAGATAAGAGATACAGTTGGGCAAAGATGCAGCAACATTATATATACAAAATTACCATGTTTTTATATTGAAGTGTTTGTGGAAAATATCAGCCATTATCAGTAAAGAATAGTATGGTCGATTTGAAGAATAGCTAGACTTTCTTCAGCAGAAAAGGTAGAAAAGTGCTTTAAAGATCAGTCAATCAGTCTGCCTGAATGCTGTGCTGCTCTCCACTTTCCCCTTCAGTTACCTGGGTCAGTCAACCATCAGTCCCACCAGACTGTCTCTCCAGCCCAAGACTGTTGAAGAAGTTCACAGAAAGTGTGGTGGAAGTCTAGGATTTACCACTCTGTACTTTAGCTCTTCGGAGGTAAGAATCAAGAAACAAGTCCTGAGTAGCCACAATATCTGAGTCCGGTATTTATTGCTTGCAAACAAGAGACAAGAGCGTAACAGCAGCCCAGCGTAGAACCGGGGTTCGTTCAGCACAAGTCTAAAGAGACAATGATCAGGTTCGTCTTTTATACAGTTTAAACATAATACAGGCGCCGCCAAGGCTATCGGCTGATGGGCCTGTGCTTACGTGAGAAAGGGCGGGAGAGAATGAACAATGGGGAGACTTTCTTGTTGATTAATCGCCGTTCAACATTTCACACCTATCGACAGGATGCGCCTGTCCCCCCACTATTGCTCTCTCCTACCACTCCCTCAGAGATCACCGCTGTTCATATGGTAAATCATACAGTGCTTCTCAGAACAATGGCTATAGAACTTTAGAGGAGTGGCAAGAGAAAATGTAATCACAGTAGTTACACAAGTGGTATCAGTCATATGAAAGTGTATAACCTGAAAATAGTTCTATGAATGTATTTTCCGTAACAATCCCTCCTTTTAACATTTAATTCCTTGAATGTTAACAACACTTCAGCCTAAATGTCATATTTCACTGGACGGAGGTTCTCATATCCTCCTCGTCCACATCAAATAAGTTAAACCGGGAAAGGGATCCGGGTTAGAAAGGTCATCCCCTGTCTCCATTCGTTCGAGTACCATGTTAGTTGTCATTATATGGGTGGCCGCCCTCCTTATACATGCCTTGCCAACCACCGACATCACTATACAACTATTTTTTATCAAGAAAGCGATAAGTGCACGCCTGATTAAGGGCATCACATTGGCCAAATAGCAAGTTCCACCTGCATTTTTAGGTACACAACTGTAAGCTTTTGGACCGCAGACTAAGTACACTTGCTCTGGCAGTGGTTTAGCTACGGTGAGGTCGAATTGGGTTTGGTTTCCTGCGTTATCATGAACAATCACTCTTTCCCAGATAAAATTTGCCTCTTGTCTTATTAGAGAACAGTATGTCACATTATGTAGCTCATATACAGCCACTCCATAGGCCGCAATCGTCTCAGCGGCTTCATGGTGTTTCAATTATGTTGGGATCAGAGGTTACTAGCACGTGATTCTTGTTGGAGCCCTGCGGTGGCTCAGTGTTGTCCTTGTCTTGGGCCTTGCTGCTTCTCTCCTCCTGGCTGGTCATGCCTGGTCCTGTCGTGTTCTGGTCATGCCTGGTCCTGGCCGCTGATGTCTAGTCTCGCTGGGTCGCTCCTGGTCTGCCCGCTGACGTCTAGTCTCGCTGGGTCGCTCCTGGTCTGCCCGCTGACGTCTAGTCTCGCTGGGTCGCTCCTGGTCTGCCCGCTGATGGCTGGTCTCACTGGGTTGCTCCTGGTCTGCCTGCTGACGTCCCCACTGGTCTCTCCAGTGGTGGTGCCTTCTTGCCGTGTGTGGCATGTACCCACGTGCCTCTCTCTGCAGACTGCATGACGAGATGTACCTGGAAAAGGACCCAACCACCATGGACTGCTCCAGTGTTTTCTCCTGCAGTTCTTGATCAGCACCCACTCCCCTTGCTGGATGTCGTGGAGAGGTCCCCCTAGTGGTGTGAGGAGTGCCTCCCTCATGGTTCTGTGGATGCCTCTTAAAACTCTGGTCAAGTTAGCACAGCATGTTAGCATAGAGTAATTCACGTAGCATTGGTCTACCAGTCAGGATCCCATGAGGAGACAGGCCGTTCTTTGCTCTAGGCCTCCCTTGCCTAGCTGTGAGGATCAATGGAAAAGCTTTAACCCAGTTCAGTCCAACTTCTTCACAGAAAACATGCCCACAAAAACTAAACAATATTTCTTTCCCTCGCAGGGGTTTAACTCAACAAAACAACAAAGTTCATCATAACATGATCAAATGGGCCATCAGGGGGAGGATGGCTTGATTGGGGAACCATTTGCCCTCTTTCTACACTATGCCAAATTCTGTGAATAATGCTTATTTACAATATCCGTCATCCCCCCTTTTGACACATGATCTTCTCCATGTGACAACACTTCATAAAAATAAAATAAACATTTGGTAAACATGGGTTATCATTTTAGGCCAACCCAAAACAAAAACTAAAAAATATATATAACAGGTGTTTCTGAGTAATTATCTTAGGTATTTTAGTAAATGTGTCTATTCTGTTTGTACTCTGGCTTTTGCCCTCCCTGGTGAGCTTATGGCCCAAAAACAAATAACAATAACAACAACAACAACAACAGCAACACCTTTACAAATAGTATTCTCTGCAGGCTTGCCTTGTGGCTCTGTTCTGCCAAATATGTTAAGGGTGCCTACCCCCTTTCAACACCAAATTCTTACTGAATAGATACTAAAGTTATCTCTTATAGCTGCCCAAATACTGCTGGGTTTTCAACGTAGCCCCTAGGGGCTCTAGACCATGTATCTATCTATAAATCAATCAATCAATCAATCAATCAGCCTACCTATCTATCTATCTATCTATCTATCTATCTATACCTATCTATATATATATATCATATCATATCACTTATCCTTAAAGCGAAATGCGAACCAGAACTGGAATCCTTATGTACAGGAATACTGGAGAACGCATTAGCTAGGTCGACCACTGAGAAATATGTAGCATTACTTCGTATATGTGTAATTAGTATATGGATCCGTAACAATAGGGGCGCGCGCTTGGACTGCTTCATTAACCTTTTTAAGATCCCGAACAAAGCGCCAGGTTTGTGGTTGGCCTTCCTGTTTGGCCTCTTTTACGGGGAACATGAGAGTACGACAAACGGCTGTCAGGACATGGAACAATAATGCCTCTTTCCAATAATGCCTAAAAAGCTAGTGTAAATATCATCTATGGCTTCTCTCTGAACCAAACGTTTCCAACACTCATCCTGAATTTCCGAGACCTTAGCTATACAATGAAAATTATCTTTATCCGTGAACATACTTAATAATTCTAATTCTTAGCTCGGCTTCCGCCAACAATTTCTGTGCAATTGATCTCAGCCGAGAGACGGGCAAGTTCCATTCGTAAAAATAATTTAGTGGTGCATTACCCAACGATATAGTTTGCATTACACGTCTTTCTATTCTAATCCCATCTTCTGAACACCACAGATTTAGTCCTATCCCGCACATCAAGTCTCTACCTAGTAAGTTAATTGGGCAGCAGTCAGATAATATGAATGAATGTTTACCATATTGATAACTATCTTCATCATACACTGTGAATCTCTCTTTTACCCCTCTTCCCTCTGCTCCGACTATGGTGATTACCCTTCCACTGAGTTTCGGTGGGGGTTGCCAATCTTCTGTTCTTAAGACAGAGTACCCTGCTCCTGAATCTATTAACAAATGTACCCGATCTGCCAGCCACCTTCAATGTTATTCTAGGTAGTACCTCATATGCACTTTCTTTCCTAATAGCCTGTATGTCTAGTTGTGGTGTACGTGTGTGCTTGCGTATTGGTTTTATCTCACCGGGTACCGCCGTTGATGGGACCCCTCCCGCTTCCTCTGACCGTCAATACCCTTCCCGCTTGCTCGGGACATTCTCTCTGCCAGTGGTCCTCTGCTTGGCAGCGGAAACACCCCATCTGATCGTTCTTGCTGCGCTTGCCTCCGAACCTTTCTCGCCCTCGATTGCGTCTGCCTCGGGCTCCGTAAGTCGACGATGGGTTCGGGCGAGCCAGATCTGCCCGTGGTGCTGTCAAGGGTCTGTAGGGTGGAGGACGGACAGAGGAGCAGTCGAGATCCGCATCAACCTGTTCGGACAAGAATACTATAGGACACTGGTTAGAAAGCCCTGGCCTATCTGACTCAACTTGTGGTTCCTTTCCTGGCTTTACCTTTTCTAATTCGACTTGTTTTACCTTCTTAAACTGTTCAGCCTGTTCTTGTTGTGACTGTCTAACTGCCCCCTCCATTTTCCAAGCCCAAAACGCCTTCCAATCTACTCGGCGTGACCCTTGTTGTAACTTCTTAATTTTATCTGTAGCATAATAATTTAATACTTCAAGCCTGTCTTCTAGCATGTTAATCTGTTGTTGGCTAAAGCTACCGTTCAATGGAAAACCCAAATCTCCCACATAGGCAATTGTTCGCATGTCCATCGACCATATTTTTCAATCATTATCTTAGCGCATCCCTCCGTGCTCGAAGGCAGCGGGTTTGCTTTACTGGCTGCTTCCCCCATTATCAATTAGTGTAGCAACTTTTTCAGGTAATTTAAAAAGGTTAAGTGTCGTCAACGACAATAGGTGAGTTCCTTACCTTTTATTCACGTGTCTCCACACCGGTCTTTACGCGTTTCATACAAATTCTAACTATTAGGTATACCAAAAAATTATAATAGAAAATATATGTATATATTCATATGTGTGTGTCTTCCACACGTTGAGTGTCCTCGACACCACTTCTCGAAGTGTGAATCAGCCCGTCGGCTCTTAGCAACAAGTTTATCTAGATTAAAAACAAAAACAGAAACACACACAAACAACAAACTGCAGACCTAAATAGAATTCACCCGGACTTTAAACGTGGGACCTAAATAAAATTATACGGACTTTAAACATGGGACCTAAATAGAATTTATACGGACTTTAAACTAATCTTTACACGGACTTTTAAACGTGTGGGACTACAACCTAATCTTTACACGGACTTTAAACGTGCGGGACTACAACCTAATCTTTACACGGACTTTAAACGTGCGGGACTACAACCTAATCTTTACACGGACTTTAAACGTGCGGGACTTCAACCCAATAGCTAGCACCTAGGCCACGAGACCTAGGATTTTTTTTTACAAATATTGTGGTCTTACCTCTTCCGAGTTCAATGTCTTTCTGGACTCGCCGTGTCTGAAAACGCCGCCTCTCTCCTTTCAGGCGCCTTTTCTCTCAACCTTTGCGTTCTGAACTTTCAAAGGGAGGATTTCGGCTCCAGGAATATATCCTGACCGTATACGAGTTGACCTTCTTGGCAGAGAGACGACGAAGTCAGAGCAGGCGATCCCGGATCGAGCCCCCAAATTGTGGTGGAAGTCTAGGATTTACCACTCTGTACTTTAGCTCTTCGGAGGTAAGAATCAAGAAACAAGTCCTGAGTAGCCACAATATCTGAGTCCGGTATTTATTGCTTGCAAACAAGAGACAAGAGCGTAACAGCAGCCCAGCGTAGAACCGGGGTTCGTTCAGCACAAGTCTAAAGAGACAATGATCAGGTTCGTCTTTTATACAGTTTAAACATAATACAGGCGCCGCCAAGGCTATCGGCTGATGGGCCTGTGCTTACGTGAGAAAGGGCGGGAGAGAATGAACAATGGGGAGACTTTCTTGTTGATTAATCGCCGTTCAACATTTCACACCTATCGACAGGATGCGCCTGTCCCCCCACTATTGCTCTCTCCTACCACTCCCTCAGAGATCACCGCTGTTCATATGGTAAATCATACAGTGCTTCTCAGAACAATGGCTATAGAACTTTAGAGGAGTGGCAAGAGAAAATGTAATCACAGTAGTTACACAAGTGGTATCAGTCATATGAAAGTGTATAACCTGAAAATAGTTCTATGAATGTATTTTCCGTAACAAAAGGTTTCAGAGAAATTGGAAGTCAGTGGGTGTCAGTTCTTGGCTGTGTCTTATTCCAGAGGGCTCTGAAAGTGTTTGGTATTGCCTAGACAAAGAAAGAGAGAGAGATAAAGAAAGACAGTGACAAAGGGAGAGAGGGAGATGACGGGTTGAAGAGGACTAAAGTAAAAGTGACAGCCTTCTCTCTCCTCCATATCTGAGCTCTGAAGAGAAAGACTCATGAATCTTGCATGCTGATGGCTGTGTGGCAGGCGGGCGGGGACGTATCTGCATGCGTCAGCACAATCCCCTTCTGCAGCGTCATTCCCCTCTAGGCTCCCTCTAGGTCCCCCTGGACAGAGCTACTCTGTGACACTGCACTAACTGGCTGGCTATCTGTCTGTGTCAGTCTGTCTCTCTCTCTCTCTCTCTTACTCACACACACTCTGGGGAATTCTGAATGCAGAGGTGTGTGAAGGGACAAGGACACAGGGAGCCTGTTCTTCATACAGGCTTGACTAATGAGATTAATCCTTAACAAAACAGTCAATAGGATGTGCGTGTTATGTACTGTGTTTCTCGAAGTGTGTGTATAAACTGTCACAAAGTGGTGCACATGAAAGTCATGTGAAGAGGGCCTCCAAAGCTGTTTTTGTGTGTTTACAGAAGAAGGGCCTAGGACCTAGGCCAAGTAGGAGAATGACATCATCCCTGACTGGAGACTTGTGCAAGGCTCATGTTGCTTGCCTGTTGTGTCTAGTGTGTGTAAGTTCAATCCTGTTCTGTCAGGATGCCGGTGAGCAGTAAAAAATTAACTTAATAATTTTTTTGGGGAGTGTAGGCCTTGTCACAATGAATAGGATACAGTTTAACATCTAATTTTGGGTTGGGTTTGGTTGCCACATCAATGCTCCCTATTATGAAAACTGTGGTGCTGAGAAACTGTTGCATCAAATTGAATAGGTTTTTAAAGGGGCTTTTCAGCAGGATGATGTAAGATGGGAACAGTCACTCTCAATACACAGGCATGCCCCCCCTCCCTAACCCCAGGGCTCCTGTGCCCCAGCCTCCTCTGTAGGGCTCTCTAGCATAGCCTATTTTATCTCCCAAGTGTTTCCCAGGAGTGTGGTTATTTTAAGCGGAGCACAATGTTCCACTCTGCTTTTGTGGTTGTGTCCTCCAATCTAGAGCAGGCCGCACATTGTAGGAGAACATAAAGAAAGAGCGGAGGAGGAGGTAGAGAGATGAAAACCCACAGCTCCACCGCCCTCCCACACTCTGAGCAGTGCCTCTCAATCATAACCTGTTTATATAGACAAGTCCCTGAGTGAAAGTCTGGATGGGTCCCCTCCATGTCCCTTGTCCTGTAATGGTTCGCCACTGAGTTTAACATGTTAAGTGAGCATGTCTGGAGTAGATGGGTGCGGGGGAGCACTCGACAGGTCGAGGGTCTGAAGGCGGCGGCGGCATCACTAGGAGCCCCCTCTCAAAGCCAGCCTTTGTTCAGTGGATGAGTGACGCTGTGGGAATATTAGTGTGATTAGTGTGATTAAATGAGATGGCCGTGAGCCAGAGAGGGATGCAGTTGCTGCTATTGGAGGGGAATGTTGTGGTTACGCAACACTGTGGTAATCACAAATGGATGACCACATGCAGCCAGGCCTGTGCTCTGAGCTCTCCCCCCAGTCCCTAGGAGAATTGGTGAAAGGATTGTCCACTGGTTGCCCACTTGTCCTGTGGAAACAATGTAAGGCAGTGGATCTGAAAACAGATCCCAGAGACTATGACTTTACTGAGTATGGCAATATTATTTAATTATAGTTATCAAGCAGCTGTATGGACACATGCTCGCATGTTAGCACAATACCTGGAATGAGGAAGGAGCCCTGATGAAGCTCCCAGTGAACCGATCACAATCTGCTTATTCAGGTTTGTTTATCTGGCCTCTAGCATCAGGTGTTGTTGTTGTTCTGCCCTTAGGACTCGAGGTAGGTAGACCTGCCCCGCCCACTCACTGTGTATGTGTTTAACATTCTTCATCCCCTCTCAGCCTCACAGTTAAAAAGAGAACATTATTATATTTGTAGTGTTTGTTAAGCAGCAATCATCAATGGGGGGGCTGCTAGGAAGTTATGTAATGCCTCCCACTAGGAACCATTGTAATCCCTCTTATGCTAAGTGCGCCCCCCCATGTGACCGTGCTAAGGTCCGGGAGCATGGTTGTGGGGACTGTTTTTGAGGCATTATGAGCTCTCCACAGTGGTTCTGTGGTGCTGTCAGGTGCACGCTCCACCCCCCAGCTCTGGCCTGTATATAAAAGCTGTTTCTTGCGTTGGGGGGGGGGCCTTACTGGGATCTGAGACGTGAAGGAAGGCCACTATTGGATGGGGCTGCGCTGCTGATCAGTCTCTCACTGAACTAAGCTTTGGATCCAAGTCGACACTGCTAGGTTGAGCGTATGCCCCCAAAGACTCCATCTCTCCTTTCGTCCTGTCCTCTTTATCTGTATGTGAGCCAGTTGAAAATGTATTTTTATGCCTTTTGTTGTGCAAATAGAGGTGTTTCACTGCCAAAGGGGATTCTGTTTTTGAATACAGGTATTTTTGCTCGGGTTCTTGGACTCTTTGTTCCATTATTTTCGGCGATTGCACTGTTGTGGCCTTGAGGTGTACTCTATGATTTTAAATACAGGCCTGTTCTATTTGTGTCATTCTGAACATTTAAGAGAGCTTAATGAGCTTTTCTCTGTGATCATTGTAATGCTTTTTAACAACAAGGTTCCCTACTGTGTTGCCAACATCCACCTAATCAGATGTCTCTCTTCTGTCATCCACAGGCATCATCGATGAGGACGCCAGCAGTGATTTGACACACCACAGATAGAAGCCCCTCAGTCCCTCCCATCCCCAACCCCCCTCCCCTCCCTCTTACCCTCCCCCCCTGCCCCTTCTGACTGAGTGGACTGCGCCCCCTTCCTGACCCCTCTCCCCTAATTCCAGACTCACCATGCTGATTAAAGAGTACCGGATCCCCATGCCCATGAGCGTGGAGGAGTACCGCATCGCCCAGCTCTACATGATCCAGGTGAGGCCAAATACACTCCCACCACCTTTCACCCATGGCCCCTGGCTCAACAGAACAATGTCAGTCCTGTGGTAGGAAAGAAGGTTATGTAATGGTGGCAGTGGTGACTTTCCGAAACTATTGGTGGCAGTAAGTGCTGGCACTAATTATGAATTGAGTGGTCAGGCGGAATTCAATGTCTGTATAAAGGAACAGAAGGAACTGTGTGATGATGGATTATCTACTTTAATTCTGAAGCTGGCTGCTCCCTCCCGTAACTGGCAGTGTGTTTGTCTAGGGAGGGAGAGAGCCATGGAGGGAGGGGCACCCTGCTCTGACAACACAATTAAATGAAGATTCTGTGACGTAGAGGCAGACTGGAGATATTCTACTCCCCGAGGAAGCATGGTTGTAATGGCTTCATTAGTTCTGGTGTTTATTTAGAAGCCGGTATCATCTCATGCTCATAGGCAGTGATGATTGAGAAGCTGTTAACACGCTATGTTGAGAATCTAAATCAATACTGTGTTCTCTCTGTTTTAACTGCTCGCAGACTGTTTTAACTGCTGGTGTCCTAATTTACAATGCAGTACCTCAGAACCAGGAAGAATCACTACTCCCCTGCCTATGTGGTGTAGGCCAACTGTAAATACAGTTTGACTGACTGACCTTGCCAGATTAGTTTGAGCAATATTGTTCCATTATTTAGCTTGTTTTTTCTTGTATGAGGTAATGGAAATAATCTGTGGAGATTTAGGCACTACTCTCTTTGTTTGCTGGGTAGTTATTTGTTATTGTTGTACTATGCATTATCCTCTGATTACTGGCTGTTAATCCAGTTGAGCTCCATATAGGGCTGTAAATGGATTGAAACATGGGTTGGACATGTGAACAGACATGACCCAAAATGAACATGTGCCACTGCCACTAATGTTTCATCACAGATGAATACTGTGATGCTGTGAACATTTACTTCATGATATAATCAAAGGAAGGACTTTGACACCAAAAGGAAGTGAGCAGCAGGCTGATCAGTATATCTAATGCAATGGGGAGTGGTATTCTAGCCCAGCGCCATATCTACATTTTGAAGTTTTGCCAATTGAATGGACAGAGAAGAGGATGGGCTGTGTATACTGAACCCCAAAGCATGTGAAGTAAGGGAGGAGGCAAAGTGTTACATTGACCTCTTCTATCAGTGACCCATAGTTACCTTTCCCCCTGACCTCAGCCTCTCTTTACAGCCTGGTTGCTGTTACGTTTCAATTACCATGGCAACTGTGACCTCAACAGCATGCCAGCAGTCAGAATTTGTAAGAGAGAGAGAGGGAAAGAGAACAAGAAAATAACAAAGGAAATGGAGAGGGTGAGGGGAAGAGAGGGGAAGAATAAGAGAGGGAGACAGAAAGGGAGGAAACTGTGAGAGGAAGAGGGGGATATTTAGGAACATTAGGAGAGAGTAGAGACGAGAGCCAAGTGTGGATACCTTCTTTTCATTACTGTATGTTGCCAGGGCAACGCAAGCCTGTCTCTTATTCATCCCCTGTATCAGCATGGTGGTTCAAGTCTGGGCCTCCTAGTTGTACAGTGTTTCCTCCACTCCAACAGGCAAGACTTTTGAGCCATGCTTCTCAGCACTATTCTAACCTCTGGGGCTCTTATCACCCTGCCTCGTTAATTGGTAGTTAATTGTGAATTCATTATTGCGACTGTGGGATTTGCAAAAACATCACAAACATAAGTGAAATGCAGTAGGTTCTCTCTCTCTATCTCTTTCTCATTATTTGACTCTCTCTTTGTCTCTGTGCCTCTTCCTAATTCAATGATCACCCACCATTTTGTTCTCTTTACGATGAAGTGAAAACCGTCTCAACAGGAAACATGTTTTACTGATCTGATACCAGGAAAGGGGGACAGGCCAGGATGTGACTCCTCACATCCTGTATTACAGTGCCATAGTGAGGTACATCTGAAGAGATGGCTTTAGGTCAGATCAGATCCCCATCCTAAAACGTAGCATACGTTGATTGTCTCAATAATCATTGCTGAATAGCATAATCAATCTTTTTAAGATGTTCTTTCAATATCTCTTCTATTTGAGACTGTTAAAGGCTTACACCCTCCAGATCCAACTAGAACATGTGGTCTACTCTCCCCCAGTTATTTTGCCCTAGGGGAGGGGTTGAGCCATGGCCTGTGATTTTTAATGTCCCTGATGGTTTCTGGCAGGAGGGTAGGATTGATACTGGCCAGTGGCACTTGGGCTTGCAGGCCAAAAGCACCTGTCAGCGGGCTAATGAAGTGTGTGTGTGTGTGTATATATGAGCGTGTGTGTGTGTATATATGAGTGTGCGTGTATGCTGCCCGTGTGCTGGTGCTGCAGTGTCTGTGCTGTATCTGTGGAGCTGTGTCTGGCTGTTGAGAGCAGGGCGGGTGGCTAATGAACGACCTGTCAGAGGTAATGAGGTCCGGAGGGGTGGACAGTCACCTCACGCCCCATCTCCCCACACCACTGATTCACTGCCTGCCCTGCCCTGCCTCTGCATCCTGCTCTGGAGAAATCTCCCTCACTATCCCGGAAATACTGTAATTAGTCAAATGCACTTTTTTTTAAGAGGTTGAATTATACCAGAGGTTAAGTTAAAGAGAAGCATAAAACAGAATGCAATCTCAAAATAAGGTGCTCACATAGTGGTAAAGATGGGCCTATTGCATACACGTCATGTTGCAATATCTGTGGCTCCAATAGGAATGTGTACAGTAGTCCTTGCCCTTTGCTCCTCATGTTTTGGTGGTGTCAGCACTTGGACTTCAACTGTTTCCAAGATGTCAACATCAGCAAGAAGCTTCTCCGTGTTGTGTCACACTGCCCTATGATGAGTTATCCGGCCATAAAGTCTCCATCCAACCCTCTCTTGTGTCTGTGGTGTACCTTGAATTTAAATATGGGAAGGGTGTGGCTCTCTAAGCTGGCTTGGGGGCTTCCTGCTTTGCTGAGTGTAGGTAATAGGCTGCAAGGGAGTCTATGGTAATTAACTACTGTTACATTTACTAGTGTTTCTGGATCTGTGTGCTCATCTTTCACTTGCTCTTTGTCAACAACGGTTTGCCCGAGCAATGGATTTATGACCCCTCTGCTTCAGATGTGGAACAGGTGGCTTAAAAAGCCTTGTGCTTCCAAGACCTTTAGTAGGGACAGGGTCTCAGCCTTTACAATGAACCTAATACAAGTATTCTTCTGTATTCTCAACAGAAAAAGAGCCGGGAGGAGACCTGTGGTGAGGGCAGCGGAGTGGAGATCCTGGAGAACAAGCCGTACACAGACGGACCAGGGGGAATAGGCCAGTACACCCACAAGGTCTACCACATCGGCATGCACATCCCCAGCTGGTTCCGCTCCATCCTGCCCAAGGCAGCACTGAGGGTGGAGGAAGAGTCCTGGAATGCCTACCCCTACACCCGCACAAGGTGTGAGATTGCCCCCTATAGGAGTACTACCCTTTCACCCCCACACAGGGAGCTAGTGCCCTCCACTCTCATAGAAAACCTGAACATGTGAGACAGCATCCTCTTTGCCTTTGGCACACCCACTTACAGTATGATGAGACATTTTCCACTTATGCTTAAACCTGCTCATGGTGAGGGAATGTACACACATCAAGGTCCTTGTACATAAGGGACATCATACGAAACATTGGTTGGTTGGTTGGTTGGTTGGTTGGTTGGTTGGTTGGTTGAAAGACAAAAAGGTGAAAAGGTTCCAGAGTAGTTTTCTGATCAGTGTGCCAACAAAGACAAAGTTAGTCATCAAGCCAGGAGCTCTGCTAGTCTGTCGTTAGATGTTGATGACCTCCCCAGTCTCAGGGTATATTTTGTCTGTCTGGGGCCTGGACACAGCCGGAGGCTGGAAAGCGAAGCGCCCCTTAAAAACACTGTCAAGATATTGATAGACTGGAAGTGTCTGCTGACACAGTTATCAAACGAGTGACAGCTTTGCTGCAGACGTCTCTGACTCGACAGATGGGCAGGGCTAGCACCTCTCCCCGCCTGAGGCCAGACACAGACACAGACACAGACACAGACACTGAGAGACAGAGAGTGAGGAGCAGTAGATAGCTCTTATTGGATAGATAGGACACAGACATATTTATATTAATGGACACTATTTAGCACAGTAACCCCTTAAGAATTAAGACATATTCATCATGCACAACTCATGATGCTGTTAAGATTGGCTGTATCCAGGCCAATATAATGTCAGTGGTTATAAATGAAGATGGCTGTTTTCTCTCCTCCAGATACACCTGCCCCTTTGTTGAGAAGTTCTCCATTGACATTGAAACGTACTACAAGCCTGACACAGGCAACCAGCCAGACGTCTTCAACCTGTCCTCGGCCGAGAAGAGGCAGAGGAGTCTTGGTAAGGCCCTAGGACACCGATCATTGATCAATCAGGGAAGAGTCTCACAGGGTACATTTTGGAGATGGAAACTCCATGGAAACAAGTCTTACAGCATTCCAATGGATGTGTTTTAGATTAGATTAGATTAGATTAGATTCAACTTTATTGTCATTGTGCAGAGTACAAGTACAGAGACAACAAAATGCAGTTAGCGTCTAACCAGAAGTGCAAAAAAGCAGAAAAGTGCAGTGTGAACAGTATATGAATTAGCAGTAGCTAATTGTTGAGTGTTGAGTAATAGTGTCCATTGTCCATTGATTCATATCATTTCCAGTAAAACAGTGTCCAAATTAACAGCACAGTAATGATGATGATGATGATGATTATTTGTCCTCACTATCCGGTGTTGTTGAAAACCATCGGGTGTGTGTTACATTACCTCCAGTATTAAATTACAATGACAGGCCTAGGGTAGCAGTCTTTTTTTAGATAGCTTTGTTATTAAAGGCTTCCTGGTCTATGACCTCCAGCAGGGTTAGGGAGCATCTCACACACCAGCCAGTAGACTAGAGGCCCACTTGTGGCTGTTTGCTGCCACTGCAGCTGTTTTCCTGTTGTTGGCGGCAACGGGGGCTCGTCAGAAGTGACGCTGCTCAGAAGCTCATGGTTTGAGGGCATGCAGTGACCCAATTTACACAATTTATTGTCACAGTGTTCCTGAGATGTCATGAATTACTTATTTTTACTGTTTCTTCGTCAGCTCGAGACAGAAAAGTCAATGTACGTCAAAGAAAGTCCAAACATAGGCTCAAACAAGTCCAGTGTGTCCTAAACATGTAGTATATCAAATGGGGAATTATACCATTCCGTGGTGACCAAAAGACATCAGACCACTTGTTATGTTATGTAATAAAATACGGACACCTTTTTTTCTATATGCATATATAAAAAAATTATTATTCTGGGATGTTTTCAAGTGTGACTCTCTCTGGCAGACCCCATCGACATTGTAAAGGACCCGATCCCCCCACACGAGTACAAGGCAGAGGAGGACCCTCGGCTCTTCCAGTCAGACAAGACCAAGAGGGGCCCCCTGCAGGACGACTGGATTGAGGAGTTCAATGATAACCCAGGGAAGACGCCCATCATGTGTGCCTACAAACTGTGCAAGGTGGAGTTCCGCTACTGGGGCATGCAGTCCAAGATTGAGCGCTTCATCCACGATGTAGGTGTGTATGCAGAGATAAAATGAGCCATGTGCAGCACCCTGCCCAATGCTATGTAAGTGCTTGGTCAATGGGGTAGTAGTGTTTTCTATAGCAGAGAAATTGTACTGCTACTAGCTCACTCCATAATTGGGCCTATGAGTCAATACAAACTCAGGTCAGAGTCAAAACTAATTTTCTCTGCAAGAAGACAATTGAAATTAAATCTGTGAATTGAAAATTGCACATCCAGAGCAGGGCATCTATCTCTTCCGTCCCCCAGGGCTGAGGAAGGTGATGGTGCGGGCCCACCGACAGGCATGGTGCTGGCAGGACGAGTGGTACGGTCTGACCATAGAGGACATCAGGCAGCTGGAGCTGGAGACTCAGCTGGCTCTGGCCCAGAAGATGGCCCAGTACAGCCAAGGCGAGGAGGCCACTGACGCCAACGGAGCTGCCACCTCGCCAGACAAAAACCAGGAGGCCAAGGAGGCCATCAGCTCCATAGTGGCTGAGGAGGCAGTGTCTGCAGGGGGAGACACTCTCCATGCACGAGCAGGGCTCACCAAGCAGTGGTCCACCTCATCCAGGTCCTCCCGCTCATCCAAGAGAGGAGGTGAGCACAGCCTTAGCCCACCAGTGTGTGTGTGTTTAGGTGTGGGGCTGGCACCAACAGCCAAAATCAAATTAAACAAGCAGGAACGTTACATACCTCACATGTCAGTCAGCATTAACTGTAGCTTCAGTGTGTTGTATCAGTCCCTGCCCTTATATAACCAGATCTTTCATCATTGTCTGAAAACACACCCCTCTCCTACAAACAGTAGAACAGTGCAAACCCCAACAGTCAGAATCCTGCCTACCACCTGGAGCCTCAACTCCTCTCCAGCCTGCCTTATTTCACCCCTATATTACCCCCCTCTCCGGTGCTCTCCTGAGCTATTTATAGCTGCAGTATTGACATCACAGGCTAGAGGAGGCTGACGCTCTTCACACTGACCCTCCCCTCCACCCCTCCTGCACCCCATACTGTGCTGACAGGCACAGCTGTGCTCTCCTCTCTCCAACTCAGCCCTATGAGCATCCAGCATGGGCCAGCCTCCCCCTTCCTGCCTTCTCAGTAATGATATAGGAGGCAAACAACAAAGACATGTGATGGACAAACCTACTTTTAGTCTAACCCTCCTCTCTGTGTGATAATTGGTTGTCAGTGTGTTTGTGTTGTCTGTGTTACATTGGACTTGCACTCTTCACACCCCCTCCTGACCACTGAGCAATCCATCTGTGATGAAGTCAAGCATCACAGAGACTGTTGAGTGTTTATATAACTCTGTGTGTGCGTGCGCACACACACACACACACACACACACACACACACACACACTAACTTTTTCCACATTTTGTTATGTTACAGACTTATTCTAAAATGGATTAAATTAATTTTTTCCCTCATCAATCTACACACAATACCCCATAATGACAAAGCCAAAACAGGTTTTTAGAAATGCTTGCTAATTTATTAAAAATAAAAAACTGAAATCACATTTACATAAGTATTCAGACCCTTTACTCAGTACTTTGTTAGAATAAGGCTGTAATATAACAAAATGTGGAAAAAGTGAAGGGATCTGTGTGAGAGTGTGATGCTCTTATGTCTAAAAATAACAGCCCTGCTGTTTGTGCTTCTGCTTGTGTTTCAGTGAGCCCGTCACGCCACAGCATCTCTGAATGGAGAATGCAGAGCATCGCACGAGACTCCGAGGAGAGCTCAGATGAGGAGTTCTTCGATGCTCACGGTAAATTCCCCATGTTCATAAAGTCTTAGAGGGTTAGATGTAGCTTGAGTAGAACACAGTAGTGTGTTCCCTTTCCCATAAACCTTCAGTGCTGTTCCCGCTTCTGACTCTGCATGCGTCTCTTTAACACAGATCAGTTCTTAAGCTATCCTGATACCCAGCATGCTTTGGGCCTGCGGTTGAAATAGGTGGGTGTGGTGCGACACACAGGTCCAGTCGACTTGTCCTGAAGAAAAGTCCTGCAAGCACCATCATCTCCCCTCACCATCATCTCCCCTCACCATCATCTCCCCTCGCCAGTTCCCACTGTTCAAACACTGTCTCCACCCTTACATGCTCATGCACACACGGACACACACACACGGACACACACACGGACACACGGACACACGGACACACACACACGGACACACACACAGAGACACACACACACGGACACGGACACACGGACACGGACACGGACACACACACACACGGACACACACACACACACACGGACACGGACACACACACACGGACACACACACACGGACACACGGACACGGACACACGGACACGGACACACGGACACGGACACACACACACGGACACACACACACGGACACCCACCCACACACGGACACGGACACACACACACGGACACACACACACGGACACCCACCCACACACGGACACGGACACACACACACGGACACACACACACGGACACCCACCCACACACACGGACACACACACACGGACACCCACCCACACACACGCACACACACAGACACACACACACAGACACACACACACGGACACCCACCCACACACACGGACACACACACACGGACACCCACGGACGGACGCACGCACACGCACACACACACGTCTACCACACATTGTCTGTGGAGAACCAATCCCTTCAAGGCCAATTGATCTGAAAAATAATGCTCTATTGTGTGTGGGTGTAAGTGTGGATGGATGATTTGATCAAGCTGATGTTGGCAACTATGATTTTTTTTTTATATGTAATACTGAATTAAGAATATTGAAGCCATGGCTTTTCCATTGTATCTATTTATTTTGATGATACTGATGCCATTTGGTTTTCATCTGTGCCTACTGTATGGAAACTGTTTGTGATGTCACAAATTAACTGCATGTGCAGAATTCATGTTCAAATATATAGCTGTGAGTGCTTTTAGTGTATGTGCCATTATTTATGTTCATATGGATTTGATAGCTGAGATGATATGATATAGCCATGTTTGGTGAAGATAAATTACCATTCCTGGATTTATTTATTTTTCACCATAATATTAACACCATTCACATCTCAGTATGTGGCGATATAAAATATGGAGAGAGTCCTCAGCTTTTCAGTGTGCACTTGGTTTGTTGATTTAAAGCATTGAAACACAATGAACTCCAGCAGACATATGCCCGCCCCCACATACAGTACATAACCATACCCATGCATTACATAAATAATTATTTTAGTATACTCTTTTACCATACAAGCACTACCCTTCAGTTGCTTCATGATATCTACATTGTTGAATCAACCAACCTTGCCAATATGAGCAGCATTTTTTAGAATCATACATATATACTGTTTAGTGTGACAATAACATGCTGATAAAGATAGAACAGCAGATTAGGTTCCATGAGGCCGTGATGAGCTAACATAAGCTTTGCATGGAACAAATAAACAGATGAGTCACTTCATGAGCTTGATGAATACAATTGAGAGCAGCAGGTGTAATGATGATAAACAGAAAACACACAGCTGTGTACGACACGTGACATTTGGTATCTAATCACTGCCTGTTACAGTGAGATATTACTGTAACACTCAAACTTACAAAGAGCATCGTATCATCATAGTTCTGCTACCATCATTGTTTAAATGTATCCATGACCATTTATGCTAAATCATGGTATGACTGAACTGAGGTGTGACACATGCATACCACTGCTAGCACCTGTTTTAATCAGGTTAATATATGTTAATAAGTTGTCGAAGTGTTTGATTGAGCATGAAATGAAACAGCATGCTACTGCTACAGACAGTATTCAGGACAGAGTACAATCAGTTAGGTTGTCTCAGCCATGCTTAAATGAATACTGTTATACTGCTCAGCTCTTTTAACTGGATAGAGGCCCTCTGATCTGTGTGGCTGAGAACCAGCAAAACAGCATTATGGAGATTCAGACTGACTGGTGATCTTTTGATAAAGCAAAAATATCTATTAGGCTATGTGAAATAAGATTTCAATGGGGTCTGTCTCCCAGTGGCTCTGTGATCCAATAGATGAGGCAATGTTATTGCAAAACCATGGTTTTTAAGGGACCACAGAGAATACAGGGTGCTGGGAGTAACTATTATATTTGTCTATCTACAACTAGTGATGTCTACTTGATTTTCCTATCATCAGGATCAGGGTTTATGTTTGTCTGTCTGTACTCAGTAGGCCTATAGATAATCCTCTCTTATGTATGATTGATATGTGGAATGTCTGTACATGCCCATGGGATGGAACAAAATGTAATTTTTTGATATAAAAACATGTATCTGCTTATAGAAATGGCATATTGACTCCTATAGACTTGATATTGTCCCTTTGTCAAGAAAGTATGTCCTTTGTCTCCCTCCACAGAGGACTTCTCAGACAATGAAGATGTATTCCCCAAGGAGATCGCCAAGTGGAACTCCAATGACCTCATGGACAAGATTGAGGCAGCTGATGCAGAAGAAACCCCCGGTATGGCAAAGGAAATGTGTGTTGTATGATGGGAGATGGAGTTTGTGTGAAAGTATCTTTTATTGGCATGATCACTCTGACTCTCTGACTCTCAGTGTTAAAGTCTGTTCTGTGTGTGTGCTTGCGTTTGCAGGAGAGCTGTATAAGGACATGACAGTGGATTATGAGAGAGCAGCCAGTGAAGAGAGACTAGATGAGGTATGTACTTCGGAATGTGAGCTGGCTTTAACTAATCATTCTTAGACCATCAGCGATGTTTCTGCCAGACCCAATGGTAGTACAACATTGTTTAGAGGCAGTCTGGCAGCATTCATACTTGAACGAAAGATCAACCCTCAAAATGCAGTAAACATGAGCTAAAAGGCCAGCTCAGTCACTGACGTTTTCAGGCACAAGTAGGTGTTGAATTGAATTGTGTGCCCTGCACAGGGCTTTAGGGGTGGGCAGTCAGAGAGAGGGTCCACTCCCTCAGCCTCTCTGTCCTCTTGTGTTCAGCTGCGTGGCTCTGTTAGCGGCCAAGCCGATAGCTCTACCATTCCCACCATCACCGTAACCAGGCACCAGTCAGTAAGTAAACTTCCTGGCCCATTGCATTATGGGCCAGAGTAGATCCACAGTCCCTAACTGACCCAGTACTAACCGCCTTGCCCTTGCCCCAGCCCACCCCCTCTACTCCTCAACCCCCCCTCCCCCACCCAGTGTGAAACTGTACAGTAGTCGTGCCGTGGAGTGTAACGTGCTTCTTTGTGAAATGTGGAGTTTTGAATCATACAAATCTGGGAAATAATGGCAAAACTGCACATTACGTCTTCCCTGTTTGATGTCAGCATATTTATTTGTCTTAGGAGGCTTTTGGTGTTGGCTTGTTTCTGTGGTTAGTTAAAGACGTAAATGTTGGCACGGTGAACAAACAGTGGGCTTCTGGTTCTTCCTGTCCCTTGTGCTCTAATGCTGATAGTGTGAAAGGAAAGCTGAACTGGCATGCTGGATAGATGGACTATAGTGCAGTTACTGGTGATTTACTACGACTGCATCATCAGAATGGCATAGTTACGTACACTTCCTGTAATCCATGTTGGGAGAAATGGACACTAGGAAGAAGTGGGGAGGTTCAGCGGTTCATGACTCACACTATAAACAGTGAAACGGATACCCTACAAATCTACAGTGTCATCATGACGTAACAAAGAGGTGTGTGTATCAACAAAGGTTTGCTTCTATCTCAGTTAGGAGGTGGTTTGTCATTTAGGAGGCATGTTTCAGTGGTTCTAATGAATGTACAGTCAAGCCAAAAGCACAGTGAGATTGGCGAAAGGCTTAATTTTACTCGAGTTCCACAGATCTCTGCAATGTCCGAAATCCTTTCTCTCCCCCCTCACCTTTCATCAACCCCCCTTTACCCCTCCTTTACCCCTTTACCCCATTTTCAGGACGGCTCCTCGCAGTCTCTGCAGCCCTCCAAGATCCATGTGCTGATCCTGGTTCTCCACGGGGGAAACATCCTGGACACAGGTGGAGGGGACCAGACCAGCAAGCAGAGCGATGTCAACACCATCAGCACAGCGTTTGACACGGTGATGCGTGTGCACTATCCCACTGCGCTGGGTCGCATCGCCATTCGTCTCGTGCCCTGCCCCGCCATCTGCGCTGAGGCCTTCTCCCTGGTGTCCAAGTGAGGGAGTCTTCACTCATGAGCACACATACACATACATTATACATTATACCACTTTATACATTTTGCAAACATACTATTCCCATGACTGGAATGGTTGATCATTGTAACCTGTGTTTCAGCCTGAGCCCGTACAGCTATGATGAGGGGTGTCTCTCCAGCAGCCAGGACCACATCCCACTGGCAGCGCTGCCTCTCCTCGCCACCTCTGCCCCCCAGTACCAGGAGGCTGTGGCAACAGTCATCATGAGAGCCAACCAGGTGTTCTCTGACTTCATCAGGTCCCTGGACGGGGCAGCCTTCTCTGGCCAGGTTAGAATCCACTGGGATCCACTGGGCCTTCAGTCTCAGCATTAATACCAGCATGGACATTTTGTTGTAGCACTCAGTACCACATGACCACATCTTTAGTCCAAACACTTAACTAGTCAAGAGCATGTTTCTAGGTCAAGGATAAGATAAACTGATTTCCTCTGAAGCAAGAATTGAGTTTTGGTTTTGAGTCATCGTGACAAAAAGGAACAAGATAACGTTAGCACTAGTATTTGATCCCAGTTGGTATGAATGTTGGCCTTTTATAACAAATTGACAGAGGCACAGATTATAGGATAACTTGTTTATTCAATAAAGGCTGTGTTTTTTGACTTGCTAAATTTAGCCATTGATGTGTATGTGTTTGTGTGCAAAAACATGTGTGTGTGTGGGGGTGGGTGTTTGTTTGGCAGTTATTAGATCTGATTAGTCTAAGAGGATTTGAACCCTCTTATGCGTGTCCTTGTCTGTATTGGTGTCTAATGATCTGATAGTGTTTGTACATTGACCTGTGACCTCTGTAGGTATGCCTCATTGGGGACTGTGTGGGAGGGATCCTGGGGTTCGACGCGTTGTGCAGCAGCAACCAGACAGTGTGTGAGAGCCAGAACAGCAGCCGCCGTGGCAGTGTAGTCAGTGTACAGGTAAGACCCAAACCCTGAACCTGAGTCCCTACTCCTACACTTCACATCTTTACCCAGTCCCCAAATCCAAGACTCACACAAAACTCTAATTTACCACAAACTACTCCTCTCAACCAATCCACCATATTTCTTATCCCAGATGGATACATACCTCAAACACAATTCAGGTCTGGTACAAATTGCTTTTGCATCAACCGTCCCTCCCTCCATCTCTGCAGGACCAGGACCTCCTCTCCCCTGGCATCATCAACTGTGGGCATGGCTCGGCCTCCTCCACACTGGAGGGCAGCCGCCACCTCAGCCGCAGCAACATCGACATCCCTCGCTCAGGAGGTCCTGACGACCCCAAGAGACAACTGCCCCGCAAGAGGAGCGACTCCTCCACATACGAGCTGGACACCATCAAGCAGCACCAGGCCTTCCTCACCAGGTGTGTGTGTGTGTGTGCGTGCGTGCGTGCGTAGGTGCGTGCATGCATGCGTCCCATCCCTTGGTGGGATGAGAGTCACATTACGTCTTGTTTCTTAAACCCCTTTTTGTTTAACTAAGAGTAAATGCATATGATGTTATATGGACAGGGGATGTTATGTTCATTAGGTCTACTGTATGTATTGGAAAATATCTGTGTTTGTGTATATGCATGTTTATGAGGGTATGCTGCTCCGTGTGTGTGTGTGTGTGTGTGGCCCCTGTCTCAGCCTGCACTCCAGTGTGCTGAGGAACGACCCGGGCTCCCGCAGGTCCAGCAGCAGCACCATGCTGGATGGAAGCTCTATGGGGAAGTTTGACTTTGAAGTGTCAGACTTCTTCCTGTTCGGCTCTCCCCTGGGCCTCGTACTTGCCCTGAGGAAGACTGTCATTCCTGTGCTGGATGGTAAGTTTACCTGGACAGAGGGAAAACTAACAAAGCCCTTCAAATAAGCCTTATAAGTTTTGACCATGATTTCGGTAATTACATTTAGGGGCATTTTGGGTTATCCTCTTAACTCTCTGTCTCTTTCTAGTGGCCCAGCTCCGCCCAGCCTGCCAGCAGGTATATAACTTGTTCCACCCAGCTGACCCCTCAGCCTCGCGCCTGGAGCCTCTCTTGGAGAAGAAGTTCCACCTCCTGCCCCCCTTCAATGTACCCCGTTACCAACGTTTCCCCCTGGGGGACGGCAACTCCGCTCTATTGGGTGAGCCCACTGGGTGCTGTTAATATGCATACAGAGAAGACATACACACACACACAGATACAGACATGAGCACAGTGCATTTACATGCACACACACTTGTACCGACTTTGGGTTATACAACAATTTGAGTAACCATCTTAAGTAGCCCTGGGACACCCTGTTATGCGTGATATAACAGGGCGTGTAGAAACCGACAAATAAGAGAGTCTGTCAGTTTAGTTCTGGTTGAGAAAGGGAAACATTGTTTTCTGTCTTTTGTGAAGCAATGTACTCATCTACATGTTGTTCTGGTGCAGCTGGTTTGACTGGCCCTTCAAAAGAGTTACCCTTTGATTGTATATCTATTATATATATTTGTGTATATATATTCAAGCAGTAATGCTTTTAATCTTGTGTTGATACTCTAGGTAGCTCAGGTTTACTTTAGTTTAGTCTAGCTGGCTACCCTTGAATAAGCTAGCATAGGGAAAGGGCTTAAGAGTGGTCAAATATATCTCTAGAGAAGCAAGGGTAATGCTGGTCCTGAATGGCTGCAGGGTGTGTTTCATATTTAATATAAATAATTGGTATGATAGTTGAATCAAATGAGCTGGCAGGCTATATCCCCAGGTGTACCATGCACCATGGCTAAAACTTTCTCAATATTCAAAACTTTCTTAATTAAACATTCATTTTGATTCATTAATCAGCTTGTGCATTGGTGAATTTTAATAGGTGAATAGGAACCAGCAAACCCTGAATTAGAATCCATGAAATGAGTGGTCCTACTGCTCTATGGGCACCTCTACTCCAACGTTACTCTTAACGTTAGTAAAGTCTTCCTGTAGCTGTGAGGGCTAGACCTGCTCTCCAGTCTCATATTTGTAGTTGTTGTTCTTGTTATTGCTTCATGTCCTTTGTCTTCCTTGTCTTCTTTTTTTCCTCCTCTCTTGGCCTTCTGTCCCCATCCATACACACCTGGCTCCCTATCCCCTTCAACCCCCTGACCCTTCTCTTCTGCCCCCTGCCCCCTGTCCCACTACCTCCCTCTCTAGTGGAGACAGTCCAGAGCAACCCTCAGCTCCTGCTCGATATTGGGGCCCCCCTCTCTTTCCGCTGTCAGGAGACGATCAGTGAGACCTGCATCCCTGTGCCTGTGCTAAACTGGCAGGAGGGCTCCCTCAAGGCCACACCCGCCGTTCTGGAGTGTGTGTAGCCTCTCCCATTCATCTGCATCCCACCAAATCCATTCTCTGTGTGTGTGTCTTTTTGTGCTAGTTGCAACCTTTGCACTTACCCATATACACTGTGTCTGTGTTTGATATCATGTGTCCCGTTCACACCCGTTCCAGTGCGAGTGCATGAGAATTATGTGAGAATGTTACCCCAGTCTAGAATTGAGGTCACATTTCTGGCTGTTCAAGGTCAATCCTGTCCGCATGAGCCCTCATTCTCCACTATTCAGTCTATTATCTTAATCTCAGATAGAAAAAGATAACAAAAAAAGCTGCAAAAAAATTCTTCGCAAAATGTCATAGTCATTATTATAGTGGTTATTTTAGTGATCGAGGGACTGCAATGGCAGAAAACATTGACCTGGAAGAGTCTGTCCTTGTTTGGTTGCATTTTGCTGTTGTCATCAATTATTCATGTCCTCTCTAACTGTGTAAAAATACAGTACTTGGACTCATTTTTGTGATGTGGTTTCAGTGCTACTGCAGCATCTCCACAAGAGATGGGAGAGTGTCTAAAGAAGTGCATTCTCCTCGTGTGTGATCTTGACAAATCGGAGGCTTAGAAGCTGTAAAGCTGTACTGATTGTGTTGTCAGATGTGTTGTGCCTGCAGAGAACATGGAACCATGTCCCTTGCATTGTAATTGTATCCTTGTGTTATTTGCTGCTAGTGATGATGGTCAAAGGTCCTTTGAATATTACATTCCCGGCTTTATCTGTTCTCCATTTTTGTCACAACGACATGCTATTATACACCTGAATTGTTGAATTTGGCAAACATTTTACCCCTCACTGTGTTGAGATACAGTAGCTAACCTCTGGATGGACGTCCAAAACTTTGCAACAGAACATTGACAGCCACTGAGGTCAAAGTTGACGGTTCTGACCTGTCACTTTTCACATGCTGTTGTATTCATTCAACCTTTATGTGACCACTCACTGTCTGTCCCAGAAATATGACTTTGGCCACTGGTGGTTTCACCCCCTCTGAAACCAGACCGATCACATTTCTTGGCTGCAACTCCCTACTCATCCTGTCCCCTCCCTTGTCATCCTCCTTGCCTTTGTCTATGTCTAATGGGATCTCCTTGTTTCGGCTCAATAGCGGATGTTGTTCAGTCTCATGGTGGTGTCTTCATGGACAGTTCGTACCCCTCCTCCCCCATTACGGGCCCCCACTGCCGGGGCCTGCGGAGGGCCAGTGAGGTCAGCATTGCCAGCCAGGTCTCAGGAATGGCAGACAGTTACACTGCCACCAACATAGCCAACAGTAAGTGTTCTCATACCACAAGTAACTCTCTCTCTCTCTCTCTCTCACTCACTCACTCACTCACTCACTCACTCACTCACTCACTCACTCACTCACTCACTCACTCACTCACTCACTCACACACACACATACACACTTCGCCATTTCTATTTGTCTTTCTGTCAGTCTGTCTCATAGCTGTCTCTCTCATAGCTGTCTCTCTCATAGCTGTCTCTCTTTCTCTCTCATTCTCTCCTCTGCACTCGTTTATTCTCCTCCGTCTTATTTCTCTCTCTCTCTCTCAGTCTCCTCCCTCACATTCTGCCCACACCTCGTGCAGTCACCGGATCCCACCGACTTGAGCTCTGCTCAACCACATAACGACACCTGTGATCACACTGCTTTTCGCCCGCTCTGTCACATAGAGGGGCATTCAGAGTACCTGATCCATTGTTAAAATTCAAAGTGTAAAAAAGATTACTCTACTGAGGACGCACTAGCTCACCGCCGTTCACTGGGTGTCTGTCTTACTCTGGTCCATTGTTTCAATGTAAATGCAAAGGAGGAGTGCTGCATTTATCTGATGTGTTTGCGATGCATGCAGAGAGACCCTTGTTGCTGCTGAGTCATTCCTGCATCGTTCACTCCCTGTCGCATTGTCTGCCAAGATGACCAGGCTTCTGTTTTGTGATGTCAAGATTGTCCCCCTCTCCCTTGTTATCTGAAACGGATCAATTCTATTCAAGGCTTACAGAAGCATAACTTGGTATGTGAAGATTTGCCAACATTCTTCTCAGTTGGGATTATCATGTTATTATGGTGCTTTGATTATTTCCAGCTCATGGTCATTGGAAGAAGTGTTGATAATATCAATGCTCGTCAAAAGCAAGTGCCATGGAATGCTGTTCTATGTTTTCAGGAGTACTAAGAGAGCAAATATATTGTGGACAATGAAAGAAAAAGGTGTTTTGTCTACATCCTACTGACTCACCTATTATCCACACACACCATGCTGACTCTTTATGCTCTTTAACTTATTTTAACCTTCCTTTTTCAGTTTTGAAGTGTATCTGAGGACCATATGGACACTTCATTGATTGCTATTTTAAAAGTGTTGTTTTCAGGTCATGAATGCAGCCTGTACCAGAAAATTGTTTGCAAACTGGAATTGACCTATGTGTACTGTATAACATAATTTCCTTTGGCATCAACTATCACTCATTTTCATTTCTTTCTTTTTGTTTTGTTTCCCATAGCACAAGTGTGCCAAATTAATCAATCCAAAAAACTCAGCCTTTTGTCCCAGCTGGCCCTGTCGTCACAAAATAAATTCTTCGTAAGAAGCCCCCCTAAGTCCCGTAGAAAAGTAAGGGCTGACCCAGTCTCAGAATCCTCAGGACCTGTGAATGAGCCACAAGCAGACCCAGAGGCAGAAGCAGACCCAGAGGCAGAAGCAGAAGCAGAGGCAGAAGCAGAGGCTTATGGAGATCTGAGCCCCTCTGTCGAGTTAGACAGATGTCTGTCGGCTGGGCTGGATCATGCTATATCTGACCTGGTCTCTCTGGACTCCCAGGCAGAAGTGGATGAAGGTACTCTTCTGAGGGATGGGCCCTATCAACTCTGTACCAAAGCCAGGCTGAGGCTACAGCTGACTACTATCCTCCTTGTCATAATTTCTAATTACATTGTTCAATCAATCTCCTTTTTTTATGCTTTTGTCTCCAAGAGATGTCTCTCTGCTTTGTGTCTCTCTGCCTTGTGTCTCTCTCTCTCTTTTTCTATGATGTGAACCCTTCTCTGAACCATCACCATCTTTTCCACTGTTTTTTTTACCCAGTATCAGCAAAACCATAAGCCCTATGGGAGTTTCCTTTGTCATTGTATGTTGACACAACATACAATGTACCAAAACAATAACAAAACAGTTACAAAATTCTTTTATATTCCCCAGTGTTTGTTCTACAGTTAAACATCAATGCATTCAGTGTGGATGCACTTAGTTTCAGATATAATTTACTGTATCAGATTTTATGTTCAATCTCTTCTTCCATCTTTCTTAATTTTTCATATACTAATACAATTAACACTGCTTGTTTGTTGCAATAATGGTTCTTTGAAACTAATTTTATCAAGGTTCTTTTCTATTATTATCATTGCATAATAATCTTCTCTCTCTACATGTATTTCAAAGCTTTCTGCTGGTAGTAACAATCTTCATCTGCACTCCCCTGTAGCCAAGGAGCTGCTGTGGACTATCTGGGCTTTGATTGTGGTTTATGATTGAAAACAGCCTTGTTTCAAACTGATCATGTTTTCACCTTTTTTAGGGGTGTGTAGTAGGAGGTTTTGATCTTGCCTTACTATGCCAGTCCATCTCCCACCCCAACCCTTACCCGTGAACCCTCTTCCCCCATGTAGTTGCAGCCCGTTGGTGGGGCACCAAGCGTATGGATTTTGCCCTGTACTGCCCTGATGCCCTGACAGCTTTCCCCACAGTGGCACTACCGCACCTCTTCCATGCCTCTTACTGGGAGTCCACTGATGTTGTGTCCTTTCTGCTACGGCAGGTGAGTATTCACTTAACACCCATCACCCCCTTTTACTTCACTGCCAGTGAGTTTGGTCTCATCTGTATGTCTCTTGTAGGTCATGAGGCATGAAAACTCCAGCATACTGGAGCTGGATGGTAAGGAGGTGTCGGAGTTCACCCCATCCAAACCCCGCGAGAAGTGGCTCAGGAAGAGGACCCACGTTAAGATCAGGGTACGGTTGTCAGGAGCATAACTAAAGCTAGAACAGTGTTGACCACCTGGCTCTGTACCAACAATGTATCTGTATGTACCTTTGACAGAATGTGACAGCCAATCATCGTGTCAGCGATGCAGTTTTCACAGAAGACGGGCAGCAGGTGGTGACAGGCCGCTTCATGTATGGTCCTCTGGACATGGTCACTCTTACAGGAGAAAAGGTGAGCTCTCTCTAAACAACCATTCTTTCCATTCAGTATTATTACAACAATATACAGAGTAACTGCAACATTCCAATGCCTATGTACAGATACATGCACAGTTTAAGTACATATACCTCCATCCTGAGTCATGACTGTATTTATTCATTTGTTTATTTATTTATTTGCTCATATTATAATCGGTGTGTATGTGCATATCGTGTGTCTGTGTACATCTTGATCATATGTGTCTGCGTAGGTGGACATACACATAATGACTCAGCCTCCATCGGGAGACTGGGTGTACTTTGACACGGAACTGACCAACAGCAGCGGCCGTGTGTCCTTTGTCATCCCAGAGAGCAAACGGCTGGGGATTGGCGTCTACCCGGTCAAGTTGGTGGTCAGGTGAGACTGGCAACTTGGAACATAGCCTAGAAATGTTTGTTTACATAACTTTATATTGCATTGGTTGGATAATTTTGCTCTTGTAGTTGATAGCCACTGACATCCTCAGGGATGATGATCTTTTTCTTGGAGTGTCAATGAAACACAGTCCTTGCTTGCCTCTCTTTTGATCTGTCCCTCATTTTCTTTCCTCTCTTATGTCCCTCTACCTCTTTATTTCTTTCTTTCTGTCTCTATCTCTCCTCCTCCATCTCTGTCACCCCCAGGGGGGACCACACATTTGCAGACAGCTACCTGACAGTTCTTCCCCGGGGAACTGAGTTTGTGGTGTTCAGTATAGACGGTTCATTCGCTGCCAGCGTGTCCATCATGGGGAGTGACCCCAAAGTACGGGCTGGAGCCGTCGACGTGGTCAGGTGACACACTTACAGTAACTTGTCTTTCTAGGGATTGGTTGAACAGAATAAGCATCTGACAAAATTATTTATCTCTGTTCCTATCATCATCCATTTCCCCCCTCCTCTTACACTCTCTCTACTCTTTCTCACAATATGATTTCTCTCCAGGCACTGGCAGGACCTTGGGTATCTGATCATCTATGTCACAGGGCGTCCCGACATGCAGAAGCAGCGAGTGGTGGCTTGGCTGTCTCAGCACAACTTCCCCCACGGCATCGTCTCCTTCTGTGACGGCCTCGTCCACGACCCCCTCAGACACAAAGCCAACTTCCTCAAGTCCCTCACTGAGGTTAGGGTGGCAATGTGGGAGTGGGTTGGTGGGCTGGAGTTTTTCAAACAAAGAAGCTCTCTTAGTCTGAATTTGTAGATGACATCTGATGATTTGCTGGTCCCACAGGCTAATATGAAGATTTTTGCTGGCTACGGTTCTACCAAAGACATCTCAGTCTACACCTCCATCGGCCTCTCTGCCTCCCAGATCTACATTGTTGGTCGAGCCTCCAAGAAGATGCAGCATCAGTGCCAGGTAGCTACTCTTATGTTAGTGTGTACTAGTCCTGGTCCTCTAGTGGCTGTATTATTAATTATTAATTAATATATGAAGATGAATCTTCAGACACCTGTGTTTTGGTTTGAAAATGGGGACCAGTCAATATAAGGAAAGTTTATTGTATGCACCACTTTTTGTCTCTCTCACACTCTCCCCTGCCTGTCCTAACAGTTCATCACAGAGGGCTATGCAGCCCACCTCTCTCAGCTGGAGTACAACCACCGCTCCCGGCCAGCCAAGACCAACAGTGCCCGCATGGTCCTACGGAAAGGCAGCTTTGGCCTGGGCGCAAACAGCGACTTCCTGAGGAAGCGTAACCACCTGCTGCGCACCATCTCGTCCCAGCCGTCCCCCACTTCACCCACGGGCAGCGGCCACAGCAGACCGGAGCGCACCCAGAGCCAGTCAGACAGTGAGCGTGTGGAACGGGAGAGGGAACGCCTGGAGCGAGCTCACAGCCAGGGCCACGGACACAGCCACAGCCACAGCCACAGCCCTGCCCAGCGCAGTATGAGCATGGCAGCCGGATGCTGGGGCCGTAGTGGCAGCACCAAGCTGGAGCCCGGGGTGTTCAGCCCAAAGTAGGGTTATGGTGAGAGAGAGTGACACAGAAGAGGAAAACATGATGAGAGTTGGAAAGGTGACTGTGAGAGCAGATTGATGATTGATACATGGCAGAGATGGGGATAAAGGAGAAAGGTGTTAGAGGAGGAACGGAGATGTGAAAAGAGGAATGGAAATCTTGAGGGAGAGGGTCAAGTGGTGGGCTTGCACCTTGATGTCTCTATTACTACAGAGACAGGAAGAAGAATGAGAGAATACAGCATTGAGAACCCGTTGGTGCTACAAACCAATATTTGTAAAGGCGACACCATCAATATGCCTGCATCAATAAAAACAATAATGGACAGTCTTCAGACAATAATACAAAGGAGAAAGGCTTTTTAAGAAACATATTCAAGCAAGGAACATGCATGCACAACAAACAAAAACAAAAAACTGGCCAACAGTTGGAAGAGGGTCAATAGGAAGATGATTTTTGCAAATCTAGACTGTTTCTATGTTTTAATATTATTTTTGTTTTTTATTTATCAGTGTCTTCAATACACTATAGACATACACACAGTGCGTGGCCTCTCAGTCTGTAGGTTTGAGAAGATGACTTTAGATTGGAGCTGGTTCTGGACGATGGTTACCTAAGCGCCCTCATGCTGCAGGTTTAGGTAAATGCATATCCTGAAAGATCATATAACCAACCCTGGATTACGCAAGTGTGTTGTATCCCCTCCGAACATTGCCACAGTCTGCAGTCACTGCAAATACACAAAATATAGCCAAAATACTGTAATTCAAGTCTATAAACCAGTTGCTCTTTTTGCACTTTGGTTACAGTTGAGACCCTGATCATTGCCTATGTTACAGTATGTTACATTATATTTATTACAATGCACTGTTGGCATTGTCTACACAGCTAGCATATGTACTCTCTCAATTACAGGATAAACTTACACCACTGAAGGTGATGTGCCAAAGTAGGAAGTATAGAATTGTATTGGATGTACTGTATGTGAAGGGAGAACAGCTGAACCCAAGATGTGCTCTGAGAGAGATGGTAATCTGTGTGAAACTGAAACTGCCCTGTGGGGCACAGCTGTTATGATTGTATAGTTAAAGAAAACCAAGATTTGTATATAATATTGCATTATCTTGTCAAGCTTGGGATCAGGTCACAAGGGGCCATTCTCAAGTATCTTCTCTCTGCTGAGATAATCATATTCAGGATACACTTTCAATGACCATTTAACAGGATACAGATACATAGATCGGCATGTATATATTAATTTTATGTTTTAGTTACTTTAACTGCATAGTGATTCATTTTACAGGTTCCAATCATCTGTAGAAGCGAGTACACAACAGAGGTATTAGCCTTGCACAGTATTGTATTTCTACCACATTGTTTGATCATGCAAATCACCAGAGTTGTCAATGAAATGAAACTGCTATCTTATTGTGTCATGTTTATTATGATGTATTTGGAAGATTTGGTATACAGCCTTTCACCTGTTCATAAATGTAAATGAGACATTGAATGTGCACATAGACAATACTATTAAGGTTCAAGTGGGAGTTCTTTGCAGAGGCGAGACAAATACAAATCTGCAAATTGTAGATACTGTAAAGATATGCTTTGAAATGTAGGAATATTATTTATTCCTTATATTTAGATTTATTCAATAATGTTAATTGTTTCTAATTTGAGTGATCATTTTGGTTTATGTATTTAAATGATGTAGCTCTTTCCCTGTTTCAGACATGTGTAGAACTATGACTGTAATGGACCAATGAGAACTGAAATTTTAATGAGAAGGTGCAATATTACCCAATCATGCCACAGCAGCAGATCCACCATGCTGAGAAAATGCCACAAAGCATCGACAATCAGTTAAGCAGGCACATACTGCAACAGAAGTCAAGAAGCAGGGTGTTGCTCAAGAGGGCAAGACAGAACCTCATGCTCACGTGCTCATACTGTAGATTGTCTAGGTATCCTGTGATTTGAGACATCCGATTCATGACCATCGTCAATTATTCCGAGAAATGAGCTCTTGGTTCATTTGTCAATGAAGGGAGGAGCAGTATCTGTGTCACACACATTACATTCGATTATGCTATTCCTGTCTAGTGCCCTACTATAAGCACCCTATTAACATTCAGGGGTAACCCAGAAACCAATGCCCCAAATACACATTACCATTGCATAATATGGAGTGCAGACAGCACATTAGGGGGTATAGGTAGTAAAGCAAAGCAGATGTACAGTAATTGAAACTGTAGTCTGTCACTATTCCTATGCTTTGACCTTTGCTTTGATAAGTCGCTCGCTCATAGCTCTATTGGCAACCCGCTTGTCTTGCTGTACATGAAAGTGTACCTGGAAGTGAAATGGGATAATTGGGGAAGCAGCTCAAGAAACCACAAAACGCATACTGTAACCTTCTTACAGCTATGAGGTGACCACTCTTTGCAGCATCAACCCTGCTCTAGAGATATCAATGTCAACTTTTAACATCAACTTTTAACATCAATGTCAACAATGTGCAATCATCAATTAAACTTGAACCCCTCTGGACAGAGACAATCTCCATTATTCTGCTGACACATGCAGATATTACCAGAGGCCTTACAGTTCCCTTTTTTGCCTTACATTCACGGTTCCCTTAGTTTGATTTTGACCCATGGATTAATATTCTCATACAGTATACAGTAGAATTAGTTGGTTACTGGAAAATGCCATCATTTCACACAAGACTTTGGTATGACTTGTATAGTTGATTGGTTGTTATTCATAGGAAAAGTATGTACATAAGAACTATTACAAATCAAAATTGATGTCGTCTTAAGACATCCAATCAGCTACTTGTACCAATAACATGTCATATCAGGCCTTCCCTCTGCTCTTTTTAACAGGTTTCATCTCACGCTTTCTCACAATTGTTGCAATGGCAATGTTACCGTGACCAATTTTCATGGTCACATCATCAATATATATTTTTCCTGGCTGTAAATGCAATGTTACAATACCTTGGTGAGCACTTGGTAAACAGTATCAGTACTTTGTGTTCTTTAAAGGTATTGGACAGCTTTATTTTATTCATTCCCTTGTGTTTCCATGTACAGTGTATAAAGTAAATATGAATAACAAAAGTAATTTGTGGTTTCTTATCTACATTATTTTAATGGCAGGACTCTTGGGCCAATTGCTGCCAACTTTAACAGAGCGATGATTGCAGGATTATCATTTGTTAAGACAGGGTGCGTTCCAATTCTCTACCCTTCACCCAGAAGTGTGCATTCAAACACTTCCTCTCATGCATTTAAAATATGTGGATTGGTGCAAGCATGGCTGGAGAGTGTTCCCATATTCCTTAAACCATGCCATTCCTTTTAAAACCATGTTAGAGAATGGGAGCACAACCCTGGTTTAATAAATGATCATCCCCTGTCAAAGTTGGGAGCAATTAGCATCTTATTTTCAAACCCACCATTGGGATATTCCAGGATAAAAAAACACTACCTTACATGGTAACACAGTAGAAGGTCATTTCAAGTTCAGAGCAGAGATAGATCATCATAGGCTCAGTCACCTCCATTCAACACAAAGTACTTCACTCAGCACCCAAAAAGCAAAGGAACATTTAAACTAAATTGTTTAAAAATTGGTACATTTATTGACTTTTGGTATATAAAGACATTTCAGCTGCCATGGCTATTCCAACGCATTCACATAGAACTAATTATTTATAACAAAATAGCAGATTTAAATGAGTTAATCAAATCAAATTACATACATACTTATCAAAGCAGTGGTATCTGCATGTTCAAGTTCACATAAGCATAACTAAAACATGTCTATAATTCAGCGTATTCAAATATAGGCACTGAGGGGGCTGATTTTAAATGGTGGTAGTATGTGGGTCACTAATGAATGGCTCTCTGTTATCTGGGCATCGTTACCATACACCCACCATTCATTGCAGACTCCTGTCCAGTCCAGTGCTGCATAAAGTAGAGATATCTCCAGTCCGAGGTGGTGACTCAGTTCCTTTGTACCATCGCCTTAGCTACAGGGGGATCCCTCTACCGGTTGGTTCCAAGTTTCTTCTGGAAGGAATTTCCGTCCGCCTTGGTGGCTTGCTGTGAGAAGAGAAGAAGGTGATTAATGTAGAACAGTATCAATTCTGATCCTGGAGAGCCGGTCCAGGTTTTTGCTACCACACCTGAATGAACTAATCAACTGATCTTCAAAACCTTGTTTAGATGAATCAGGTGTGTCCCTGCTGAAGTGGGATTGATTGAATCTGCCAAGATTGAGGATCACTGATGTACACTGTGCAAGCGCATGCGCACACACACAGGTTGAAGGGCCATTGGTGGCTTTTGATTTACCTTGTTGATGTCTTTGTGTTTCTCTTTACTGACAATCTCCTCGATGATCTCACCCTCGCCTCTTATTAGCCTTAAAAGCAAAGATAGAAAATGTCACCTTTTAACCAGGTAGAAAAGTTGGCAGCACACACCTAGCACTCGAGGAACAGAGGTTGGACGTACTGATTAATAGGTAGAAAACACTAGGGATCTCTGGCTTTGATGTACAGTACCTGGTGCGTCCAGTCTCAGGGTCGACCACCCTGCGGATGACACTCTGCCTGGCCTCGTACTCCTCCTTCGTCAGCGGCCTCTTGGTGGAGAGCCTGGCCTTCTGCTCATCAGTCATTGCTGCAGAATAATTAAAACATTTTAAAAACACTCAGTAACTTAGCCTCTGGGCTCGATTTTCATTTACGAGGCTATTCATGAAGCTCCTGAGGGAGCAATACATCCAAACATTGTCAATATGACACGGTAAAATGTAACAAATCAATTCAAATCTAACTCTGATGGATGACATCCTTGACCATCATACCTGGTCCATGCTCGGTTGCCTCTTCACACTGCCACAACTCTAGGAAGGATGGGGGGTTCTCTACAGGCGGAGGGGGGAGTATGGGTCGCATGGGAGCCACCACAGCAGCTCTTTCCTCCAACTTCTTTAACTTCTTATCTCTCTTTCTCTCCTTTTTCATCTGTTTCTTCAACTTTTCCCTCTTCTTCTTTAACTTCTTCTTCTTCTTCTTCCTATCTTCACTCTTTTTCCTCTTTTTCTTGGCCTTTACATCACTTGATGACGACGATGAAGAAGATGAAGAGGAGGAACTGGACGAGGAAGATGAGGAACTTCTTTTCTTTTTCCTTTTCTTTCCCCCATCTGAAGCACACACAAGTATATTTAGTGGCCTCTGATTAGGCCTACATTGACAAGTCTACATCCACACTTCTTATGCTCATTAACTTATCAGTTTTTTAAAGAACAACGAGCTACCGGTTTGCATGTCATTTGAGAAGATAGTGGTCAGTATATAACTAAGCTATACAATACATCGCGGTCGTATGAAAGATTCAATAAGTAAAGGAAACCTTGGCTCTTGTTGATTGTGCGTGAGGCTTTCTTAGGTCTCGGACTTGCACTGCTGCTGCTAGACGAGGACGACGAGGATGAAGAAGAACGTCCCCGCTTTTTCTTGGCTTGTTTTTTCTCTCTATCCTGTCTGCTTTTGGACCCACTCGGGGACCTGTCGCGTGATCTGTCCATGATCAAAAAGCTAGCTAACTTTATGCTTGCAGTCTAAATATTTGTTCGGTTGCTCATCTACACACTTTTGAGTAAATGTCGTAATACATAGTCTCTCTAGCTTAAATCGTATATGAATGTGTAGACGAAATCTCTTTAAAACAAACACCATACAAAAACAAAGACCGGTAAATTCATTGTGTAACCGTGAATGTATTCCCCCATATATTTCCGGATTTTAAGGAAATACGTCCGCCTAAATTGCTGTCCTCTTGCACACTAGTCGTCGAGCATTGTGACAAAGACAGTTCCTACAACATTTTATTATGCTGGTTTTGGTATTTTGTTTTTCCCAGGGAATTTACACCATTGGATTTCCGTGCATCAAGTATCTAATTTGATACATTTAAATAATTAATTCATTTCCACAAACAATATGGTTTTATCACTAAATATTAACAGGAGTAAAATAAGTCATATGTTTTTAGCCACTTATGCAGAATAATAATAATGTTTCACCCATTCTGGTATTTTAAGGGTTGACATGGGGCTGTAAATCATATGGTAACACAGTGCCATTAGAGAGTGGCAATTGATCATCTACTACATCTACAAAGTAAACCACATGAGGTGAAGCAGGGGTATTTCTCTGGTGTATTTTTCCGGTGTATTTCCAGCTACAGGCACTTGTTCCAACAAAAAGTGACATTTACACCAAAAAGTGTACACATATTGCATAATGACTTATTATAATTAAGAAGACCAACCATTTGCAATACATTTTATTTCAAAATTATATTTACAAAGGAATTTCTGAAACTCTGTACATTTAAAGCTTATGGTGTGATTAACAGACTTGTTCATTTCATGACTCTAGCCCTTAACCCTCAGCTCACAATTCTCAAGTGATCTAAAGGGTGTTGTGAAGATGGACAATGGCACAACTGTCTACTTTGCCTGCTAATTTACATCGGTTGGCTGTCTTCTGTCCCTTGCACTTTCCATTGGACCAATGAATATAATAAATAAACTAGCAGTTCAAATTCACCTAAAATTCCAAAGGTCTCATAAAAATACATGGCAAAAGAGAAATGCCAAAAAGTCTAGAAAATAATAAATATGTAGCTGCGTGGGTAAGTTGTGTAACAGTTTGAAACAGTACAATGTTATGAAGGTGGAAAGGATCAACAAGAAGAGAACCTTAAAGCTATCATGTTTCTACCCATCTCTGTGTGCAAGCGAGTTTGCAGAGTTACTCTGGGTAAAAAGGGGAGGGGCGGGGGGATGGAATGTGTCACTGTTGAAGGAGTTCAACATGGCTTGTTATGAGGAGGCTACCAAGCAGATCCTCTCAGGGGGAGTCAGCAGGAGGTTTTTAGCTGCCTTGATGGTGTTCTTCATAAGCATGGCCACTGTCATGGGTCCAACCCCCCCAGGGACTGGGGTAATGAAGCTTGCTTTTTGCTTCACACCTACAAATGGAGAGATAGAGGGTAAGTGTCGAAGAGAATGTATGATAATAATAGTATGTCAGGATAAATGTAAGATGTGACAAATTGTGAAGTCTGTCTATAAGCTCTTACTCTCAAAGTCCACATCCCCAACCAGTCTATTCTTGCCAGTCAGGGGGTCATGCACTCTGTTTATTCCAACATCAATGACTGCTGCTCCTTCTTTGATCATGTCTGCAGTAATGAGGTTTGGAATCCCTGAGATGGGGAGGGGTTAGAGGGAGATATAGTTAGTAAAGAAGCCAATGACATACTGAGGGAAAAGCTACTGAGAAGCAAAACAGCAAGAAGACACTATAGAGAAATGTATGCTAAGAAGAAGAAGAACCCATACCTGCGGCAGAAACAACTATGTCTGCAATTTGTGTGTGCTGACGGAGCTGCTCCTTTGGTGTGTAACGGTGAGAGATGGTGACGGTGGCATCACCTACAACAACAAGAGACAGTTAATGCCAGGGCTTTCATCCAAAAATCTATTTCCCATCACCTTTATTAACAGGGCCCCTGGCACCATCACCCACCACCAGGTCTCTCGTGGCTTCCATCTGTGTGCAGCAACATGGCAATGGGCATTCCTACATTCTTGGAACGCCCCGCCACCACAACATTCTTCCCAAGGGTAGGGATACCTGAAAACCGGAGGGAAGTCAGTTACCAATTTGGCAATTACTGTAATAACAGTGTACCAACATTGCTATGGTGGCAGGCATTCAGGGTGGTGACTGTGATCCTCCCACTATCCCACCTGTGCGTTTGATGATTTCCCAGACTCCCCAGGGAGTGGCAGGCAGCATGGTAGACTGGTCCAAGCACATGCGGCCTACATTGACCACGTGGAAGCCATCTACATCCTTGCCCGGAGACACCGCATTACAAACACGGCGCTCATCAATGTGTTCTGTTAGAAGATAGGACTCATGGTCAGGAGACAGCATACCTTTACCATGTTGTGCATCTTAATAGCTGGGTTAGTGTTTGACGAACCAAATGGATGATTTATATTTTCCAGTATAGGCCACTTAACCATTCAAGTAATTCTTTCTCTACTGAGGTTGCATGACTGTCTTACATTACATTTACATGACATGTCTGCTCTCAAAGAGCAATAATCCTATCCCTGCCCTTTCCCTTCAGCCTTCCCTTACCTGGAAGAGGCAGCTGGACCAGCAGGCCATCTACCCGATGGTCTGTGTTGAGGTTGTAGATCAGATCCATGAGTTCTTCCTCAGAGATGTTGTCGGGCTTTAGGATGGTCTCACTGCTAATACCTATGGAGAAGGAGGAGAGGGAGGAACTATAACCCATAATCTTCAATTATCACCTGCAGGTCAGAAGGCAATTTGGGAGAGTGGATTTTTGGGGAAAATTTTCATGTGTGCAACTTGCATCCTTCAAGATTTACAGGTAAATGAAAGGGCTGTTACTTCAGAATTTATTTCCAGCACAATGTGTGTGCGTGTGTGTGTTCGTACCAACATCAGCTGCAGCCCGGGTCTTATTCAGGACATAAGAGTGACTAGCTGCATTGTCTCCCACAAGGACCACACTCAGGTGGGGTCTCCTGTTGCCTGTGGAGACCCACTGCTCTACATCGGCCCGTGCCTCCTCTCGGATCTGACGTGCCAACTTCCTGCCTGAGATGACCACTGCTTCCTGCCTGCAAAATTTTAAAGCAGAGAGGCAGCGGTTAAAAGGATGCAACGCATGTTGAGTGTCAGCGGGAACTAAACTTGTATTATCACAACTGCAAATAGTCTGAATATGGTCATGTCCTACCCAAAGGTTTTATCGCTTTCTACAGAATGAGCAATAATAAAACTGAAGAGAGTTTTGCTTGAGAATCACCCATCAGTTAGGCCATTAGTAAACTGGTATAGCAATGCACACTGTCAGAACCCCCTTGTTCTTTCACACAACCGGTTGAGTCACTCCTGGCAATTTGCCATTTTCAACATGCAAATTCGTGAACTGCATAACAGTGTTACGTTTTCACTGAGCCATTTAGAAGTAAGACTTTATAGGAACAAAGCAATATTTGTAAACATTTATTGTGGGCATTTGACCTACAGCCCTGTGTACACAAAGTGTGGGTGCATGGTAATCTAAACCAGCAGAAACCAGTGAGGGGTGCTTGCAGAAAGCCATGTAGGGTTTCACCATAAACCAGCAATGGCCAAGTACAGTCACGTTGGGGTTCCTGACGATTGCCCATGTGTGAGAAGGTTGGATGAAAATAGCACGACATAAGTAACACTGTGATCCTGGTAATTTAAGTAACTTCTTCAACCCCCTGCCCTCCAGGCAAGTTGGCTTCAGTGTCGAGTTCACAGAGTGAAGATGAAACCATAGTGCTGCTCTATTCACATTTATAGAGTGTGCTTATGTAATAGTTTGCACAGGGTAATAACTGAGGAGTAATGAGCCATCCATGGTGATGTAACCACCCACTGATCTTGCCACAATTAATTAATCACCCATAGAAATAATATCAGATCCTCTAGCAATGCTTGCCATTGATCCAGGTTCCAAAGAAGATTCTCATTCAGAAAAGATTCTAGAATGTTCAGGGTATGACATGTGCAACCTCCCCCCCCACCACGTTAATGATAGTCAACCTCTGACATACACCAGTGGTGCATAGGGAACTCAATGGGCCACTTCCACCCAAAGAATGCTGTAATTCCTGCTGGGACCATATATACTGAAATGTATGCACTCACTGCAATGTAAGTCAGTCGCTTTGGATAAAAGCGTCAGCTAAATGTCATATATAATGATAACTCTGAACTCTCTGAGTCATAGTTTACTGAACTCGTTTTAACATGTTTCAAGATACAATATGAAGGCTGTGTAATGGAGGAATCACATGCAAATCCCAAAGCAGGAGTGCAACTGGTCCATTACACTTTAGGCTACCAAGTACCCCATAAGTCAGATTTGGTATAGAGATAAGATATTGAATGCCAATTGTGCAAGTATTGTTGTGTCTGTTACGTTTGTAAAGAGAGCTCAATCTCTCTCCCTCGACCAAGTGGGATTTCTACCAAGAACATCAAAGGACCTTCTGGCAAGTTATATCACCAAAAGGGGTGTAACGATTTCATCAGACATGATGTCTGCTAGGTGTGCCCATTCTTCTGACAAAATGAACCCAAAACACTTGTAAAGTGATAGCAGTTGATCAAGGCATTCCCTTTGGCTCACAAAACACAGAGAGTAATTCACATGTAGACACATGTAAATAGAATATAGTGGTCACCATTTTAGCCAACGACTGTCATCATATTTTCAGACCACTTTACAATTCAGCCTGTCTTCAAATCCATCTACATTATGAAAAAGAGACCTCAACCTCCTGTTTTGGGTCCACTGCCCTTTCTTGATAAACGTGTTGCTTCCCCATGATAATGACATCTCGTGCTCCCCTCAGTTGTGGAGCCAGTCATGTGCACAGTGCACACGCGGTTTGTGTTTCTGCACTACATGTGGATCATTAATTATATCTCAATCATAGGGAACGTGGTGCGGTAGGCTATGCCTCGAATAAAACCGGCACATGACATGGGATTAAACAAAATGTAGAATGTGAGAAGAGAAAGGGCTGGCAAATACTAGTTTTAAACGTAGAGTACACAATGTAAATAATGGTTGAGTTAAAAAACGGATCAACATGTTGGTTGGCGAATGTTGGTGGCTCACACATGACACAATCCACATAGGGAGCTATACCGCCCATGCAATGCAAGTGTCCTGTGCGATTTCATCAGCCAGTGACTGTAATGATACCGGCATAGCCACATGGGGCGCACTACTATAATCACTAATTCCGTAATACTCGTTTCGCTACAATGAATGATTTTAAGATGACATAACATTGTATCAAAGCACAACTTGAAACTTTGTCTCCGTCAGTTACAAGAGTGAGTGTGAAATATACAGAGATTCTGTTGGGAGCTCGGCAGTAAATGGAAACCTTCAAATGACCTAAGGATTAATACATTACATTTTCATGAACAAACAGCAGCCTAAGTATTAGTCCACCACGATTAAACATGATTTGATCTATATAAAATTGGCGTACAGATTGTACATACCTTGAGGCGGTCATGTGTAGACTACACACTTGATGCTGCGAGTGTTGGCATAATTTCCGTAGAGCTCTCAGTGTTGCCATGATGTTTATTGGTCTAGACAAATTATCGGATGATAAAGCTAGAGAGTCAGATAAGTGATCGAAATTGAAAGAGAAAGCAAGGAAGCTAGTCGCCCTGACAGATCGCGGTCTGTAAGAAAGACTGAAGCAGGTCGAAATGTTTTAAAGGCTCCTTCCCCCTACCGCATGTCCCCTCTACGTCAGTGTACCATACAGCGCAGAGCCACACCTCCAAATGCATACCAAGCCAACCCAAGTGAGAACAATTCCTATGTGGCTCTGTAATGGCTATAACAAATAAAAAAATAAAAACATAAAAATGGGCATGTATGTGTTTTAATTACCATGTGTGTATGTTAACTGCCCTGAAAATACTACAATAAACCAAAAGTAAAAGTTATGTATTGCGTAGTGTGTGCCTGAAACAGAACATGTGCCATATCCTACCTATTGTGCTAATTTACTGCACAAATAGAGAATGTGTACCTCGATAAATTATTTGGTGATCAGTGCCCATAATGTCCAGATGAGGGCGACTGCAATGTTTGGAGTTGTAGTTGCTGGGCCTCTCGCGAGGGAGTCGCACCTTACGGCAGGACACCAGTGACAAGTGAAGAGGAGACGAGTTGAAAACTTCGGATTTTTTTTTAACAGGGAAGTTGCTAATCTCTCGACACGACCACTGACCCGTGTCATTTACTCTCGTGTATTATTTGTTTAGGTGGTCTTCTTTTTTCAACCTGAGCTAAATTCGCAACGATGAGCTTCCTATTGTAAGTAGCCTGGCTACTGTAAGCTAGCTAAGTTAGTTAGCTAACGGCGTTAGCTATCTGCTGTCATGAACGGGTTCGCAACTTGCTTGCTCTGTCTGTGCATATGATTTGATTAGCTAGCAAGCAGTCGTTTGCCAATGCCTTTAGCTGTATGGATAAGTTAGGTCGCTTGCACCTGGCAGGGGCATGTTTTATTATTTTATTATAAGTTCGTTGGTGAGTTAGCCAGCTAGCTAAGTAATACTAGCTACTGTAACTACTGCATCGTCAGTTTGCCAACATGTCTGCTTGCAGATGATAAGCGGAAAGTGTCAAATAAAGCAGGAAGGAACGCAGACAATTGATTTCAAGTCTGTCTACCCTTCTATTTAGTCTCTGACACTAGCATACATATGTATTTACTAATATCAATGCTTCACACTACTAGCTAGTTGACACGTAACATTTTAAGTGGATCCATCTCTCTTTTGTCCCTTGCTGCAGTGGTAGCCGCTCATCAAAGACCTTTAAGCCGAAGAAGAATATCCCAGAGGGCTCCCACCAGTATGAGCTGTTGAAGCATGCCGAGGCTACGCTGGGGAGTGGGAACTTGAGGCAGGCTGTCATGCTGCCGGAGGGAGAAGATCTCAATGAGTGGATTGCTGTAAACAGTGAGTGAAGGAGTTGTAGGCAAAGTCAAGTAAAGGGAAATAGAAGCCAAGTGGACAGGGAGAGTGTTAGATGAAAACTACTGCAACTTTTACAAAGAAACCATAAGATAAGAGATCTGGCTGTTCAGTTAATTACAGAACATCCCTGGTTATTAGGTTTCCTCGTCCATAGCTTGTCGCCAGATTCATCTTCCCACAGTTAATCAGCAAATGATGATGTGTGTTTTGCATGAGGTAAGGTAACATGGCCTTTTCTTTGCTTTGTTTCAGCTGTTGATTTCTTCAACCAGATAAACATGCTGTATGGCACCATTACTGAATTCTGCACTGAGACCAGCTGCTCTGTGATGTCTGCTGGGCCGAGGTACCGTTTATACACCAAGTCTGTTGGTTCAGTATGTTAGTTTCACTTCATGTTTATGCTGGTGCTCTTAACCTAAGAGATGTCTTTGTAGAGGGAATTTAGTTTTGGCACTTCCTCCTTGCGCTATTTCAGTGTCTCATCGAGAGGAAGAGACCCGACCCGGCTTCCTGCCGTCATGGCGACAGTCAAGGCCAATGTAGATACAGTGCCCTGCATAATCATTTAGAAAAGACAACACTTTTTATCCATAACCCCCTTATTTTAGGGCACCAAAAGTATTGGGAAAAAATAATATATATGCCATTTAGCTGACACTTATCCAAAGCGACTTACATTGCAGTGACTGCATACATTTCAGTATATATGCTCCCAGCAGAAATCAAACCCACAACCTAAGTGTTGTTAGTGCCATGCTCTACCAACTGAGCCACGGAGGACCTATGTCCAGGAATATAATGTCCAAATATAATATAATGTCTCATGTTTAGTATTTGGTCGCAAGTCCTTTGCATGCAATAACTGACTGAAGTCTGTGACCAATTGACCAGGTGCTGAGTATCTTCTCTGGTGATGCTCTGCCAGGCCTGTACTGCAGCCATCTTCAGTTGTTGTTTGTTTTGAGGGTTAGGGTTTTGTCTTGAGTCTCATCATCAGCAAATTAAATCCATGTTCAATTGGATTTAAATCTGGAGATTGACTTTCATGTTTCAAGAACTTTTCATGTTTTTCATGTCTAGCATTCAATGGTGTTTAATTTAATCACCATCCAATTAGTGATTAGTGGAAGAATTTGCTTATACTTGAGCAGTACACTTCAGAATTCATTCTGCTGCTGCCATCAGCAGTTATATCATCAGACAAGCGAGCCAGTTCCAGTGGCAGCCTTAATGCCCCCTCCGCCATATTTCACATATGTGGATCTTGGGCAGTTCCTTTTTCTTCTCCACACTTTCCTCTTGCCATCACCATGGTACATGTTAATCTTTGTCTCATCTGTTTACAATACCTTTTTCTGGAACTTTGCAGGCTAGGTACTTTAAAAAAAAAAAAAAAAAAAAAAAAAACCTGGCAATCCTGTTTTTGAGGCTAACTAGTGATTTGCATCTTGCAGTTTAGCCTCTGTAGATCTGCTAGGGAGGTCTTCTGTGGATGGTAGTCTCTGACAGATACGTGTCTGCCTCCTGGAGAGTGTCTGATCTGTGGGACAGTTTTTTTAATTTATTTTTTATTAATATTATGAGAATTCATCGGTCATCCACTGTAGAGGTCTTCCTTGGCCTACTCGGCCATTAGCAATTGCTGAGCTCACCAGTGCTCTCTTTCTTTTTAATGTTGTTCCAATCGGTTGTTTTTGGTAAGCCTAAGATTTAGCTATGTTTCTGATAGATTTTTTCAGACTCATAATGCCTTCCTTGACATTCATTGACACCTCTTTGGTCCTCATGTTGAAAGACAGATAGCAGATCTCAAAGCCTATAATCAAGACTAGACGTTTGCAGCTCTCTTATGCCTGCACAAATGATGTGACGGAACACACTTGACTAACCAGAAAAACCTGTCAAGCAAATTGTCCCAATACTTTTGGTGCCATGAAATAGGGGGGGACCTTTGGATCAAAAGTGTTCTCGTTTCTATATGTTAAAACCAATATGTACAGAAATACCATCAAATAACAATCTATTCTTTAACCTCATAGTAATTGTTTGATTTCAAATCCAAACTTTTGGAGTGTTGAGCCAAAGGAAGAAAAAAATCTTCACTGTCCCAATAATTCCGAATGCTCATCCTGCCTATTGATTACTAAAAGTGTATACTGCATACTAACCATACTACATACCATTTAGGCCATACTGTTCATCTCATTCATACTGAGAAATCGCCATCTGTAACTCAACCATCATGTTCACGGTAATTGGTTTGCTTGGCTACTGCCCACCCTCCTTAGCTGCTCCATTGAATTATTGGAATAAAATTGGAAAGGACTTACTAAATAGTGTGCAGTGAATTCATACTACATGGAAAGGCTAATCAAGTCTGACATCCTGGCATTTTACGCAGTATGAGCAAATTAGACACGCCCCCCGCTTCCCTCTTCTTTTTTCTAAAGCTTAAAAGTGTACCCAACTGCACTCATTTCCTTCACATACACCAAATGTTGAAATTAAATCTGCCCTAGACAACAGTGACCCATTGGCCTTATGATCAACCATAGGGACCTCTTGGCCTTGTCTGAATGCTCATACTGCAACCTATTTAGAAGGTGTTTTGCTTATGGTCCCTAACCATAGAACTTAGTTAGTCATGATAATGTTGCTGTGTACAGCAAACACACAGGAATTCTGAATTGCACCACATACATTCTTAGTATGTAAGAATTGCTTATTATCAACAATGACTCTTATGATGTTTTAATATTTATTGAGGAGAAAATCTCATTCCATCTCTTATTGGTGTTTTTTTGTTTATTTATTTATTTTTTGTTTTGTTTACCTCCTTCAAGGTATGAATACCACTGGGCAGATGGCACCAACATCAAAAAGCCCATTAAGTGCTCTGCTCCTAAGTACATAGACTACCTGATGACCTGGGTGCAGGATCAGCTGGATGATGAAACACTCTTCCCTTCCAAGATAGGTTAGTTTGATTTTCAGTTATGGGTATTTATTCCTAACTATCCTGAAACCTTTACTATCTAAGGCCGTAATCCTAACTAGAGATGTGTGTGCTCATAAATCAGTGTTTGGTGTAAATCTCTCATTGACCTCAATGCATGATTTACATGAAAATCTGAATTACGCATGCAGATCTCAGTTTAGGAAATTGGCTTCATTCCGAACGAATATTCCTGTTTGTATGATCGCAAATTCAAGTGGCCTCTATCCTTCCTGAGTGGAGTTGACTTCATTGTTGAGGTGCCTCAACTGGGACACATGTTCTCCTGCCTTCTATTCTCTGCTCTCTCCTCCTCCACCACTCATTCCTCTTACAGTTGGCACGCCTATGGAAAGTGTTATGGCCAAATGTCACTGTGCAAGCCCTATCCCTTTGATGCGCTTGGAAATTGTTTTGTATGCCTTTGGAAGTTGCGATGCATACAAATTAGAAACATGGTTATTCCGATTGGGCAAGTAAGCCCAATGAGCGTGTACATGCCTAATATCAGCTAATATTCACCTATCAAACGGTTTAAAGGTATACATTTAATTGGAAATGGTCACTCTATTCTGATTTAAGTGTTTTATTACGTTTATTTGCACTATTAACGGATTATTAGGCTGCATGTAACCTCATACCCAGTCTTGAATTATTAGTACATAGAGCTTGGTAACAGTGTGGGACTATTTGGGATTTAGGGATAGTGGGTTTACTGGGTTCCATAATCATCAATTCAAAATCAGAGCGAATCACACTACTATGAGGCATGTACATAGTACATTTTATTACAGTGAGAACAAGTTTGCCAAATATCAGCATTATCATGTCAGTGTTACAGCGCTGCTCACTTGTTTGTGTGTCTCCAGTGAGAAATGCAGCACACTGGGGGAGGTTCTAAGGGTTGCACTTGATGGTGATAGGCTGTAAAATCAGCCAATTACATCTAGCGGCTGTTTCATCTGCTCCTGCCATAGACTTCCAGTCAAGTCCCATTCTGAGGCGTTTGGAAACCAAACAGCTCGACAGCGAGAGAGCTGGCTGGTGGGCGAGATTAGGCTGCATGTAAACATAGTCACTGATTTAATTTTCCTTTCTGTTTCACTAGGGGTGCCCTTCCCCAAGAACTTCATGTCTGTGGCCAAGACCATCCTGAAGCGCCTGTTCAGGGTCTATGCCCACATCTACCACCAGCATTTTGACTCTGTGATGCAGCTGCAGGAGGAGGCCCACCTTAACACCTCCTTCAAACACTTCATCTTCTTTGTCCAGGTGGGGCCATGTATATGTGAATGTATATGTGGGGCTAATGGACAACTCTCTTATACTGTGGACATAGTTGTTTGTTGTTAACCAATCACAATGTGTGATTGGAAGATTACTTATGATTTGTGTTTGCGTGTGTTTGTAGGAGTTTAACCTCATTGACCGACGTGAGCTGGCCCCCCTGCAGGACCTGATTGAGAAGCTGGGCTCCAAGGACAGATAAATACGATCCTCTCTCTCTCTCTCTCTCCCTCCCTCTCTGGCCACTCTTTCACTTTGTGCCTTTTTCTTCTCCCTTCCTCAATGTTTTCCTCTTATGTTTTTTTCCTTGTCTCCTCAAATTGTTTAGGATATGATAGAGCTCACTTAGTCTTTCAGGTAAGAGTGTAGTGTATTAAATGTTTTTTTCTAATGATTTTGGTTTAACAAATTCTATAATTGGGACCTCACTGACCTGTACTGTGGACCAATATGTTTTAGGAGTTAAAATGGAATTCCTTTGAGCAGTTTATAGTATATCAATATCCTAAAACAGTTTTACATATTGTTTTTATTTTTGGGTTTTGAGTGAGTCTTTTTTAATGTACTGCAAAGCTGTTTTTGATGTTTGACACACTTTTGTGTTTTAGGTTGTTTTCACTTAGGGTGAATGAAGTAGCTAAAGACCAAACCTGGGTTCAAGTAGTATTTGAAAATCATTTCAAATACTTAGCTGTGCTTAAATGAGTTTGCCCCACCAGGCACTCCAGGCAGGCTCACGTAAATGCTCATAGTACAGTATTTAAAAGTATTTCAAATACTTCTTCACCCAGGTCTGCTAAAGAAAGGATATTGATCCAGAAATATTTAGTGTCACTTTTGATATATTTGAGAAATAGACAATTTCCCATAACTCATTAACAATCAGTAATTATATTTTGTACGCCTTATTTGAATACTTGGAGGCTTACATTTTATGGTATAGGGTATTTTAAGAGAAACCAATCAAAGTATCAGAGGCTAAGATTTCGAAAACATACATGCGATGTCAAATTAAATGTAGTATAATGTGAATTTATCGTCTTACTCATTTTGTAATTTCTGTCAAATAGCACAAAAGTGCCTCAATGGTATATTAACTATATTGAACTCCTTGAATGTCTTTGTCCTTCGTGCTGGTACTTCATTTTGATATCAGTATCAAATCAAGTTAAGTTGTTTTTTCATGGTCTTCTTTTGCTTCTCTCATGCATGCAAAATGCAATAATAGCGACAGTGCTTGCAACAGTACATGACAAGGATGAGTGTACATGAGGTGTATGTAGTTTTTCATGTTTAAAAGTGTTATGTGTTATTTGTCTCAGAGTGTGACATGGTAACTCCCCTGGTCATTGTTTGTGTAGAATCCTGGCATCCAAGGCTAAAGCAGCAGGGCTGTTTACTGTGGTGCCAGTGATGCAATTTTGATCCCATTCCATTCAAATGAATACACACCAAAATTGAATGTCACTTTCAATCTACAAAGCAATTTATGTTCACTCTCTACAGATGTGGCCAGGTCTACGCTTTTCAATCTGAACTCATGTCAGACAATCATGGACAATACTACCAACACAGTCAACACAAAGTCTTGGGCAATTCTGAAATTAGTTTACAAAACTGAAACTCTTTGTGATCAGTTGCACACGTGTGTTTATGTCTGATAAATAGGCCCCTTGATTGTATAAATTGACAGTTAATGCATGCTTATACATTTTATTAGTTTTGGCATGATTGAGAGTTTAAACTTTGTTACATCACACCATAGATGATGGGGTGGTGGGAATGACAAGACAATACACACTGATGTGTTTCTCCCCTTTGAGAGTAATATGTTTCTTTAGGTTTTTATCTCCATTTTATATGATTTATTGTACACATTTATTGCATTTTGTTTTGTTTGTGTTGACCTTTTTTTCTCCCAGATAATAATTTAAAAACATTTTTGGGCATGTCATAGATTTGGAGTTACATTTCATGGTATTTTTGATATTGCTGTAAAATAAATTGTATCAGGCAAAGACTTATAAAAGGGTTGGGCTATTTGTACACATTTTGATGGTTATACATCTTTTTTAGGTATTTTTTGACTGCAAGGATATCATTGAGGATGTTACAACTGTGACTCAGCTGTAAATAGCATAAGACAGTGCATTATCTGAACAAAACTGTGCCTTAGAAAAGAGAAAATATTATGTCTGAAATTACAGTGTTTGATAGCAGGAACGCTTGCTAAACATTAAAATGAATTTGTGGAGATGTTTGTTTTGTGTGTTTGTGGTTTTTTCCATAACTGTGCTGCAGTGCTGGTTGATACCCTGACCTAGTTGCAACTGCAACCTGAGGCTTCACACTGGGGTTGCACAAACATACCTAGACAAAAAACAGAAAAACACTCCATAGCTGAATAAAAACCTCTTTCACTCTGACCTAGTTGTAACTGCAACCTGAGGCTTCACACTGAGGTTGCACAAAAATGCCATGACAAAAAAATAGAAAAACACTCCATAGCTGAATAAAAACCTTCAATATATCCTACTTGTTTGTTCAACATCACGCGTTTTAGAATAATAACAGTCTTGCGTGAAACTCTTATTTTGGTATGCGACTTGAGGGGAAAGCGTGCGCTTGCATTCGCCGGCAACCGTACACCACCGCCACGGAAACACTTCTGGTGAGTATTTTGAACTGCAAGGAAGAACAACACAAATATAATTATTAACAGATATTTGAAGCAGTTTGTATTCAGTTATAGTATGTATTTTTGTGCAACTCTTGGGTTGCAGTTGCGACTAACCCTGACCCAGTGCTGGAAATGGGGGGAATTCACAGGAACCAGATTCCGAGAATTAACATGTTATTGGTAATTTCAGCATTCAATTTGCCTCTGGACTCATCAAGGTTCCTCCAATTAATTCAATTCACCACTGGCCTGACCCCTATAGGCATATCTGCCCTAGCACATCACCCTCTCTACTCCAAGTCCACGCAAATACACTGACTTTTTCTACACAGTTGCAACCTATTCAATTCGAATTAAAATACTGTACCTTTGCTACACGGTTGAGAATGATCTTGTTGATATTTCGGGACACTCCGGGTACACCAAGTCAGAAGTCACTTTGAGCCAATCACAATTCCATATGGCACGAACCCTGTCCAATCCCACAGCGAGAGTAGGGAGTGGAGATTGGTTGCTGCTTCAGATCAACAGTGTTTGACATATCTGTCTGGGATCTACACAGCTAGCTAACTTATTATCTTTTAGCGAGTAGAAATAACTAGATATGTATGGCTAGAAGATACTTAGATTTCAATGCAGGGAAAAGTTACTGAGTATGTTTGAGCTGATGTCACGGCCGTCTATTTTGCCAGCTAAGCGAATTTAACGTTATCTGGAAGGGAGCTAAATTCCACTTTCAGGAAGAACTGGTAGACTTGACAAAGCCTAGCTAGCCAGCTAAATGTGTCTTGCTTTTCAGCAAACTACAGATTTATCTCGAAACCGAAAATATAATCTCTGAGACTGATTTAGTGAGACTAGCTACTGTCTTGTAAATTAACATGGTTGAAACAAATGTTCCTGATCTAGCTAGCTAGAAAGGCTTAGCTTAAAGCTAAGCTAGAGAGGCTAGTATTGGCACCGGCTAGCTACCCTACTGAGTCTTGACGAAACGAAAGCAATCCACGGAGTATAGTCGGTGGTTACGCTCAGGTAAGGCTTCATACAAATTGGCCAGCTAGTTAGCTAATTTACATAAACGCCTAGCTACCAACATTGATCAAATATATATGAAACATGTATTTTGGGTAAGATGTCACTAAGTGTAACTTAAAGGGGCGATCTTTGATAGGCACATCAATTTTTTGACTGAAATTAATTATAAAATATATAGCCATTTATTGAATAATATAATTTATAAATGCCTCATGAGCTTAGTTCAACCATATATTGTATTGGTTCAACTGTCTTACCCCATCAGAACCCAAAATATAAGCTTGTTTCACGCCACTGTAGCTTCGAAACATGGTTAAAACTATCATTTTGAATTTTCATGAATAAGAGTGTTTACATTTTGTTTTGTCACAGCAAGCCATGGCAGATGAATGTACACAGTTCTGTGCCAATTGGTAAGAATCATGACTTAAATGTAAAAAAAAGTATTAAAGTCACGAAGATCCAGAAATTGGCTTACAAGCTTAATGAGTCTCAATTACTCTCCCCCCAATTAGCAAGCATGACATTCCAGAGGCTAATTTCACTACCCATGAGATTCACTGTCGCCGCAACATTGCTCTTTGTGATGTATGCCAAGAGCCAGTGCCCCACTCAGATCTGCAGCAGCACAAGGATCTGGAGCATACACAGGTACATAGTGTGAGATATAGGGGGGATGTTATATTAGTAAAAATATACATACTGGTATTGTTTATTTATTTAGGTGCACAAATGGCATCACATTTCCTATTCATTTTAGGTGAAATGCAAGTGTGGCATGAAGATTGAGAAAAGCCATATGGATGTCCACCAGGTATGTGTAATGATTGTAAAGAGGCTTGTCATGGTCATCACTGTTTTGAATATAGCTTGTTCATCTGATCTCTCTCTTCCAGAGCTCTGAGTGCAGTCAACGACTAGTTCCGTGCCAGTACTGTGACTTGGAGCTGGTCTTCAGTCAGTCCAAGGAGCATGAGGATTACTGTGGGACGCGCACAGATCCCTGTCCATTCTGCAAGTGCAACATAATGTTGAGAGAGCAGGCTATTCACCCAGCCTTGTGTGGCAGCCTTACACCTCCCCAAGAGAGAAACAACAGCAGAGCGAGTCACAGTCCAGCAGAACCCCAATCCCCAGGGGCCTGGTTTGAAGCCCACTCCATCCGTAACCTGCTGAGGGTCCAGGACGGAGGCCATAAGAACAACAACATAAGTGCACCTGATCGCAGGGCTCTTCCACGGCCACTCGAGGCCAGAGTGCACAACAGCACCCGGGGGCCAATGGGCTTAGGAGAGAGAAGGAACACTGCCCCTAGGAGTACAGCCTTCAGCCACTGTAAGTTAGACAATGGCTAATCAAGTGTTCTGATACAGACACATGATCCCACTGATGAGCAATCAAACAAAAACGTAGGCATGGATTTAAACAAAAACAAAAAACAAAACCGTTTTGTCTCTGTCTCTTAGAAACTATCTATATTCACCTGGTCTGGTATCAATAGATTTCACTGGGTTTTGTAACATGGAAATGTTTTATGTGTCATTGAAAGGATATCTCATAAGGTTTCACTTCCTTCAGTGCTGGAACAGGAAGAGGTGCTGGGCAACAACAATAACAGAATTGCCTGGCCAGTGAGCCAATCATCGGGAGATGACTCATCTAGCCTGGACTACTTGCTGGCCCTGAGCCTGCAGAGTGATGGTGAAACAGGCGATCTAGGAGGAGAGGGGGCCTTGTGGACGGATGTCTGGGACCACAGACTTGGAAGGACATCCAACACCTCCCTCATCTCTCCGGTCTCTCCCCCTAACAACAACTTCCAACACATCACTAGTGGCACCAATACAGCCCCAAACCAGGACCAGACAGGTCAGAGAATGTTGAGTGATGAATCTACACAAAAATACTAACAATTTAATATTTTATTTTTGATAATGGGAACCATTCTTATACATTTTCTGTATCTTGTCCTCTTCTTCCGCTTCCTTGAGTTTCCGCCCCTCATTACTTTGAACCCAATGTTAAGGTGTATGTTTGGTGTAAATTGAAAAGGAGTGCACTGTACAACAATGTTAACATTATTTTCCTGCTTTTTATCTCTTATATAGACACAATGTTGCCCTGTGAGTTCTGCGAGGAGTTGTTTCCTGAAGAGGACCTCATTTTGCACCAGGTTAGAGGGATTGGATGAAGTTTATTGAAGCTATCCCATGATTCTCTCTACCTCACAATTCACACATCTGGCTGCCTCCACAGAGCCTGAACCATAGCAGACTTCAGATTTCCTTTTCTGCGGCTTGTTCCCAATAGAGACCCCACACCCCTCCCCCTTATTTCCTTCCTGAGCATGTTGTTTTTCTGTTGTTACTCCCGTCAGTAGTGCTGATTAGCAGTTTTGTTTTTGTTTTACACCTTTCTTTGTTGTCTTTCAGACTGGTTGCAGTCCAGCCTCAGCCTTCGCCTCTTTCAGCAAGCGACCTCCATCTCCACGCTATGAGGACAGGATGATCAGGGGTGCTGGGGGGCTTATGCACATCCCACCTGACCCCCCCACCTTCAACATTCCCACCTTCCCTCCTTCAGTGTCCCCACTCTCCTACAGTCCACCCTCCAGTCCACTAGAGGGGGATGTGGTCATTCCGTGTGAGTTCTGTGGAGTTGCTCTGGAGGAGGCGGTTGTCTTTCACCACCAGGTACATTATTGGCAGCACAAGACATGATGAAATTGATACATTTTGTATGACAATAGACTATTGATAAGGTTGACTCAAATGCTCTCATAACACTGTGACATTGTACCAATTTATGTTCTCTATTGAGAGTCATTTACTTTAGATAACATCTATCAGTCTTCTTGGACCTTTCCCTGAATGTCATGGTCTGTGTTTACAGGATAAGTGTGACCTCCGGCCGCGTACTGCAAACTCTGTGAATAAAGTGTCCTTTCAAAAACCATCACTTCCCTCCAAAGAGAGTCATGGACGGAGCTCACCACAGATGCAGAGGAGACTTAAGCACCAAGGTAATATACTGGAACTCACAACTTTAATACCATTTCCTGCAAAACTAATAACTTTATGGACAGCTTAAAGCATCTGAGTAACATTTTTAAGATATCTCAATATACATTTTCGCTGACTAACTTTCTTGAGTAGTGTCCCATTTCAAATGATGTAAGAGGTGTGTCTGTCTGTCTGTCTGTGTGTGTGTGTCTGTATCTGTGTGTGTTGTACCTGCACCTGCATTTTAAGGGGACCCCGGTGAGCTGTCTGGGCTGGACAAAGGAATGCCGCCGGTTCGAAGCCCAAAGGAATGGCAGAGGGGCCACAGTGGACTGCCCGCCCCCGGGAAGATCTCCAACTGTGATTCCCTGGTGAAGAACAGGCCCCAGCATGGCAGGGAGGCAGAGGGGGTTCCCTCACCGTTCAGTGATAGCCATAAGTCCAACTCTGCAACAGCGGTGGGGTGAGAGCAACTTATGACAGCAGTACTTAAAAGGGTTGTGGTGCCTCGTTTTAGGGGACAAAACACTTGATCATGTTATAACCAACTTAAAAGGCCAGAGTCAAGACAGGTGTTGCTTATTTGGAAAAAAGTGATGCAAAATGTTATAAAATGTTTTCTCTGTCTGCCAGACCACCCCGACAAGAAAATAATGAAGGAAGAAGGAGAATGAGGCCTATAGGGACACCAAAGGTAAACATCCATATATTTTTTTCAGCCTCTTTGTGGCTATTTTTTGTTGATGTTTATTCTAATGCTTTTCTGTTATGTAATATCCAGGTGCCTAAGAAACAAAATGAAGAACAGGAAGAGGAGTGAGAGCCTGACTGTTCTGAGAGAGAGCATCAGGCAATCACCAAAATGTTTTTATGTGTGTGTTGTGTTCTGTCAGTCAAATCTTAGTTTCTCTTTGTATTGCCCTTGTGTGTCCAATGTCCATCTGTTTATTTCAGACAGGTGGTGTGCTCCAGAATAACCTGTTTCAGTTGCTCTGTATTTAAAAAAGTGAAACTGATGCCTTTTAGTGATTCCTATATTTGTATAATTACTCTCTTCATTTTGTAAACTTTTATCTTTCAAACTTTTTAATTTTTTTGTTAAAAAACCTGCCTTACCACTCTTGTATATGATGTATAAGATCTAAAACCCTAGTGTAATTGTATTGTTCTTGGAATAATGCATATCACAGTATTTGTGATTAGGGCTGCAACTATAAAACTTCTTTCATTATTATTATCATAAAACTTTTAATAAATCCTTGTATTGACGCTTTGAAGTTTGTGGTTGACTGTGTCTTGAAACCATAATGCAATGTCATGAATTCACCACATGAAAACACTGCAGAGGCCAAGAATAAAGAGAGCCTTTAGTTATACATCTGAGATATATTCTATGTACCCAAACATAATATATGCCATTTATCTGATGCTTTTGTCCAAAGCATCTTACATTGCAGTGAGAGCACACATTTTTCAGTATATATGGTCCCAGTGGGAATCAAACCCACAACCTAAGCATTGTTAACGCCATACTCTGCCAACTGAACCACAGAGGGCCATGAAAGGAACATATGTCTGCATATTCCAACGAGTATGAATTTAGTCGAATTTGAGTAGTTGTTTGTGGCAAAGCCCCTCTATTAGATAGATAATCTCTGTTTGAAGTATAGTTCGGGACTGTATTTTGGTAAACTATTATGTGGTCCACTAGTGGGTGCCCTTTACCTATTTTTGCCTTACATTATTGTTACGGCACATTATTTCACAGAGTAGCAGACCATCATCGGTGAATGCCCGGTTCTCATACGATACATTACGTTTGTAAAAACAAAATCTAAGTCAAACTAATTAAGCTAAGTTTGCTTCTGACCATGTATCGAGGGTTGGATAGGATAGACCAAATCATGAGCCAGGCCTAGCCTAAGTGTTTATTATAGGGTGAAAATAATAACATAGAATATTTACGGAACAGTCTCTCTCTCAAATGAATCAATTAATGTTAAAATATGTCCCTGATCCACCCACGAACTATTGCGTTTTTTGATGTCTTCTCTTTAATTGGTCGAAGCGTCTAGGGGCGGGCGCAAAACTACAGGAATTCTGGATTCAAAGCTCGCGCTATGTGTGTGTGTCTTTTTATTCAGCGTTTTCTGAAGTTCTGGGAGACAACTTTCAGTGAGAAGTGTAGAAGGGCATAGGACTGAGACATGTTTTCCATCTCTACTACAGAACATTTCGTTTCTATATTGACGTAATCTAAAGGGGATTTTAAGGCAGCGCTTCATTGAGTTTAGATATTCACACCGCCAGGCTGTGAAGTTGCCTGAAAAAAATCAGTTATTCGAGCAGGTGGAGCATCAATTCTGACAAACGTCAAGGAAAGAGGAGGGGGTTCGATGTTGACTAGGAGACTTGTCTTCTTTTATGATAACTACAATTGTCCGCATAATCTGATCGTCTTCTAGCATACAGAATTTTTAAAAATCCATCAATTCGTTGTTGAAGGACGCAGCTCTACGTGGAAATAGGTCGTTCATCTTTGCAATTATCCTCTCCACCTGTCATTGTGAAGAAAGACTAAATATGTCTGATGAAAGATATTCAACATTGGATGAATCGTCGCTTCGGGACCTGGTGAGTAGCCGCTCGTGGCGACAGGTTGTTGTTGAAAATAAATTCTTGTTTTTCCCCTGATAAATGAACTTTTAACAGGATGTCACCCTGAAGATATGCTAATTTGAGCTAACACCGCAGGTAAACTCAAGCCCCGTCCAGCGAATAGGCATATTCAGTTCCCAGTTGTTGTCAGTCCAAGAAGTCCAAACATCTTTTCCCTGATAATCTCATGTGGGTGATCTGTGATCCACCATTGTACCACTTGCCACCAACAGCTACCCAGTAAAGCAGTACACATTTTTAATGGGCTGCACTGTGTGTTGTTAGATGATGCATGCTCTAGCTAGCTAGACATACTTTTTGTTACTATCCCTATAATGAAAGTAATAAGGAAATAACCCCTTAGGCTGTTTGTCCCACTTTGTGGTATTGAGGCACTGGCACTAGATTTATGATTGCTGGTGTTCAAGCCTTGAAAACCTGAAATTAACACCAAAAATCCCACCAAAGTTGATACTGTTGCTCCACAAGATTATTCATCAAAGCTGTTAATGTCAAACATTTTGAGAGACACAAAAAATCGACATTATTCCACACCCATAGCACCAGCTAGGTTGAGGAACATTTCCGGTCATTTGGAACCTTGAGAAAGGTGTAACGGGTGTACTTCCAGCTTCTAGAGACACTTTTCATGTCAATTGATGACTAACAAATCGGTTATCTGACAATGCTGACAAAGACATGCCCCTAGATTTCCTGCCTAGTTTTGCACTCTGTTGAGCTGTGCTGCAGTAATACAGCTTGTTATGGTTGGGCCAACTGAGGTCACTGTGATTGGTGGGCTGGCTGTCAGATGCGGTTCAAGTTTTTCTTCTGTGGCAAGAGTCCTCTGGTTTTTATGGGTTGAATTGTCAATGACCTAACATACAAACTCAGAATGTCTACACAGTGTACACACACACATACACTAAAGGCCATCTTAAAATAACATTTTGATTTCCACTTTGTTAAAGATCGCTCATTTTGGTAGAGGAATGCAGTCTGTTTGGATAAAGGCGGGGAAGGGGTGTAATGAATTGTTGATCTGCGAAAGGTTTATTTGATTTATTTTATTGAATGCCATTTACCCCTCTCAAAAATAGCAGGGAATTGTCTGGCCAGGGACTCGGGTGACTTCATCCTCGTAAATCTCTGCAAACTTTTAGCAAGAGGCAAGAATCTGAGAGAGTGCAGGACGAACGTATGTTCCTCCTCATGACGTTTTTCTAATGTCCTCAGCTTGAATAGGGTAAGATCTGAATTCAGTCTAGACTATTGAAGGGCTATATATGGAATGCTAAGTGAATAATGGACATCGGGAATATGAACATCTGTAGCTTTATAGTTTTTCCTCTTTCCACTCCCACACTTTCTAAATTTTTGTACCTTACTGGCTAGAACCCATGATTGACAATGCATGACGCAAAGCACTACCGATCAGCCAACTCTCAACTTTAATCATTTGACTGCATTAACATAGGAATCATTTATGCCTAGGGCTTTACAAAACATTGGTTAGATAACATCTAATGGCATAAAAGAAAAGAGGTTTTGGGTGAAAATCATCAGACACAAGTTGCCCTGGCCTATACCTGGGTAGTAACTGTGTAATTTCTCTAATAACAAAATGTTATGCTGTTTCAATAAGTACATTTGTAATAAGTAATGCGCTTCTCAATTCCCTATACCATGTAAACAATGTACCTAATTAGTATAACATTGTTACTACAGTAAAACAGTTACTACACAGATCTTGGAGCCACTTCATGTAAAGTATTACCTAATCTTCCTATTTGTATCAGAAATATAGGAGTTATGAGAACAAATGTGGGTAAATATGAAGGTATATACACTCAATAACCACTTTATTAGGAACACCTGTACACCTTCTCATGGTGGAGGTGGTGTAATGGTGTGGGGAATGTTTTCTTGGCACACTTTGAGCCTGTTAATACCAATCAATCATCGCTTAAATGCCACAGCCTACTTGAGTATTGTTGCTGCCCATGTGCATCCCTTCATGGCCACAATGGCGACTTCCAGCATGATAATGCACCATGTCACAAAGCAAAAGTCATCTCAAACTGGTTTCATGAACATGACAATGAGTTCAGTGTTCTTCAGTGGCCTTCCCAGTCACCGGATCTGAATCCAATAGAACACCTTTGGGATGTGGTAGAACGGGAGATTCACAGCTTGAAAGTGCACCTGAAAAATCTGCAGGAATTGCGTCATGCAATCATGTCATCATGGACCAGAATTTCAAAGGAATGTTTCCATTGTGGAATCAATGCCACGAAGAATTGAGGCTGTTTTGAGAGCAAAGGGAGCCCTACCCAGTATTAGTACAGTGTTCCTAATAAAGTATTTCTATCTATCTATCTATCTATATATATATATATAATGGATGTTATACTTATCATATATATATATATATATATATATATATATATATATATATATATATATATATATATATATATATATATATATATATATATATATATATATATATATATACACACACACACACACACACACACACACACACCCAAAGTATAACAGCCATTAGGGTATATTTACATTATTCTGATGCCTGTGCCACAGAGTCAATGTACTGTAGTATTTATGGTGCTGAATGAGGCCTACTTATATACATCCCCCATGGCTTTCCCATCTCAGATGTGACCACCAACAAGGGTCGCCAAGCTCCCAGCCCTACAAAGACCAGCTTGATGATTTGCGGTGTCATTAAGTGTCGCTTTTTTCCATGGCAGAATCATCTCCAAAGGAAACAAAAGGCTGTCTGGAGCTTATTGCTTCAGCCGAGTGTTTATTTGAGGCCATGATGGGATTGGGGGGCCTGCTTGTGAGAGAGATGAATGGCGCCTGATGTCCGCTTATTTATTTTCTCCATCTTGCTACAGTATCACAGGGTTAAAAAAGAAAAAAAACATAACTACTGAGTTGCAATGCTGAAACAGACCTGAATATGAATAAACGGTGCTTTAGCATCAAGGCAGCAGTTTGTGAACACAGGTCTCTAACCTGTTGCTATTCAGGAAGCTGGTAAAAAAAAGCCATTAAAAAAGTTTAATGGTAGAACTGGAAATGGTCTATATGGCCAGCACTGGTGAGGGGTGGGGTTGCTACAAAAACAGATTTCCAATACACACACACACTCACACACACACACACACACACACACTCACACACACTCAGTGCTGTGCCTAATGAACTAAACAGCTAGAAGGTCATATGGTGGTCTCTCTAACGGCACTAATCTCATGAATACTCTTCCATTCAGCCCACTGGCTGCCTGGTATATTGCTCATTTGTTCCTCTCCACAGCAACCAGGAAAAGCACCTTTCTATTGGTCTAAAATCCCTGAACTCACACAACACCATCAGTTAGTGTCTTCTCCCCTCCTCTGTGTCTCTTTGGCACCTCGCTGTTGGAGGGAAGCTCAGGGAGCTTAACTACCGTCTTGCCTGAAATGCTTTAAAGCCAGGCCATGATCATTGTGGAGAGACAATTGCTAGGGTCATGTTTCCTGTGCTGTTTTTGATATGACACTGGGACACATTTAACTTAAATGTGTCCCATAAGTCATAGATTGATATGGTCTCTGCTCATAGTTTCTTTTAGATTGTGTCCTGATAGTTTCCACTGATCGTATCATGGTGTCTGCATTATGAAAGAAATATGGGGAGGAAAGCTTATATATGCATCATTACTATCTAGACCAATTGTTGCAAAGGAGAAGAAGAAAATAATATTGAGACATGGCCTTCTTTTGAAGTGAATTTCGTGATTAATACAATTACTACATTTTTCAGTCGACATGATTACTAGGTGTATGATGATTGTTACTCATTATGCCTTCATTGAATCAGCGTTATGGAGAGCAATATGACAAACCTGCAAAACAGGCCAACCACCAGGTGTTCCAGACAGAGCCTGTCACACTGTCAGTGCGGGGTCTTATCTCTCCCTCTTGTCTGGTGAGCTCCACTGTCACCTGCACAGAAAGGCATGACGCACCTGCTGGCGCAAATGAGAGACTGAAAGTCTGACATCTTACGCGTATCAGGCAGCCTCCCCACCCCCTCTGTGGTGTCTGTGAACCTGCTGGGCCTCCCTCCTAGTCTCTAACATGTTGGCAGGTGAGACCTCACTCAACCAGGTCCGAGATGAACCTCCTTAGTTGACTGTTTTTAGAGTTCTGGTGATATGCTTAAGAAGAAGTTGCAAAGGATCACCCTTGTTGTGGCGTTGTCTTGAACTGGGAAGAGTGAGTGTTACAGTACATGCACACCTGAATGTCTTTGTCATCATCATCATGATTGATATGAGGTTTCTCTCCCCAAGGTGCCTGGTGAGCTGATTATCTATGTGGGATGTCCTGCATGGTGATTTGTGACTGGGCTTGCAGGCCCTGTGACCCTCCTTTCTCCCCAGTGAGAGAGATTCACATGTTAAAAATAGAGTAATTACATTATGTGGTTTCAGGCCCAGTGATATATGGGACCCGTGGGTTGTAGCTTTATAGCCCTCTGGGCACCGCTGTGTCTTGACAGGGGCTGGAGGGTTACAGGGATACAGAAGGAATGGGTTTGTTTTGGAAGCTCACACACCATTTCCCAGGTCATCAAATCCCCAGAGACCTGGGCTAAAATGTCAGCTCCATCATCAGAAAAAGAAGATCTGAAGAATTATATAACAACAGTCTGGGTTTATTTTAAGCTGTTTGTGTGTTATGTTATCTTTCACAGAGTTTGTTACATTTGGTGACAGTCGCCATTATTAGTTTTTCAGAAAACACAGTATAGGCTTAGATTTTGCTGATGTCAGTGTATCGACAGGGTTCAAAATGTCTCTCTCAACTCTTCCCCTCCTCACTCCCCTCCAGTAACACTGCCTTAAAACATTCAACTGTAAGACCTGTTTGCTGCATAATTCACTACAACTTGACACTGCAAGGCTAGACAAGGCTAGAGTTTTTGAAGCATCAAGAGAACCACACCTCCCCTGCATTCCCCCTGGAGTGGTTCTGAGGTGGCTGTGAAGAAGGTGCAGTTAATGCTTGAGTATTTTCCAACTAGGTCCTGGATGCAAGCTGCAACATGCCATACCATTTTTGGCCTAGAAATGGTGAGAAAAAATGCAATGACCTTTGAGATGGGCTACATTTGTAAACCCCAGTAACATTTATGTTTAGTCCATTGTGTTTCAGAATGTTTTTGAAACAAGAACAATCATTTTCTATGAATGTACTAGATACACATTTTGTATATTTATCAAGCAGGACCTTGGCTATACCAGGCCTATGTGTTCTATAGAATCTGAATAAATAGCATTGTATTTTGTCAAATGTTTTCTACTCATGAATACATGACCCATTATAAACCATAACAAGTTCCTTTTTACAAATTGTTCCTTGTTTATTTGCACCTGATTAGTAACCATTTTCAATTTAAGTCCATCTTGCAACACTTGGCGATCCTGTTGGAAAAAACTAGGCTTGAGAGAAACATAGATGCTGTGGTCCTTTTCACCACCTGCGGAAGATTTATTAGAGCTCCCAGTTCTCTGGACATCTGTGTATGTGTGTATGTGTGTACGTGTGTGTCAGTGCTTGTGTGTGCGAGCGTGCGTGCGTGCGTGTGTGTGTGTGTGTGTATCCTTGTCTCTCCCTGTGGTAGCAGCAGTGTGGTCCAGTGTTGACAGACTAATGGGAGGAAGGCCAGAGATCTGCAGGTTGAAGTGCAGAGGCCTCACCACAGCTGGTCATAACTTCAAACACATCTGCTATGCATCATGGCATGTCATGTATGAGTGAAAAAGATCAGCGATCCATCTTCAGAGAGGGGTTGTCAGCCAAGCAGAGAACTAACTCTGAATTGATAGGTTAGTTAGGCTACCCAGAGCTTTGAGAATTATTCTACTGTCAGTGCTCAGCCTCTATCTCTCTGTAAAGTGAACCAGCAGGCAGGGCTTCTGGGGCTCGTCCCTGCCTGTCTGGAGCAACACCCTGCCAAAAGGAAAGCTCTGGAAAAGTGATTTGAGATGTTTTTCTCCTCCTCCTCCTCCTTCACTCTCCTCCTCCTTCACTCTCTGGGATGTGTGGATAGGCCCCTGGTTGGGTCCAGTGTTCCCAGGGGGCCAGAAGCTTTGGGGATCTTGAGTTTGGAAAACATTTTGTCTTTTGCTTTTTCTGGCACACACCTGCATTAGATTCATGAAACAGGTGTTCTAAACCCAGGAGGGACGTTTGCAGATATTTACAGTCTCTTGTGTGACAGGCCTGGAGCCATTCTCTGTGACTGCTGATTCACAGGTCCCCCTGCCCAGGCCATGATGGTCCTCTCAGCCTGAAAGCTACAGTATACAGCTGACATAGATCTCTCCCCTGCCCTCTGTTACATTTCTGTGTCTCTTTTCATCACATCTAGCATACTTATCCTCTCTGCAGCTTTCATCTCCTATTGGAGAGGTCTATTAGAGGCTTCACCAGGTGTCATAGCTTTGAAGACCTTTGCAGACCTGCTATGTATAATGGTCTCTGACAAATCCTTTGCAAAAGACCATGATCAGAACTCAAAACTTTACTTAGGAAGATAGGGATAACTATTGAAAGGAAGAAAAAGATAAACCACACATAACTTGGGTTTTAGCCTTCCTGTCTGGAATCCCTCAGGAAAGAGGCATTTCCTGAGATCCACCAGAGACGTCTTTAAGCGGATGTTGATGTTTTGCTTTCGTTGTTACAGTGTTTAAAAAAGTGGCACTCTCTAGATATACTCAGCTGATTTGTAAGTATTGTTTTGTTCTGTTGGTCTTTTTTTCTGCCCCTCTCCATGTTGCGGTCATTACAATGGGCACAGTGGATGAGAAGAGGGAGCTGACCTCACTGGGCTCATGAATCTAGCTGAACACCGTGTTCCAGTTCTGGGACCTCCAAATGAGCAGCAAGCTCTCTGTTCCATCCCGTGAGACTTCTGTCTCTCGCCTCCCTTATTCAGACAAACGAGTCAGTCACGCAGAGCTGCAATTAGACCCGTGACTGAAGACAGCACAATGTCCCATATTTGGAGTAGGCCTACCCATCATGCTCCAGTTCTTCCCTAGTAGCCCTGATCTAGGTCTTCAAAAAGGTGATGTCAGCAGGAGTTAAGAATCAGGTCAACCCTGTGCAAGAATTCATGTCACGTGACGTCTCTTCTATATGATGATGAGGGGCCGCTCTATAGCTGCAGGTGCTGTCCCAGGTGTTGTGCAGTAATAAGAGTCAAGATCAGGTAAGGAGATAATTGAATGAACAATGGTAACAAAGAAACAGAGAACTGTGCTTTTGAATGGAAGGCAGAAGATTGATGTGGCAGAAGAGTAATAGACATCAAAGACAAAGAGCCTAGGTGGGTCTGTAGTCTCTACTTGTGGGGAGGAATTGGATAAGGATATTGGTAATATATTGCTGTGCACATCAGACTGGAAATGAAAGTGAAATTAACCCAGGGGAGGAGAATGAGGATGAAATCAACAATTGCTGATAAACAGGTATAGTTTTTCCAATGTTTGTGAGATGTCTGCCTGGGGAATGAGGAACTCTCCATGTCTCGGTTGGCCGCTACACAGCCCTCTGATAGGGCCAACTCACTAATGTGGGCCAACAACACCTGCCAAACCAGTAACTGACCTGCATCCCCACAGTCACCAAGCTGTGACCTACATTACTGAGGACGGACACACGCAAGACGTCAGCTCTGAAAACTGAATGATGCAGAATCTAAAAAAATTGTAAAATCAGCCAAGAATTCTGAGGTTTACGTTTTTATTTGAAAGGGAACCAACCAACTGTGAAGAAGTAGAAGCAGCAGTTCATAGAATGGAGGGTCAAAGCAGGCTACTGTATGATGATTTAAAATTTCACTTGCTCCCCAGGATTCAATTACCCACATAGATGAATGATCCATTCATCAGTGCAGACTGACCTCACATCAACACATGTTAGTGTGCCTCATTAATGATCAACTAACACGTGCAACACACCATCAAAATGTGACAACACTTGGACTGTAACACACCCATGACCCAGCAGTGCATGCTGTAGCGGGAGGCCTCAGACCTTCAGTTAGTGTGTTATTATTCTCCAGTAGTGCTTTGTCCACACACACACACGTATTCCCATGCTCTCTCTTTCTCCCTGCTCGCTGGAGTGGAAAGAGGGCCACTGTTTTCCCTGGCCTGGCCTGGCCTGGCATGGCCTGGCATGGCCTGGCATGGCCTGGCATGGCCTGGGCCTCTTGTCCTGCCACAGAGCTCTGAGTGGGGGATAATCTGCCCCACACATGGAACTCTCCTCACTGCACGGGCCCTGCACAAGGGGAGAACTACCAATCCCCCCCCCCCCCCCCCCCTCTCCAATCATTCAGTATGGTGAGGTGCAATCTGACCTTGAGTTCAGTACCATTTCCCCCAGAGGCTAGGGCCAGTCGTTAAACTGTAGTTTTTAACTGTAGTATCTTAACTGTCTCATACACAATAAGGCTCTCATTTACTCTGATCATATTCCCATTCCCAGATGGGTGTGGTGTGTACATTTGTTTGTTAGTGCCATTGGGGAATGGTTCCGAGGGTGTTAACAGCCTGTTTTGATGGAATTTGAACTGGAGCCCTGCAGTTACATTTATAATGCATGTGTTTTCTCTCCTTTGTTTGCTTGCTTGCTTGTTTGTTTGTTTCTGTGTATCTGTCAGTCTATGCCAGTCAGGCTTCCTCTGTGGCAGCTGGTAATCTACCCTGGCTCTGCTCTGAGGTCCCATGCCCTTATATGGACAAACTCACTCTGGGGCTGACACTGGAGTCTGAGGCACTGATCCGATCTGCTGCCTGGCTGCACTCTAACCCCTGCTCTGGAAATTATTACAGCCTCAACCATCGACACTCTCTCTCTTTCTCTCTTTCTCTCTGTCTCCATTTTATATTGAAAATGATCATATAGGCACTAGCCTACATACTTTAGTCTGAACGCGTGTTAGGATGGCCACACCTATTTTGATCTAAGCCTATGAACCTATCAAATGAAGAAAGCATTAAGTACAACAACAACCATTGAGACACACACGTGCACACATGTTGTCAGTCAAAAGGTTACGACACAGCCTGAGGGTTGTTTTGCTCTGAGACAGGCCTGGGAGGAGGAGGAGAGGGGATTCCTTTCAGACGCAGGCTGTGATGTAGAGTGACTCTATACTGGAGTGAAGTAGGAGCAGGACGTTGCTCAGCCAATGTGACTATGACTCAGGCCATGGGGAGACTGGTGGCTGGTACCCTGGCCTCCCCAGCCCTGACACACACCCCAGTCAGTGTCTCTGCCTGCCTCCTTGCCTGTCAGCCTAACACAAAAGGGACCAGAGCAGGATTCAGCGACTCAGACTGCTCTTGCCTTCCCTTAAGTGTGGTAGCTCTGAGGTTTTGCCAGTCCTGTTCTGTACTTCACTGTCTGTGATTGGGAAAACCCAGAGCTCCATGTGCCTCTTGCCAAGCCTCTCTTGGCAGTGGCTGGAGGCCTGGGCCCTGGAGGTCAGTCGTCACATTTCAGTTCGGTCCAAATTACTTCTGACAATTGGCCATGCTGAGAATTCTTGCAGGCTTAGCCTTTGTGCATGAGCTTTAACAATTTTTGTGTTACGCGAAAAGCTCAGTCCTTGAACTGAGCTTTGGCACACTACATGTTTACTATCACTTAAATTTGTAACAAGTGAGATTGAACCGTTCAACAACTCTGGAGCTTCAGCACCTGACCCCGGAGCCCAATAGCTAACCAGGCTACGTTCTGTAGATATGTAGTAGTAAGTGATACAATATTAACCAACAGTGTTGCACATTGAAGCAGTGATGTAACATAGCGTAGCCACTAAGATCTTTACAGATCCTTACAGTAGGCCTATATCAACAGAGGCACAGGCAGGCGTGGACTTGGTACTGGGAGTCCTCAGGAGCCTTTCCCCAGCTGGAGGGTATTATGAGTGGGGCTTGGTATGCCATAATCACCCTCTTATTGACAGTGATTGATTGAGCTACTTCAGCGAAATGCCCTTATGGAGAAGTTTGGGGGTTTTATTCTCTGGAGAGCTCTTTGGTGGAAATGGCCCTTTGCTCTGCAGGAACTTGAGTCAGAGAAGGCTACATGCCTTAACAATGCCGCTTATGAAAAAAAGTAATTTAAAGTTTTCTTTCTCATTTCTTACTACAGTACATACAGAGTAATTTGACAGGTTTCCGGTGGGGCAGTCAAACAGGGCTCCAATTGCTGCAGGGAACTTCATAGATACCTGCTGTATTTGATGGAGGAAATGAAATGGGTTGCAATGGTATTCCTATGCCACTTTCATAACCATCTAACTATCACAGGATTTTCTGCCTGTCTCTTTCTCAACCATGTCCCTCATCTCTTCTGTCTACTAGAACCACCCTCCCACTCTATCCTGTTTCCCAACCACTCTGCCTGAATCAGGAGACGCACCCAGGCCAGGTGTGTGAGGGGAGCTTCCTGAGAGGTTGATTGTGTCAAACACAGGTCTCTGTTGTGAGTCAGTGTGCTGGCAGCTGAATGATGTTTTGATGACTGTACTGTAGCATCTTCAGTGAAACCTACTATGACCTTTGTGTTATCGCTGTACCTGACTCATGCATATTTCCTCTGTCTGTTAATACTGTTTCCTCCTCCTGTCTCGAAACCGCTCAGGACAGGAAAACATCTCAAATGCTCTTGGTCAAGCAGTGCGCTCAGTACTTGCTACAGTAGAGAACACACAGTTCTGTGAGCACAGTGTTGTGGCTCAGCAACTGCTGCCTTCTGGATCAGAGTGTTCTTTGATTTGACCATAGTGACGGTTGGTTACCCAGAAGCCAGTGGTTCAGTTTGAAAAAGGCCCACAGTGAAGCTCATGGTGTAAGGAGCTGTCACTGAGTCAGGTCTGTTACACTACCTACCTCTGGTTAGAAGTCAACACTGTGTTTCCGTCTCTGGTTCTTTAACAGTTATTTTGTGTTTTCTTTGGCAGACGCCCAAGTGAAAGGTCTGTTTTATTTGCTCTATCATTACTCATTACCTTCCTGTGCCGAACCAGTCATTGGTATGAGTGTGTTTCTTCTCATTTTCAAATATGTACTGTTGAGAGAAAGACGGTTACAGCTGCTGGCCTGGTGCCAACGGGCAGTTATTTCCTCAGTAGGTACGTAGCTTGACCTATCGGGGCTGACGTTGGGTTAAGACCTGTCAACGGATTGGCCAGTCAGAGGTTTTTAGAACCTGCATATGCTGTTGCTTGGCAATGTGCTGTCGTCAGGGCCAAAAGCCAGAGTCCGCATGATCACAAGTTATGGATTCTGTTTCATCTTTTACCATCACCTTGTGATCTTAATCCATCGCTGTCTGTTTGTGTTTGGAAAAATTGTGGTAATTCAGTTGGACAGTTGGTAATACTACGGAGACCACAGTCCATTGGCAGACCATCACATGCCCTGTTAATGAGATGAAGGACTCGTTTTATTGAATTTTGGAACTTTCAATCTTTGCAACAGGTTATTTTAAACAGAATATTAAATTGGAATTGAATTACATGTTCGGCTGGTTTATCCCCTAGATTCATACAAACACTTGTGTATGTGGTCTGTTGTGAAACACTCTCACTGTAGCTCTCACCTGTTTTCAGATTTTTGTCTCATGCTCCAGGCTGTTTCCTTGTTATCAGGGAAATGTAATAAATAAGTCAGTAAATCCTCATCTAAAAACTTGGCAGAATATTGGACATGTAATCTAATCATAACATTCATGCAGCAATAAGCTTGACGGCACAGTAAGGTGTGTGTGTGTGTGTGTGTGTGTGTGTGTGTGTGTGTGTGTGTGTGTGTAAGAGAAACTGAGTAAATAGTGGATGTAATGTGTGTTTTCATTTCTTCTCCTCTCCTGTTGCCCTCCAGCGCCTGGCCCTCTTATATTCTGACCATGCATCACGCCCATGTGTCATATTCCTGTTCCTGTCCCAGTCCCAGTTCTGCTGAGTTCCCTACCCTCTCTACCCTTGTGAGTCAGCAGGAATGTGAGGAATGACCTGTGTGAGGCCTGGCCTTTCCCACCCTGCTCTTGTCTGCCCATTTTTAGGCATGGTCGACTCACTCTTTTTCCTTCGTTTCCCTCTCTTTCTTACTGTCATCATATCCCCCCATTAACCACTCTATTTTTGCCTCCCTCCTCTCCCACTCTTTCATACCTTTTCACTTTTCCTGATTCCTCTGTTCCTTCTCCTCTTACCCAGTTTCTCCTCAGTCAGCTTAATGTTCACGTTTTCCAAATTAAGTACATAGGAGAGCCCCCTTGAGCAAGAGGCATTCTGGCTCCGTATTTAAACCACAGAGAGGCCTCAAACCCACTGACCTCATGAAGAGCACCCCCTCTGGGCCTGGGGAGATCCATATACCCCTCTTAACGTCACATAGGGTTGAATAGTTGTGCCAAAGAACCCACCCCTCAACCCCTGGTCCCTAACTATACCGTTCTTTACTCTCCCGTTTAAAGTGTTCAGTCTCTCTGTGCAGTCTGGCAAGAGGGTAGGGCTGTAACAGTTTATCTCTACGTGTGTTGACAGGTTCCTGCTGTCAGTGCTGGAGAGCTCTGTCATACACCTGACAGAGACGTGCTCCCTCTACCCTCCCACGCTTTGGGCTGTCACTCACATTAAAGCAGCTGGCTTTAAGAGTTTCTGTTTGTGCTTGCAGGCAAACACACACACACACACATACAGTCTTCAACCTGCCTCTGTCTTATGAAACACCTCTGACTCATGGAGCCACTTGAGGACCTATGTCAGTGGTTTTGGGATGAGTGCTCTAAGTGGGCCACTTTATTAACTGTGCCTCAGTCAACAGCCACCCAGAGCTGTCTGGCCACTGTTCAACAGCAGAGAGCGGATGATACCTGGGGCTCTGAGATCTGGAGAGCAGGGCTGTAGTTTTAATGTTGCCTTGTCTAGCCTTTCTCCTAGAGCACAGTAGCTCAGCAGCAGCTGTGAGTGTATCTGTTTCTAATTCTCAGCTCTGTGCTCAGGTGGTCCTGACTCTCGCTTTATTGAAGTTAAATCGCTTGTCCCCAAACTATAAAATCTCCCATAAGCCGTGCTGACCCCATGACTCCCCACCACACTCTGAAGACTAAGCCATGGCCCTGCAACAGCCCAACCCTGCCTGGCTCACACACTGCCATAGTCAACTGACATATCCTATTGCTCATGCATCATTGTACAATTGTTTCCTTTTACAATTGAAGAAAGCACAGAAAAACCACTAACAGCACTAATAAAAGGTGGATTACGTTTCACTGTGGCGAGAACTGTTCAGAGATTAGGGGTATTTGATTGTGTGCGTTTGGCAGAGCAGGGCAGCCATAACTCTGCCTTCTCGTGTAAACGCAGGTCTTAACGAGCTTGTTAGGTCGGGTTAATTACAGAGGGCGAGGGAGGGCTACCGTGCAAAGGCTGGGGAGAGGAGGGTGGGGCGGCTGCTGAGCTGGTTTCCCATGGAGAGACTGGGATGAGCTTGAAGGAGCCTTCACAGAGGGGCTTTGAGTAGACTGCCACAGCGGTTTGACTATACAGGGCAGAGGGCAGACCAAAGGGCACCAGCATCACTGCCAGTCTGGTTAATTATCACTGTAACTCCTCTGGAAATAGAGCAAGTGACCTGAGCACTGGGAGTGCCATTTTCGTGTGTGTGTGTGTGTGTGCATCTACACATGCATGCACTCAACAGTTGGTGGAAGAGTGCCTTGACGACCATCTTAGCTATAAAGTGTGTCTGGCAGTGTGTGCTTTCCCGCTGTGCTTGCTCTCTAGTGGTGACACTCACTGGTCCCTCTCTCTGTCTGTGTGTGTAGCTGGATGGGACAGTAGATCTGGATGAGCGGCGTCTGATCCGATCAGCCATCCGGGAGCTGAGGAGGAGAGAGATAGAGGACATGGAGGCTGCCCTGGCTAGCAAACGCTTTCGCCCCGCACGCCTCCACCAACAGGAAGACAAAGAGAACCAACACAGGTGAGCCTCCAAAATGAAACTACACATTACACACAGACCTTCCTGCCTGAACAACATGGCAGATTGCAGCGGTCCTGGTGAGTTGCTTGGAGAATTAGAGACAACAAGTACACAAACCCAGATGCAGCATTCCCTCTCCCTCTCCAGGGAGGTCCGTCTATAGGACTGAACGTCTGGAAAAGTTATGTCTGGGAATCTTTTGGGACGAGGAAGTGAAACCACAACTCATTTGCCATTATTTCATTATGCATACACTCTGCATGTATACGCTACTCTTTTACATCGTAGATATTCATTGTAAAACACAAAGGCGCACTCATTCTACGAGGTAGTTATCATCCGTATCCCAGGAGACTGAGACGTCATTACAGTAGTTGCGTTGTGTTTAATGTGTTTGTATTTCATTTGTCTTTATTGACCCATTACAGCAGGCTTTTAGCGTTTTATCGCTTCAGTGATGCACAGCAGCCAAGACCAGTCCCACAGCGGCGGCGGACGGAAAACTCTGCGTTAATGCTACTGTCGCCTCCCTGTCATCTGTTTATATGCAGAGTTTGTTTTCATTAACTGATCCAGTTATAAAACAGGACCAACAGGCTCTTAACAACATCGTTTGTGTGCCCATCATTGTGATTTTTGATTTGTTTTCATTGGACTGTAATTGTAGTTCCCTCCAGTGTGAGTGAGAGCTGCAGCGTCTAGGCCGAGCCCTGTGGGCTGTGCTGGATTACATGCTGCTCTCACTCTGCTAATGAGTGGCTAGCTTCAGTGCAGGGCCTCAGCAGATGGTCTGAACTCCTGTTTGGTGTTGGAGTTCAGACTTCCCAGATCTGCAACAACAGAAGGGACACTAAGCTCCTCCATATCTCTCCAGGTCTACAGTATCCTAGCCCCCCTCCTCCGCTACTGGATTGTATTATGGCTGCATTAAATGACTTCCATCCACTGTTGTAGTTGGATTACCTGGGTTACAAAAATAACAGAGGTGCAGGATTATGTGAACGCACGCACATTAGTGCGCACACACATGCACCCCCCGCCACACACACACACACACACACACGTATGTGCACACGCACGCATGCACACACAATCCTTCTGAATGCAATATTATCCTTTGCTACTCACTGTTGGAATGTGAAGCATTCCCCACAACGTTCCACACATCCTCTAATATCAATGAGGCGAGGAGGAGGAGAGGAAGAGGTGGAATGAGTCACAGACAGGAATGAAAAGAGGCAGTGGAGATGGAGAGATATATGAGGAGGAGGACAGAGAGAAAAGCCTTTGCCAGGATGTGTGCGTCTCTCTTCTTCGAGTGTCCATCATGCTGTCACTTTTTCCAGGCTGGATTTGGGAATCTTTTCTGATGTTTTTTCCCAGCCAAGAAAAACTGGATCTTGGGTTTCTGCTCTGCCTGCGCATTACACACAGCATGGTGGAGCTCTCACAGCTTAGAGTGGAGCCAGGAGATTCCACAACACGACAATACCTGTCCGATTGTGGATCCCACTGCACCTCTGGCTATCTAGTCATAACTGTCTCTTTTAAACATATCGCACACTGACGTGTGTGTGTGTGTGATTCTCAGGTCGGAATCGAGTGACACTTTAGACATGCTCTCTGGGAAGCTACAAGCCATCGAGGACGTCGATGAGCTTACTAGACTGGTAAGTATACAGCACAATACGCAGAGTCACACAAGACTCCTTCACAATCACCCGTTCCATTTCCACACACATGCACACTAGTGAAAAGACAGTCAGGTTTTTATCACTCACACAGCTCCGTCGGTCCACCTCTTTCTCTTGTCTGTGTCTCTGTGTACATTTGTGTTGCTGTCCACTCGTGAGTGGTCCTGTCCCACTTCTTGTAGTGGAGTTGTAATGGGTGCCTGTGTGTTTCTGTTCAGCTGCGCGGAGCCAGTGAGTATGAGGAGAGGAAGCTGATCAGGGCAGCTATCCGCCGCCTGCGAGACGAGGAGGGACAGGGTGAGTGTTCCAGAGGAGGAACAGGGAGAGAGGGGGAGGAGGTAGACGGAAAAAGTTAAGAACAGGATGTTGATCCTGAACAGGCCCATGGTGCTCTGGGTGTGATTCAGTGTGACCCAGTTTAAGTGGTGAGGCAGTGTGTGTGTGTGTGTGTGTGTGTGTGTGTGTCTAGGTGTGGTATACATGGTAAGTGGTGCAGATCTTACCTGTGATGGGGGATCAGATAGTGGATTCCTGCCATTCCATATCCCTGTCTGGTCTATGTGAGGCCCCTGTCACCCACACTGGTTAGGAGAGACTCAATGACGTGGGGAAGGTGTGGCGCACACACACACACGCACACACACACACACGGAGGGAGGGAGCTACACACACACGGAGGGAGTGAAGTACACAGTATTCCCTGCTACCTGATAAGGAGGACATGTTGGGACACCTCTCTCAGATAATCATGTCCCCTGTCACCCAAGTTCTCGCTTTTAACCTCTTTCTCACTCTATTTCCATCATTTTACTCTCCCACTGCCTCTACCCACCTCTCATCCCCTTTTTAATTCAGCAATTTCAGGCCATTATAGACTAGGTAGGTCTTCAGAAATGGCACCCATTATAGACTAGGTAGGTTGGTTTGGAACCTGTTCCTTCCTCCTTTACTCAGTTCTCAGTCATTACCAGCGTAACCACACGTCTCCCTCCCTGCTCAGCCGTTGTGGGTGTATTTCTGTGTTAGGTGTGGGTCTGTATGTGTGTGTAACACGTTGGCTGTGGTGTGCGTCTCAGGAGCGGTGGAGAAGGGGAGACCTGCTGGTCGATTCCTGGAGCCAGAGACCCTGGAGACCCATAGCAATCTGGGAGCAGGGGTGAGTACAGTGAGGGGTCTCTGGGGGGAGGAGGGGTCTCTGCCTCAATAATTTATACAAAGATCTAAAGCTTGAAACAAAGAGTGAGTATGTTGCAACTTACATCAACTTTCATTTGCAAAAATAAGCACAGCACAGACTAATTTGTGGGTGTTGAGTATATGTTTGCACGGCAACAGTGACCGTTGAGGTTTTTCTGCTGCCACAATGAAGAATGCAGCAAACAAAAACACCCAGGCATGTGACTGGGCCAGACACTGTGTCATGAGTGTGTCCTTACCATGTCCCAAAGACATAAACTGTCTGTCTGAGTGCCAGATGAGACACACACACACACACACACACACACACACGCACACACCGCAGTGGCTGCCACGACACAAGGAATGTATTTTTCTTTCTTCATTCCACATTCATTTTTTGGCTAAGACCTACACCCAGAAAGGGAAGGAAATTTGCTCATGGCCTGGCGTTTTGTAGAAGCAGTAAATCCAGGGTGATATGAACACCAAGCCAAGCCTGTCATTTTACACATGACTATTTACACAGCCTGTCACTCACACACTCCGGCACCAGAGGTGTGTGTCTTGACGTGTGGCGTGGCTGTGCGTTTATGAGATTGGAAGTTATATATTCTCTCTCTGCCTTTCTATATCTATCCCTCTCTTCTCTTTCTCCCTCTCAGGGCTGAGACTGGAATCTCTTCAATTTTGGTTCGTAGAGGCCCCCTTGTGGTTAGTGAAACAAACAACTGGATTGTTAAACCAAATGGTGTCTTTTCAAAATGATATAATGAGATTTTTCCTGTGTAAGCATTACAGATTGACTGATGATTGCAGTGCACTGATAATGTCTTAATGACATCACTGTAAAGCGGCTTATCGTCTGTGAGAACTCATCTGGGGCCAGATGGTATCTTATCAGGGTTGTTTGATCAGTTTGTGTCTGGACTCGCTTTGATGAATGCTCTGTTTTCTAATCAGAGGATTTCTGTGGGAACAACTTTAGTTAATTAAAGTTAATTCCTATTGTATGCAGTAATTCCTTTACGGTTTGTGAAGGTGAAGGAGGGTGAGTCTGTCCAGCTTAGCTGAGTAGTATAGTCACAATAACAGAGAAAAGTTAGTCAAGTGCTCTGATAGTCTTGTTGGCTCATAACAAAATGCATTGACGTCAACAACTGGTTCACTTTTGTGGTATTTCCTTTTAGAGGCTGATGTTGTTAGTCATAGATTTTGGCACCCTAAATCCTTTGCTCTATTGTGTGAAGATGAAGCTACAGTATGTAATTGTTCTAGGCCAGAGTAACAGGATTTGGTGGCAGCCCCTGTGTGTAAGGTCTGTGAATGTGTGTCTAGACAGCTGTCCTTGACTTTTAAATGTTTTCTATATGTCTGTGTTGGGAGTGTGTCCTGTATGAGTATCCATTGTATATTTGAGTGTGTGTCTGAGTTCAGTGTGTCTCTTTTTTGTTTCTTTGTGCCTGTGTGTTTTAGAGTCTGGCTCTACTGACAGGAAGTAGGATAGCATTTTGGGGTCATGGGGCACACAAACATACAGACCCATCTACCTCACTTCTTCTCAGACAGGGGGCTCAATGCTCAGATAATGGGGCTGATCTGGCCCTCATGCTGTGTCTAGAGAGCCACAGGTGGGGTGAGGGGGCAGGGGTGAGGGGGGGCAGACAGACAGCCCACCAGCTGTGTTCCAGTAGTTCAGTCTGCTGTAATGGGGACGTGGCCAAGAACAACAGCAGCCACTGGCAGCAGGGCTCCTTCCACTTGCATCACAGGAGCGGATCTCTTTGAGCTGCAGTCGATTGTGCTAGGGCAGATGGAGGCCTCAGATAGTAGTCTATAGATCATAAGCACGCACTCACACGCACACACACACATTGAGTGTAGAAGTCTACGGCAGCCACCTACATACACACAGAGGATCAGCTACTGACCTCAGTTGATGCATGAGAACAGTTCAAATGAGAATACAATGCATACATTTCATCATTGGTGGGAGTTTTATTTATTTATGTATTGTGGCTGTTGGATCTCTGCTCAGTTTTTCACCAGACACCAGTGGACCTGCTAGTGGTTATTGATGACTATGTTCATAATGAATGTGCTTGAATTGAAGGGGATAACTGAGGTAAAAGCTTCCATCTGGCCAGTAGAGAGAGAGAGAGCATGTTGGAGACGTACAGTGTTGCTCAAATCTGTAATTACATGTATGGGTGAAAGAATGTTGGCTTGAAGAAACAACTTTTGTGGGACAGAAAAGAAAAACATTAATTTATTTTATGTAGCCTCAATTCTAAGTGCAGATGTTTCATGCTGTAGTTCTCTTTTGTCTGAAATAACTTGCCAATTAAGACAGTCACAACTGGCAAGAACAAAGGAGTTAACCTTTGTCAAAACAAAGGACAAGACTGTGTCAACCAGGCGCCCACTAACCTATAAGAAAAGTGAGAGAGGGTGAAGGAGAGGGAGCCCTGTGGAGACAGAATGGGAGAGGGGGGGAAGTTCAGGGAGTGGCCTCTTAGTGTAAGAGTATGTGTGTGGTGTAGGAGTGTATGGTGACTTGGGGAGTAGGGAGGCAGAGTAGAGGACGTCTTGACTACGACAGGGAGTGCTGAGAGAGAGAGGGACAGTAGAAGGAGCAAGGAGAAAAGGTAAAGGACACATCCTTGTTTTCCATTCACAGGTCTAGCTCTCCACTCTGTGACCTCTCTTTCTTTCTATTTCTCTCTTCCTTTAGACTATTACCTGCCTGCCTCTACCTGCCTCTGAGCTTTAACTACAAATATGCTATATAGCTGTTCACCATAATTAACAGTATAATGTATGTATATTCCTAAAACATAATTTGAAAGCAAATGGTAGCCTGGGGTAGTGTCTCTGTCAGTGGCCAGGTGTGTATAGAACAGGGAGGGAGGGAGGGAGAGAGACTGAAGACAGTCTTGTTTGTTCTCTAATCTGATCCCATCATAAACCTGCACTGTAACAAACTAAGTAAAGACCTACAAGAGATAACTGGGCTGAGAGAGAGAATCGTGAGGTACTGTAACTGAAAAATGGGACTGAGCCTTATGGGTGAATTCTGTGTGGCTTGTCTCTTGTCCTGTGTGTCTGTCTGAATGATGAAGAAATGATTGCTACCTCATTCCTGCTACTGTATCTCACTTATTGGAGGTGGGCCGAGTGTGTGGCTTCACGGGTTTTGCCATGCAGTAATGGAAAATGACCCTGTCAGACTCCCCTCATCCATGTGGTGGAAAATGAGCCCGTTCAAACCCAGGTAGCTAATCCCTGGTGTGGCTGGCTCTCTGCTTGATGAAAGCTAAGGCTGTCCTCTCAGCCTTATTGTTGTTTTTGTGGCTGCAAGGGTTCAGAGGAGTCCAGATGGCCCACGCCTTGGCTGTGGTCAGGCCAGAGGACAGTTGCCATGTTTGTGTTGAGGAGGCAGAACCTTCACAATTACAACTCGACACAAACACCAAACAGCCTCCTGAGGCCAGATGAGATGACCTGTGTGAGGTCAGGACCTGCCACAAAAGCACAGCTCAGAGCTGCTCAGGGTGCTGGGTGGGGTGGGACTGGGTTGGTTGGTTCCACTCAATCAGGTCAGGTCTGCTCTGTCAGGGCCAGAGACCAGAGAGAGGCCGCTAATTACAGCGTGGGATTGGCAACAGGTCCTGAGATGGGCTCTGTCTATTCTCTCCTTCACACACCACTTTATCTCTTTCTCCCCTCAGTCCCTGTGTCTGTGAGAACTATGTTCCCTGTGGTTTAGGGGGAGCTGTGAAATTATCACTGTCTGACAGTCTCCTGGTCGTGGCAAAGGAGAGGAGGGGGATAGGGAAGGGGAGGAGAGGAAGCGGCGGGGGTGGGGGGGGGGTGACAGTCTCTCTAATTGTGTTTCCATCTCACACGTCATTAACCCTCTCAGCCTCTTTGAATGAAAAACCCTCCTTAAGAGAAAAGTGTCATGAGAGCAATGTTTCTCGCTTTTCTTTTTCAATTCTTCAATTTTCGGTTATCTCTATCTATCAACCTAGCCTCTCCTTCCTGTTTGCTGTTGCAGCTGTTTAGCTGAAGTGTTTTTGTGAGATGATCAATGGCTGGTCCTGGCTCGTCACTCACAGGGTAATGATTCATTAAGCTGATCTCAGACCAGTGCTCCACCTCTTACAGTACACAGAGAATGAGCCTGTGTTTGTGTTGTTGTCTGGTGGGAGTGTGACTTCTGATTGAGCTACTCTCTCGTTATCCTCGACTCAACTCTAGGTGGGGAAGGTCATAGTCAATGGAGTAGAACCCATGAGGCAATTCTCACCTCTCCCTCTCAGGTGTTTGAGTTGTAGCAGGCTCTGTTTGCTCACTCACCTGGCACTCTCTCACCTCCCTCTGACCATAGGCTGATTTGATTAAAGGGATAGTACACTTTTTTTTTTTACACCTTTTATAGTCTGATGTTTCCTTACCCTGAAAGTAGTATATGGGCTAGGAGAAACTGTAATCCATGGTTGTTTTAAATAGCCACTGCTCACTCCAGCTAACTTTAGCCACAGCTAAGAAAAAATCTAATGGCGTGAATGGGAGCAGTAGACAGAATTCAATATTGCATGGCCAAATCATCTCAAATGAACTTTCTGACTTTGTTGGTAGTTACTTTGAGGTGATTTGGCCACAAATGTTGAACTTTGTCTCCTGCTCCCATTCACTCCAATTGACTTTTTCTTAGCGGTGGCTAAAGTTAGCTGAAGTGAGGACTGGCTATTTAAACAAGTGTGTCTGTGTGATTGTCAAACTTGAGATTTGGTTTTAATATTGATAGTGGTGTTACACTGCTCTATTTCTGACACAAACATGGTAGGATTGTTGTTTAAGGGTGTTTTAAGGTCAGAGTCAGAAGTTTAGAGAACAGTGAAGCCAGGGTTCTGGTTTTACTATTCTGGGATGTGTTTTGTCAAATACCTTATGGTTTTAAATACATTACTTACTGTAAAGTTATTTTTAAATGTCTAAATAAGCATGTGTAGAAACACTATAAAAGGGCCTGATTCTTCAACACTGTACCACAGATGCACTTTAGTGGAGAGGTTTGTGGGGCACTGGAGCTTTCTGGACGTGTGTGTGTGCGTGTGTGGAGGCCTTGGTGTTTGTACAGCTGATCCTCCTGTGGAGGAGCTGAAGGTCAGGCACCAGGGGCCCAACAGCAGGGGCAGCATCTACATCTTTCCCTCTCCTCCTTCTCCCCTTTCCTCTCTGTCTCGACCTCCCCACCTCTCCTGTTTCCTCTCCATATGCCAGAATGTCGTGCTGTCTCTCCTCTACGCTCTCCCTCCTGCTGTGTCCTTCCTCTATCAATGTAGATTAGGACCAGACTGTTTCTGCTGCCTGGCTGTGCACTGTGTGCAGCTCTGTCTGTCCTGAGGGCCAGACTTCAGGCTGACCTCTCACTCCTCCACCTTGGCCAGTGTCAGAGGTCAGATAGATGGGCTGCCCAGAGGCCAGGCAGATGCTCAACCAACCCAGTGCATTGGCTACACGCTGCAACCATCACTCCAGAGGGTCAACAGGTCAATGGGTGTTACAACTGAGTCACAGACTTCTTTGGTTATAGAATTCAGCTTTCAAGTGTGGGTTAGTTCACCTGCCGACAAAGGTGTGTTTGGCCAATGCTCTGAAGCTGTCTTTCCCAGGGTGAGAAGGGACAGGGTGGAGACATGAGGGGAGTGTTCTTATTATCTCAGCATGCCAGGCCAGGCCTCTCTCTTTGAGGAGTGTTAGACCCTGACGTATTACACAAGACTGCTCTGATTGTCCCATACAGGACTTTGCGCACCTGATGTTTTTTTTCACTGATCTGATTAGACCGTTGGAAGGGATGGTATGGGTGGGTGGTCTCTGTTCGATCTTGCCTGGGGCAGCTTGGAACATCATGTGAGAAGAAATTAAAGCTCCCTATTCCTTTGTCTATGCATTGAGGTGACGCATTGACGCATTGATCAGTGAGCATCTCTGATTTGCTGTTTTGTTTTTGCAGGACACAGAGAGGGAGAGCCTTGGTGAGCGAGAGCGAATCAGATCACAGATCCGGGAGCTGCGCAGCCACCAGGGCAGAGAACTGCACAGGACAGGTGAGGAGCAACAGTATTCAACACTGAAGCAGCCCTCAGCCATCCCTGAGGCTTGTAGAATAGCCAGTGCATATGTTTTACACACACACACACACACACAGGTTTAGTCACGACAGACACATACTGTAAACTGTTTAAAAACGGAACTGTCTGTTTAAATGTTTGTACTGTATATAAGGCATGTTTATATGGCACTATTTGCATTAGCTTAAGGGTCAAGTTTGGATAGGCGCTAAGATTTAACACATTGATTCAAACATCGCCTGTGTCTCCACATGGACCTCTCAATGCAATTTCCTCTAGACTGCTTGTGAAAATAGCCAGCCAATAGAGCCATTTTACTGTGGCGGAGGTCAGTGAGGTTGACAGGGTCAGCTTTGTTTTTAGCTCCTCTACAACCTTATTACAGGTTAGGGACACCACAGTCATGGGACTAATTGCTCTGGATTTGTGTGTGACGGAATTTCATTTACCACTGTGTTAGCAGACCTAAAAATAAAATGGAATTAATGAGTAATGACTTTACTAGGTATGAATGTGGTACTCCAACCTAAAACCTTGTGACTTGTACACACACTTCTAGACAATGATGAATAGGTTTTAAGGAGAAAAGAGTGCTGGGCTGGAGTGAGAGATGCAACCAAGAATGAGAGGAAAGAAGGAGTCTGAAAATTTGGTTATGGCCCGACTGGTTTGAATATGGCCCGACTGGTTTTGTTAAACAAACTTCCCTCTTTAGTATCTTGATCTGAGGTGGAAGGTGTTCAGGGAACCAAACCTAGATCATTGGTCCATAATAACTTAATGGGCACACAGGATCCTGCTCATCAACCAGTGTCTGTTACTGGGCTTATGGGAAGGAACAGGAATTTCAAAGGGGGAACACACACCTATAGTGATACCTCTACTCTTTCAAGCAGAACAGAGCAGAACTCTGTTTAACATGGCCCAGAAACACACAGCTCTCCCTGCCTTACTCTCGCCCTGCAATTAGGGCCGGGGTGAAGTCAGGGCTAGCAGCAGGAGCAGACCTCCAGAGAGCTGTGGGATTGTGGGGAGGAGCTGTTTGAAATGGACGCCGATAGTACAAAGACACAGGAAGTTTGTGGCTGGGAACGGACAGGATAGGGTGGGGTAGGTCAGTGGTGGTAGTGGTGTGGAGGGTAGTAGTGTCTTTTAACAGAGAGAAGGGGAGAGAAAGAAAAACTGGACATGGAAGATTGGGAGGGGGAGGGGGAAGGGGAGGGAGGGAGAGAGAGAGAGAGGTGTGTGTACGTGACTACCATGTACACATATCTACCTCTCCCTTACACATACGTTTAAACAAACTGTACAGCAGCATACTCTTGGACAAGTTAACACTAACACTCCATAGTATTAGTGACAAGCCTGTGGTTTAGGAAACTAGCTGTTTGCAGAGGGACAGAGTGGAATGCGTTCCGTTCCTCCAGTTTCCCAGGGAGCCACACTACTCAACTTTGAACTCCACGCTGAAAAGACCCCTTTTGTGTTTTTTGTTGTTGTTGTTGTTGCTGCTTCGTGTTTGTGTGTTCATTAATTCAGGGAAGGGCGAGCGGTCCACATTATGCACTCATATGGTTATTTTAAGACTAATCTCTCATTATCCAAGAGCAGAAGGGGTTTTCCCAGAAATCTTCACAACAATGCACAATGGACACACTACAAAGAGCAACAACACTAGTGCGAAAGGTCAAGAGATGTGCTCTGTTGCTGCCTTTCACTTCAACCATAATTCTGTTTTAATTGGAGATGACTTAAGCCCATCACTAGATAAAGCCTCTCACTGTGGTGTGGTCTGTCACGAGTCAGACAAGCAGGCATATTTTGTTTGTTGTGATGATGAAGTGAATGTGCATGATAGGCATGTCTCTTAGTCAAACCCTATTACACAACCATTCAATGCAACTAATCAACTGCCTTCATTTAAGCAGTGTAATGCTTCCTCCTGACCCAGGCATTGGAAGTTGAGAGAGGCTTCAGTGGCTTGGTCAGACCAGAGTGGGGATTCCCCTCAGGGATTTGGTTTGTAAATGATAGTCGTGCACGCTTTGTGAACCCTGTTTGCGTATTTGGATAGGACATGTAATGCTGTGTATGCTGTTAGAACACTGTGATTTTGTGAGCTTGACAGTGTATAGCCCCAAAGTAGCACCAAGGGGTATGAGTGTTGGAGAGACTGTGACTGTAGGAGGGGGTGGATGTGGGCACTGCAGTGTTTGGAGTGTGGTTTCCTGAGGAGTGGAGGAGGAATGAAGGAGGTTGGACACGGGGGAGGGGGAAGTACTTGTCCTAGTCTCTATTTCACCCCCACTTCCCCCTACACTTCCTGCATTTGGTTACCACCTAATGTTCCGGTACTTGCTCACTCTCTTACTCTCTGTCCGTCTGTCTCACTTACACACACACACACACACACATTGTCCAGGGATTGGAGGCTGGCGTAGAGGAAATGCCTACATCCCCTCATGTCTCCACGTGTCTCCTCTCTGATCCCCAGTGACGCTCTTACATATCTAGCTCTGTGCTCGGGGGGGCAGCGGAAGCCATTCATATCCTCAGACACCAAGTTCAGCTCTAACTGCTCATGTGACATTCCATCTTGCTTGTGTTAGTTCAGAGAAACAGAAAAGACATGCAGGAGTGCAAAGTACTGAAAACTGTTGTTGTGATTCCATAGGATGAATTCCTCTGTACTATAGGTACATGAGTATGTTCCACTTAGAGAGAGTGTGTGTGTGTGTGTGTGTGATAGATTCCAACTCAGGAATGGTGCTGGTCCTGGACCCCCTGGTGAGGGAGGAGGTCCCGGGGCCTCTGCTGAGCCTGCCACAGCGGGACCCTGTGACATCAGAGCCAGACGCAGTCCTGTCCCACCGCCAACGATCTGATTCTGGGGCCTCTGACCGCAGCCTGGCCTCGGTGCCCTCCAGGGCCCGTTTAGACTCTGGAGCTTCCGAGAAGAGCGTGAGTTCAGCCTTCAGGGCCAGACTGGACTCTGGAGCCTCAGACAGGAGCCAGTGTTCAGCTCACCGCAGCCGCCTGGATTCTGGGGCCTCAGAGCCCAGCATCAGCTCCTGCTTCAGACAGAGGCTGGACTCTGGCACCTCCGACTCCAGTGTAGGCCCACCACGACCCCGCCTGGGCTCTGAGGCCTCCGACAGCGCCAGCCTGCTGTCACGGAAACGGCTGGACTCTGGGACGTCTGACCTGAGCGTGGGTGTGTCCACTGTTGGGCGCGGCCGAGTGGACTCCTCCAGCACAGACTCCGAGGTTGAGGGCAACAACCTCCGTCCAGCCAGCCACCCAGCCCCACCTAGCCACAACATCTCTGTCACTGACCCTGACCGTGATCAGTCTGATGGGGCCGTCTTATCCAGGAGAGTTCCAGGCTCCCACAACGGCCTGCTTAATGGTAGTGCCAGAGGAAAGATTGACATCCAGGAACAGAAGGTACAGCTTACAAACTTGTATATCAGATGAATGCCCATCAGCAATGTGAACATTAAAACATTGGATCATGAACACACACTGTGTTCCGCTGTACCAGAAAGAGTAGTAGAATATTTATGCATAACCCCACTAGAGGGGGCTGTTGAGCTGTGTTGCATCAACTGGCTGCAATGATCATTCACACACCATTTCTCAGCAGCACCACACTGGCAGCAATAAACATCTCATGTTTCTCTGAACATGTGCTAAGTCCTGTTTGTTTGACTCTGGTTACTTGGCTACATAAACACACTCAGTACCTTAGAACTGGTCCAAACCTTTGCTTTGTTGGGTTGGTTCTGGTTCACTTCTGGTCTCTGTCTCCTCCACCTACTGTCAGGACGGGAGACACAGCAGCTGGCCAGTGGTCTGTGTCTCCTCAGCCCACAGCACCGGGAGTGCTGAACCCCCAAAACAGACAAACACACAGGCTGGAGATGGATGCTTCTGTATTCACATTCTGTTTCGTTTGCTGAATACCTTCATCAAGGGGCTTCAGTCACTATGACTTGTTTACCCAACGCAGGCTCCAGGCTGTTTTATAGAACCCTATAATACACTAATGCACAGTGTGTGATTGTCCACCATGGCCCGCTCTGACAAAAAAAGAACCCTGCAGTCTGGCTCTAAACACTGTTACATAATGAAAACACTACCCGGTCGTCTGCATGTGTTCACATGGATGTCACCATGGCTATTCTACTCTCTCATCCCAATGTCCCCCCCATGAATCTCATGTGTCTCTGTCTCTCTCAGGTCACTCTCAGCAGAGATTCTACACTCACTCCTCTCAGTAAAGCAAAGGATGCAGGTAAGCAATTTTATTGTACACACACAAACACATGTACAGTACAGCACACACACACACACACACACACACACACACAATGGTGAAGGTTTGCAGTTGGACTTGACATGAGGGAGCTAAGTAGTCAATGAGAGCAGATGCCTGTCTCATTAATGGGACTTTACTGTGGAACTCGTAAACGGTGTTGATAACATCACGCCAGAGGAGAATGGGCCTGGAGGTCTCTAGTGCTCCTGAGTTACAGCTTTTCCTCTGATATCAAGACGTCCTGCCCCACTATCATCTTAGTGGCTCCCATCCTGAGCTGGTGCAGCCACAGGGCCAGCATGACCGTATAGGGCCAGTCTCACAAGGGTAGGGGTGATGGTGCACCTCTGGAGGAGTAGATGGAGAGAGAGTACTGTGCAGGATCCTCTGCCGTGTGCGTGTGCGTGTGTGTGTGTATATGTGTGTGCTTCTCAGCACACTGTTCCATGTAAACATTGATTTGTTGCATAGCAACACATTTTTTGCCTCAATAAAGGGGACATCCATGTATACCTTCACTTCACTCTATTTTGTTCTCTCTTTTGTCTTTGGCTTTGGGTCGTAAAAGTTTGGCCCTAATTTCAGTCTCATCTTTCTTTTCTCTGTGTTGTTCCCTATGTGGTCACAAGAGCAGTGGCTTTCAGCCACCACTTTCCTCTACATGACCTTTGATTAGCTCATAGTACTTAGCATCTCCTAGGACCTTAGAAACTCACAGGAATGGTACAAATCTTTCAGCTTATGACCAAAGAGGAGGAATGGAAAAGTGGAAGCATGAGGGAGGGGGATTCAAGAAAAGATGGGGGCTGGAGTGAGAGAAGGGGAGACGAAACGAGGGAGGGAGGAAAGGGATTTGAAGAGAGCTTTTGGAGGAGGAGACCATGAGTAGTGTTCTGAGTGTACTTTGAGTTTTGTGGATTTAAGGCTTATTGCCATGAAGACGGCTGTGAGATGCTTCCACATCTCTTTGGGCGTCAGTTGCACCGGATGTATTGGTGATGAACTAACCAATGTTATTATTTTAGTTACGTCTTTGTATGTGTTCCTCTGCGTGTAAATAATTTTCACTCATGCACTCTGTCTCTGTTTTGCAGTGCCTGAGAAGAAAGAGATTGTGTTGGCCCCATTCAGCAGGGCCAACTCTGTGAGGGACAGGATGCGTAAGTTCACAGAGCCCAGCCCCAGCCCCAGTGTCCCGGCTCTGAAGAGGGGCTCTCTGAGGAACGGGACAGGCCCCAACGCCACCGGCCAGACCCCCCTAGTCCGAGCCAACCAGCTGTTTGGAGACAAGAGACCAGAGGCAGCAGGGACCACAGCAGCATCCATCAGCACCCCAGCAGACAGGCCAGGGAGGCCCCATGTAGGCTGCACATCCTACTCTTCATCCTCCTCCTCCTCAGAGAGCCTAGTCCAATGCCAGGGCTTAGCTCAACAAGGGGGTGTGTCCAACAAGCCTCTGTCCTCAGCTGCCCAATCCCTGAACACAGTGGGCGGGACGAGGCGGCTGGATGAAAAGCTGAGGCACGCCTCTGGCGACTCAAAGGAAGAGAGGACCCCAGGGAAAGCAGTTGTACAGCGGGACAGCCAGGGAGAGGCAGACCCCGACATGAAGACCTTCCTTACTATCGAGATCAGAGATGGGCGCACCAGCGGTGCCTCACCCTCTACCTCCTCCTCCTCTAGAGCCAACATTGCCCCCATCGCCCCACGCATCACCACCAATGCTGTGGGACAGAGAGCAGGTAGGAGCATCAACCCCAAATCTACACTCCAGCATCACTGTATGGGCACATGGGGCAATAGGAATGACTTGGGATGTGAAGAGTTGTCAGGTCTTGTGTGGGCCTTTAGTTAGCTGTCAGGTCAAATCATGCATGCATGTTGAGATCGGTCTTTGAAACCACAGCTGCTGTATATCTTGTGTACGTTGAGTCTCCTGTCTCCTGTGTCTTGATCAGTGCTCTGGTTACCAAAGGAGACAGAGTGCCTGATCTTGAGTCCACCAATAAACCCTGTAATCCCTCTTTCATCTTACAGTAGATAAACAAACATTGCCAGTGGAACACGCAGGACTGTGGCATTGTGAAGCCATACAGCTGAGTCTACTGCAGTGCTGTATACTGTATACAATATACTGGCTGTGTGTGTGTGTGTGCGGAGGCAGTGCAGATATGCATCCTTTGGCCCAGCTCCGTCCCAGAATGCTAATCTCAGCCTTCAGATCACCCTGGAATCCCTGTTGCCGTGGGAGACCAGAGACGCCAGAGGGTCTGTCACAAGAGATGAACTCTGAGATGTGGACAGGCAGGTCAGGGCGCGCGTGTGTGTGTGTGCGGGACAGAGGTCTGAAGTGGGTATGACAAAAGCATTGTCACTGTGATGGGCACATGGTGGGTGTGGAGGGGGGTGAGGCCAATGGTATGGGAACAAGGACACACAACAATGGGCAGTTGTCTGGCCTGACGGCACAATACTGTCTCTCTATGGCATTCCTGTAGAGTGAGAATACCAACATCCACAACAGAGCAGTCCATGTGCCACTCAGACTTACACACACACACACACACACACACACACACACATACAGTACACACACTACTACAACTCAGTGCATGTAGGCCTATGTCTTTCAATATTTGTCTGTCTGTCTCTGTACAGTACGTTTTGGTGTCTTTGTGTGTGTCAGAAGCAGCCTGGTCACAGCTGCTGCTGTGGAGATCTGTCCAAACACACAGTCTTGAGTTCTGGCTCTTTCTAGCAACCATGACCTCCAACCCAAACAGTTTACTTAAGACCCTGCCTGAGGCATGTCTATTACAGTCAGCACCAATGAGCCTCTTACACCCCCACCCCCCCTCTGACAGCTCCACTGGCCTTCTTCAAGAGGTCTGCACTGTTGCTTTTAATGGCTTTGGGCTCCTTTTTTGGAAGCTTACTGACTGAAGACAGGCTTGGAAAATGTCTTGTGTTCACCCAGCAGCGCTTTACAACAGTCTAGAGTGCACAATACCCTACGCTGGTCTGCATTACACAGGTATCTCAGTTTCCCAACTGTGCTTAGACTGACAGAGCTCCTGTCTTAAAGTGCGTGCGTGCGTGCGTGCGTGATGCAGACCCGTGTAGTGTGACTCATACACCCACGTGTGTGTGTACCCGTGTGCATGTGTTCGCAGGTCAGACGGAAATATGTGTATGCACTTGGAGGAGGATGAACATGACTGTTTATGTTAGCGGTGGCTTTGTCCATACTTGTGACTGACTCATTAGACATGAAACCTCACTGTTTATGACACCATGGCAGTTTATGTAACTGATTAATGGCCACCCCCCCAGCACACTGTGGAGCCATAGGCACATCATGTATACATGTACAGTATACATGAAATATGGACTTATGGGATAACACATATCTGCTTATGTCTAAGCTCACTCACTGGTGTGGTGTGACACTATTTTAAATGACATCATTTTATAGAGCTTTTAATATTTCAACCTCAACTAATGTTTATGTCTCTCTCCTTGTCAGAATTGACCCTGGGCCTGAGAGCAACCCCCTTCAAGATGTCCTCTTCCAGCCTCACCTCAGGATCCTCCTTTAAGGTACTGTGGCATTCTATGGGGTCTGACATTTTCATGCCTTCAGAGGTTACCACAAAAAATAATTGTTAAATTTAAGTTAAATACACCCTTTTTACTGTCATGAAGCACTTCGCTTAAAGGCCCCTAAAGGAAGTGTCTGAGAGGCATAATGAGAAGTGGAGAGGCAGAGAACGAGAGAGAACAGGGGAGGACTTGGTGTTTATCAAACACAGAGTGGGTAGCTGGTCACATCTGTCCTTGTAGGGTATGAGAAACACACAGAGGGAGGGAGGGAGGGGCACTCGGCACTCTTTCCATTCTCTCTGTCCGTCCCTCCTGAGATGTATGTAGGAGATGCTTCCTAAATTACACCGCTGTCTTCATCCACACCATTAAGAGGCCCTTCTACCTCCCTGAAGTCCTAGCCTCTGAACTGGGTGATGGCACACACTCATCATCACAACTCTTCCAATGCTTCCTAAACTGGGCCCCTCAACCCCTCACCCCTGGTTGTTGTGTGCTGATTGGGGGAGAGAGAGGCCAGGTTCAGTGTGATTAATGACGATTTCTCCAGTCAGGTAGTTAAGTATAGTTGGTAAGGAAAGGAAAGAGAGCACCCCCACCCAACCCCACACAGTTAGAATGTCCTTGGAGTGCCTCCCCTTCCCATCCTCCATTAAGGAGATTCCCTGTGGTGGAGTGAAAGTACTGTAGTAGAGAAAAGTGTGTCTAGTTTGCTCCATAATGGTCCTGTATTCCACTACCCATGCCGAGTGGGACAGTAATCTGGTCAGGGGATCAGGGCACTGGGGTGGGGGGGGGGTGGGGGGGGGGTTGGTTGGTTAAGGTGATGCACAGAGACTGTCTCCATCGGTTAGCCCTGCAGTACACATACACCCAGACAGATAAAGACACAGATAGGAGACTCTCACACACAACAGAGAGATCCGCTCAAGCAGACTGAGAGGGGAAAGAAGACATTTATTCTGTTCTACTGAAGATTAAGTCCATGCTTGACTGATCTAAGCATTATCAGGATAAATAGGTACAGTATCTGCAGTGTTACTGTATATGTTTTTGAATGACATTTAATTTTAATTTCAGTTTCTCCAAAATGTGAGGGAGACATTGTGCATTGTGAATGTCATGGATAGAGCCATTGGATTATTTTAAGATTCCAAGGGATTTACACACAGATTTTTACCAGGCTGCACCAAGAAACTTTTCAGATTAATTCCCTCTTGTGGTGATTTTTAAATGTGTGTTGTTTAGCGTAATTCCAGTTGCTTGTTAATAAGACTAAAGTCTTTTTTTGATGCAGGGCAATCTCACTGTTAGTGAAAGCAAGCCACCAGCATGGTGCGGATTATACAGTAGCATCAGTTTCAGTTACCGTTGGCTAAGCTCTAAATTGTTATTATGCTGCTAATGCGGTTGTTATACATAGCTGTCAGGGGGTGGGTTGTGCCTTTGAACTTGACACCTGCAGCAAAGTGTAGTACCTTTTAACTTTGAATGGCAATGATGTGGGTGACGCAGCATGAAAAATGTATACCCTAGGCTAGGGTAATGACTCAGCAATACCCCAGTCTGTATACCCCAACTGTGGGGATGGGACCCGGTGGGTTTCCTTACACTCCCTGGGCTCTGAATGTGATCAGGGGGACTGCAGTTAACCTTGATTTGCTGGACTTAATGGGAGGGGGGGTTACTGGGCACACATGAAAATAGCCTGGCTAATGAGATTGTGAAAACACTGGCAGACGCCATTTCGCTCTAGGTTAGCGTCAAGCAAGGGAGAGCTGGGCTACCTTCCGCCATGGGTCCAGAGCTGACCACCTGTTCTTATGCTCCCTCAGACCTGTGGAGGTTCAAGGGTGTGTTAGAGAGTTGTCACAAGAATATATCTGTCTCCCATTGATAGTTCTCCTCATTCACATTCAAAAGTCCTTGGTAGCTCATTTACTGTAGTTTATGAATAGACCTCTTTGGGATGAGTCTTGTAATCAGAGATGTGTGATAGGGGAGTTGTTTTGTTCTTGTGTTTTATTTCTCAATCTTTATTGATGTTTGGGAGAGAAGCAGCCCCTTTCTGATCTGTGTGGGTGGTCTCTGGTTCCTCTCTGGTGGTCTGGTGGCCTGTCTTACTTTCTACTCATTCCCAACCCGTACCATTTCCTTAATGACAGCTCATGTTCAGATATACTTTTTTTTGTGAAGATTACGATATGCAGATAGAGTAGCGTAGCATTGGACATTATAATAGCCCATCAACTCCGGAGAGGGAGGAAGTGTGTGGGAGAGGGTCAGAGATAAGAGGGTGGACGGGATGGAAGTAGAAGGTAAAAAAGAGCTGGAGGAACTCTTTGAATGAGAAGGAACTCAGGGGGGAAGGTGAAATGAAGATGGAGACCAAGAGAGAGTGAGGCAGATGGCGTGATAGAGGTTAAATGACTGCTTTTGGAATTGCTCCAGAGTAATGATAAGCAGAGAGTGAGAGAGTGTATGTGTGTAACAGGTGAGACAGACCACTGGGGTTATTGATGCCCATGTCTGCCCTGGCCTAAGTGCCCACAGCTGTGCCCGCTCATCTCTGCCACCCATCCAGGCTGTCTGCTGCCCCCGTGCCCTCAGGCATAAATAATGCCACCGCTCTGCCTCAGAGGCGATGATGGACAGTCAGTGGCTCTTCCACAGGCATGGAGATTACTGCAGAGCCCTCAGTCACACTGGTAACGTTTACTGATGGACTGTCAGCAACAGCAGAACTAAAATCATTTGTCAGCAGACCTTTAACACAGACACAAATGGGTTACCCAAGCAGTTCACCTGTGCCCCTGAGTATGGCCCCTGTGCTAGGCTTTATGGAGGAAAGAAGGGAGGGAGAGATTCAAAGAGAGTACTATTGTAGGGATGAGCCTAATGTGTGGGGGTTTTGTGACCTCAGTCAGAAACATCATGTTTTAGTCCTGGTGTTCTGTTGCCAGCTATATTTAAACCTGTTCCCTAAGATCATGTTTCCCATTGTGCTCTTCTGTGGACGTGTTCGGATTAAAGTCTCTACGTTGCTTTATTGGTGAGGTCTGGATAAAGCTGCTGCTATTTTTAGACACACTCTTGTAAATAACTTGCCGCGGGGTCACAACAGCCAAAGACATTGTCACTTGTGTGAGGCAGACGCAATTAATGTCTACTTGATTCACACATTCACATGCCTACTCTCAGATTTACACCTAGCATTAGACATACAGGACATCCTCAACATTCATGTGTACAGTGTCGACTCTGCCTCTTTGTCTATGACTCTCTTTCTCCCTCCTTTTTTTTTCTCTCTTCACTCTCTCTCTCTCACTCACTTTCTCCCTTACACACACAAACACACACTCCCTGCTGTGGCGCTGTATTGTATTTAGGCCCCTCCATGTCTGTGTGACCCACTTCCCCTGGCCACAGCAGTCTCTGCTCTCTCTCTTCTCTCTGGCCTCTTCCTAGAAGCTGCTCTTTCCTCTTAATCCCAGGAAGTCACCACTCTCCAGGGCCAGCAGCCCAGTGACGGCTACTATGTACTATCAGGGGACAAAGTAAATGAAGAGGTGCTCAACGAGACCACCATGTCACATGAATCCTGCTTTTCCCAAAGGCTAAATGTTTCCACTTTAAAATTGGAGTTCAATATGGCTGAGACATCAGTATGGAGAGTAGGTAGTCTCTTCATTGAATGTCTATCAGGTTAGCAAATGACCCATTGGGAGACATTATGGGTAAGTGAGTATAGATAGGTAAACGTTTAATAGGTTCATGAATTATCCTGTGTTTTCCTGTTGTGTGTGTGTGACAGTATACCACTCAGTGCTTTGCAAACCAGTTGCACACTATGATATTGTGCTTAACCACTGTGTGTTATGTGCTTATAGTGTTATGTTAACTCTGCAGGTGTGCCACACACTGTTGTGTCACCTGTTACACCTAATACATTGTAGTTAAAATAGTGTATTCATGCACACCTACAGTACTGTAATATCCTGAAATTAGAATCACTTCGCTTTTGAAACATGTACATAAACATACTGTATGCAGGACCCACACACTCCCATAAAGAAACATACACACATCAGCACTCTCTCGGAGCATTCAGCCTGACACACAAAGCACTTGAGGCATGCACACGTACTGTAACTGTGAGCAGCAGCTGGTCAGATTACTGGGATATTCTATTCTATTAGCAAGTCCTAAACACACCCTGTGACTCTCCAACCAGCTACACGTCGGAGACCAGGGCTGAGCTGTCCTTTTCCAAGAACCTTCCCCACGTCCAGCCAGAACCAAGGCCCACTTGTCCATTCTCCACATTGGCCACCATCTCTCACTGTGTATAAACTTCTGTCCTCTAGGTTAACCATCCTGCAGGTAGTCTGTTCATGCAACCCAACCTGTCAGGCTTCAGAGGCTGCAGTTTGTCAGATACAGTTTTGGGGGAGTAAAACTCCACAGCTGAGCTTTACCAGTTCAGTCCAGGCCCTGAGCCCCATCCAAAGCTCCAGTCGCCTGCCAATCGAGGTGTGAAGGACAAGGGCTTGAGAGTGGGAGGGGTTGGTGGGTTTCTGAATTGTTGCCACCAGTATTCCCCCTGGCCCCCACCAATCCCCCAGGCCTGCCTGGCTCAGTGGAATAATAGTTGGCCCAGTGATAAATAGACATGTCTATGGCACCTGAGAAAAAAAAGGAGGTGGGGGCCTCTGCTGCCTTGGAAACGGGATTCCATGCATGCTCATTGGCTGCCAGGGACTGGGTCACTAAAGAGGGGAGATTTGTGGGGGGGTATAAAGAACGCAACGTTGTTTTGGAGGGTCTCTATAAACAGGTCTGTCCTCCTCTGCCTGGGGCTACTAAATAGCTAACTTGGATTTGAAACTCTTTATAGTCGAGTATTTGTTCTCCAGTGCAGACTTTGCATTTCATCTAAGCGGGATTGGACTTTTCGTGTGATTGGTGACATTGGTTGCAGTTAGCCACCATGCCAGGTGTTAACCTCGACTTCCTACCAGCCATGGAGGCACCAGGGGCCCTGGACAGCCCAGACAGTCTGTGTGCTGAGTCTGGTCTGGAGGCTGTGATCGGAGACCTGCTGGCCCAGGAGGAGGAGGAGGAGGAGGAGGGTGAGGGGGGCGAATGCGGGCTGGAGCTGACGCTGCGCTGTGCAGTGGGGGAGATCCACACTGACCTACAGGCCTTTGGGAAGCGGGTGGATGCTCGGCTGGAGGAGGCTGTGGGGCGTGTAGCTCCTCTGGCCACTGCTCTGGCCAGCCTGCAGGAGGAGAACCTGAGGCTGCGCATCCAGCAGGAGAGGCTGGCCAGGCAGGTGGAGGCCCTGTGCCAGGCCCTGGGGCTGCCTGATCCCCTACCCATCACACCCTTCTGCCCTGAACCCTCGCCCATCACCCCCCACAACACTGATAGTCCATCCAGCACAGCCCTGGACCCTGAAACCTGTCCCAGGGCACCCCAGGACTCGGACTCCCTGTCCAATGACCAGGAAGTCTCGCTAAGCGCGCCTAATGAGCCAGACCCTGAACCCAAGACAGCCCCAGTCTCTCACCCTCCCACCTTCGCTACACGTCGCTCCTCCTCCACCTCCTCTTTGGTAGGACTAGGAGGTGTCTCACGCAGCAACAGCATGGTACGGCACTCTCTTACTGGCTGTATCAACCCCTTCCTACCGTAATCCTTATCATCCTCATTTTAAGCCTCTTTGCTCTTAAAAGACTCTCTATTCCTCCTCGTTCGATGACAACTTGATCTTTTCTTCTGATATCTTCTGATATTCATGTTTTACCTATTACCTTTATGTCTCTCCCTTCTAGCTACAGTACTAATGAGAAATGGGACCTTAAGTACTGTGTATAAAGATGGTTTACTGACCATGGAGTGAGTTCTATGATCAAAATTGTTTCCTAATAGTCAAGATTAAAGGTTGTCATGACTAGACTATGGTTATATGGTCTATTCTCAACCTGGTGGATGTTGTGAATTCAGGGCTGATTTTCATTTGCATCATTGTGGAGCAGTGAATTTATGTTTGTGCCCTGTAGCCCTATCCTCCCACATTTTCCATCCTCTAACTTGAAATCCTCAAAATGGGATCTACATTTCCATCTCTGTTTTGATTTTCCCACAGCATCCTTTCCACTCCCACCCACAAAGCCTGACCTTCTCTATTTTCTCTCACTCTTTCATGCCAGCCCCTCTGGTTGTTCTGTGAGCATGCACGGTGTCTCTGAGGTGTTCCAATCCTTTAATCCCATAGATTTTTTTGTTTGTGGAGGTGCCTTGGCAGCACACAGAGAGAGAGGGAGAGAGTGAGGGAGTGTGTGTGTGTTTGATTGTGTTATGTTCTGTCGGGGGGAAATATTATGAGGGGATATACTTCCTACTGAGGGAGGAAGCAACTTGTTTGCTGTCATTTAATCCTCAGAGTAACTTCCTGACTGTGACACCCCCTGGTCTACTGCCCAAACATTAGACTCCTTAGATATCTGTAGCACTCTCATCCTAAAATAGGTCCAAAACATTGTGTTGGACTGCATGTGGATCTTTCAGGAACTCCTCACCTCCACAACATTGATTCATAGTGTGGCTGGAGTCCTGGCTCCAGTCCTGGGTTCAAGTCAAGGTTCTTGGTCTCTGATTATGTCTCTAATGTGTGTGACCACACCATTAGGCCCACTGTGGTTCAGACTCTTTTAGGAAGAACCTAAATTAGTTGGGTACTGGAGGATAAGGAAAGCCTGATATGCTCCTTGGCCTTCTAGGGGCAGAGTGATCCAGAACCATGCGTGCTGCTGTAGACCAGGTCAAGCGGGTCAGCTGTGTGTTGTGGCTGTGGTTAAGAGAGCTGAGCCAAAGAGCTGCCAACTGGAGGCCCTTCTCACTTTGCACTCTGTTGCCCTCTAACCACCAGATAATTTAATACCAGTCAGCTCACACTGACGGGTCCAGAAACCAGATGACCTCTCTGGTTAGGAATGTAGAGCAAGACATGGAATTGTACATGATTGATTGACATGACTAATCTCAGTCATCTTTGTATCAAAAATGTAACATTTTAAATGGTCTATAAACCCACTTTCTCTCATACTTCCAATGCAAAAGATGCTGTGTTACTGTATATTTGTGTGTCAGGATTTGCCATTCCATTATTCCTAGTGGTAGAATGTTTCCTGAGCTGGTCTGGTCTTGAGTGGAGTTAGCATGTGTTTGTTAATGCGTGCATGAGTGAGTGAGAGTGTCGATGACATTTTGAAGGATACTGAAGAGTATTTATGGGGCATTATCCTCAGTTATTCATCTGGACAGGGTCCATATCCCAGTCTAATGCTATCAGGGCAGCTGGCCCTATCCATCAGCCTCTCCAATCTAAGGGAAGGTGCTCTCTTTTAGTTAAACCATTTTACAGACTGATGATTGGGATGCACAGAGGCTGACCTTGCCTGATGAAGTTTTTTCAGAATGTAGTAGTTGATTGATGTAGTTCTGCCTTACCAGCCGTTATGTAACGATGTACAACCACTCTCTCGGTCATACTGAACACTGTAGTCACTTCACAATAACAAGCCATTTAATTAAAGAGAAAGTTCTCTCTCTCTCTAACCCCCCCCCCCCCCCACGGACCACCATACACACACCCTCTTTCACTCCAGCTCAAATCTGTTTGTTTTGGTGTTTGTTGGCAAGGCTGCCAAAAACATTCCACGGCGGTCAAGTGGCTCTCACTCTCTCGCTCTCACCTATCCCATGGGTCAGAATCCCATGGGTCAGACAGGCCACCTTTGGTCACACAGCTCTGGATGTGTCCCTCAGGCTGGACTCTGAGAGGAGAGGGGGGGTGGAGGGCGGGTGGCTGATGGGTACAGTGCCAGCTGTCTGGGCTAAATCTGGACCTGGACTCAGTTACAACAAAAGCAATAAAGTCAGAGACAGGCCAGCCTCTATAGTCAGCAGCCGGCATGTGGCACAATATGAAAATATATTTAAGAGGTGTTATCTATAGGTTTTATGGCCACTTAAAATAAACTGATGGATATTTTGTGTTGCTGTGTTTATGTCCATGTCTTATCTCCTCTATTCACCTGTCAGCAGTGGCGGCACACAAAACTCTTTTACCTCTGCTGGGTTACACTGGCTGGGGCTCCTTATCAGCTCCTGGACATCGTACATGTTCATATTGTAGTAGTGTACACTCCTGTATGCTGTGGGAGGAAGGACCTGGCTGCTATCCTACATTAATGTACTGTTTATATTAATGTAGCCCCTCAGCCTCCTCAGACAGCCAGAGGCAGTCAGTGACGGATGAGCTAACTATTACTTGGCAGGGGCGTCTGTGCACCCCTCCCCTAACCCCCCCCCCCCACACACACACACACTAATCCTCAGAAGAGATGGAGGGCCAGGGAAGGTGCAAGGTATACAGTATATGCCCCTCTGCCCCGGCCCTCTGCCTCTGATGATTCCAGGAAGTTTTAGTGAAATCCACTAGTGCTCATTCCGTCCTAAATGTCAGCAAGCCTCAGTGTCTTGTGTAAACACAGCTGTAGGGTCCTGTCTGATAGGAAGCCTCCACTCTCTCTCTCTCTCTTTCTACTGGCCATGCATGTCCTGGTCCCATGGTTTCTCACCAGCTGTAGAATGGTGTTGGAGTATGATCAACCTTCAGGCGCTGCTGAGCTTTTCATTGGTGTTATGTATCTGTGTGATGCCACTGACAGCTGTCCTCAGATCATAATGATATGAAGGCATAGTCAAGGTTATACAGTAATTGCAAACAGAAACTAGAAGTACATAGGAAGAAACATTTCCTCAGTCATACAGCCTGAAATGGTTACAAATCCTGAATTGAACTTTTGTAAGTCTGGGATTAATTAATGAGCCCATAATATTTTCTCCCTCCCACCGTGTGTGCACGTGCAGATGGAGACAGAACCTGTGGTGGCGTCAGAGCCTGTGTTTGCAGTGGAGCCCTCTGTCCAGTTGGCCAGTCAGGCTTCAGTTATACCCAATGGCTCATCTGCTGCTCGGGCTAAAATCGAGGAACACTCCGGAAAACTGACCGAAGAACAGCTGTCTGCCATTGAGGATGAGGAGGTCTTGGACAAAATGGTACTGTCTGCTCTTCCATATTACTCACACATACTGTACCTTAGTCACATGAAACTGTCTTCAACAGAAGTTGGGTGGTGGTATATTTGTGTACTGTTTTTGGATTGCATGTGTGGTTGGTGAGAAACTAAATGTGGTTTGCTAAATGGATTTATATTGGGAAAGGTCACACCCTTACGTGTGTGTGTGTGCCGGGCTGTGTTACTAAGGGTTTGTCTGAAGACTGATCCCTCTCATTCCTTCCATCTGTGTTTTGTTTTTTCCAACAGCTGGATGAGTCGAAAGACTTTGAGGAGAGGAAGATGATCCGAGCAGCCATGAGGGAACTGCGTAAGAGGAAAAGAGGTGAGAGTGGGGCCAAAGCCAGCCCAACCTCCTGTCCTTCCCTCCCCCTCCCCCTCCCCCTCCCAAACAACGTCAGCTCTTTCCTCTTCTCTCTCTCTCACACTCTTACTTGCTTGACCACTCTCTACTTCAAGCTAATTCATCTTATTTTCTCAGTTTCTCTCAATCTTATCAATTTCTCTGTTGTTTTTCCCTCTTGTTTTCCTTTTTTTTTTAATCTGTGCTGTTGTCTTTCCTGCCTTCAACAAATGGCTCAATATGAAGCTGCCACTTCTTCCCCCATTTTCTATTCTCTCATTTTCTGCTCTCATTCCCACATTCTCTCCATCTGCTCTTAGAGGCCATGCTGGGATGTACTCAGGAGGAAATAGGTAGGAACGGTTTGTGTGTTCGTGTGGAGTTTATTAATATTATGTAAATGCGCCTGCACTTGTCTTTTGTCCGTAATATTCTTTCATCGTCAACCACACTGTCAAACCATTGCTGTTTTGAGCTCATACCTAATGAACTCTCATTGGTCTTGTTACTCTCAATTATACAAATTGAAGATCTACACTTGCAAGCATAAACACAGCTTTCTAAGGAACCTGTATGGTGGACGATGAGGGATACATTAACACTGTGAATCTGTGAACATGCATGAATGTAGCCCACACTCACCACGTTCTCCACATGTGAGGCAAACACGCCACATGCGGTTCCACACATGGCAGCTTTAGTGCATAGTGCTGACTGTTTGTTGAGAAACCTGGAGAGGAGGTCTGTTGGAAGAGTAAACGAAGAGCTCAGTGGTGATGAGAGCTGATATGTAGCACTGAGGCTTAGAAAGGTAAATGGACAGGTAAGACCAGGAGATCCAAGAGGCATTGAGTGGCATTGCTGGTGTTAGGGTATCAGAGTGTTCAGTAGTCTTGGCCCTGGTTTCAGTGGTGGACGGTTTAAGAGTCTGTTTCTGTACTCTTTGAACTTTTATGTTTGTGTATGTAGCACATGCACACCCTGGTTTGGTTGTGTTTTGTCTTTCACCTGTGGGTAGCTGTTTGTTTTTGAAGGAATTTGATTGTACTCGATGGAAAGATTTGATGGAAAGAATCCAGAAATGTAGCTCCTCAAATATTAAAGCCATGTTTAGTCTGGCTTTTGATCAGATGAGGTGCTGTCAGTTTGTTGAGTACCTCTTCTTCTCCTCCCTCTTTTTCCACTGACATCTCCTCTTCCACCTCCTCCTCCCTCCATCCTTTCTCTTCTCCATCTCAGACCAGAGAGAGAAGGAGCGAGAGACTCGTCTGCAGGAGATCCGGCAGCAGAGAGAGGAGCGCACTCAGAAGGGTCGTACAGGGGGTGGTGCAGGAGAGGTGGTGATGAGGAAGGTGGAGAAGTCAGCTGATGGCTCCACCCTCAGTCAAGTCACCAAGACAGACCGCTTCGCCAAGTCTGGTAGGCCAAACGTAAACAAGCTCAGGCATAGACCATGTCTTAACACAATACACACAGTTGAAATGATTCTAATGTATTTGAATGTGTATGTCTAGATGATGGCACCAGGTCATCTCGCAGCACCATCATGGAGGCCAGTTATGTACAGAAAACAGACAGTGAGTCATTATCACAGCAGCTTCCTCCTTTCAATCATCATTAGATTGTAACCCATACATTCCATACGATCTCATCATCATCTCTCCCCGCTCTCTCTAGAGGGGACAGTCCAGAGCAAGTCCTACAGCTACTCCTCCTCTTCCTCCTCCTCCAGCTCCACCAAAAAAGTGGGCAGGTTCGTACTGAAACAAACCTCTTGGCAATCCATCTAGAAAGTCACAGAATTATCAGTTGAACTCTAACTCTCTCTCCCCCTCCATCAGTGTGTTTGACCGTGAGGATGACTTGTCGTCTCGTAGTGGCAGTGGGTCCCTGGCAGCTATGGAGCGCAGGCAGGCAGAGAAGCGTAAGGAGCTGATTAGGGCACAGTCACTGCCCAAGACCTCTGCCACACAGTCCCGCAAAGCCATGATAGAAAAACTGGAAAAGGAGAGCGGCGGGTAAGGATAGAGTAGAGAACTTCTAAAAAGGAAAGGTAACAAACATACTCAAGCATGTACATACTAACAGAGACTCCCTCTTTAGCCCAGGGAATCAAGGTGTTGCCAAGGTGCAGCGTGCCACCAGCTTTGGTGTGCCCAATGCCAACTCCATCAAACAGATGCTGCTGGACTGGTGCCGTGCCAAGACCCGATCATATGAGGTGAGCCAACCAGCCATGGTTCTTGCGAGTTGACGATCCTCTCGCCATAGAGCGAAAACTTCATCTCACCCTGACCAGTGGCTCAGGCCCCGTCAACTCTCCTGCTACAATGCCAAAGTGCTCCTATGCCAGCTGTGCCCTCTGTCACATGTTTATGAGATGAGTTGACTGATGTTTATGACGCATGTTTATGAGATGAGTTGATGAGGACTTTCTCCTCATGCTTTGTGAATTCATATGATCTTATTTCTTATTCCCCTCTTTCTCTTACCTCTAACCCTAACCCTCTTCTTTTTTTCTCCCTGTAGAATGTGAACATCCAGAACTTCTCTTCCAGTTGGTGTGATGGCATGGCATTCTGTGCCCTGGTGCATAACTTCTTTCCCGAGGCCTTTGACTACTCCACGCTGAGCCCCAGCAACCGCAGACACAACTTTGAGGTGGCCTTCAGCACTGCAGAGTGAGTAAACACACACATATGGTACAGGTAAACTGTATGTGAACTTCTGCCTTATGCTCTTGTGCGAAACTAACTAATGGAACTAACCTTGAGAGTTACCCCATCAACAGCAGAATGGACCTGGGTTTGTTGAGCCAGGTCCTGTCTCTTGTGCGTGTGCAGTAACAGGGAACCATCTTCAGAACATCCTGTATCCTCAAGTTCACCAGTTGTCTGATCTTGTGCAAGCAGATATAGAAACCACCTTGCCCACCCACTGAACACAAAAACACAGTCAAACACCTTAAGAACCCAAAGACGAACAACTTGCCCTCACTTCTCCCTGCCCAAACCAACACACTCCTCCCCCAGTGTTTTTAAATGATTGGATACAGTCTCTCTCATTCCCTCTATTGAGCAACATTGAGCCATTCAGCTCTCTGGAATCCTCAGCAGTGCTGTGCTACTGGGTTCCCCCAGCCTCTGTCAGCCTCACTATCACCTCACTACTCATCCATGTAGACCATCCTGGAGGAAGAGGAGAACATGAACCAACAGGAGACACCATGATCAGCCTCTTATAGGAGACTTGTCCTGGAGGGCAAAGGGCACAGGTGCCTGAGGCTCGTCCAGTTATCTGTACAGATGCAGACGTGCTTGGTCACACGTGTCTGGGAGGTGAAAGGTCAAGAAATCCTACTAAACTCACTCTGTCAATGGGTATAGACCCCTTTTCTACAAAGAGATGGCTGGAGCTGGGGTAGGCCACCCTCATCACAGTGGCCCAGTATTGTGTGCTTTCTGACGGGGATCTAGTGGCCCCACCCCTTGCTCAGTCTCATCTCTTATATCTGTCTCAGGTCTGTGAGGTCAACTCATGGATCTGCAACTGATGCACTGTTTACTCTTAACTCTAAACCTTCACTCTCCATCCACTCTCTCCTATCAGAGATGGCCATCTCATTTGGGTGTCCCTCCGTCTCAACCCTGCTCTGAACCAGAGACCCCCAGTCTCCTGAGAATGAGATCCCTGACTCTAAATAACCACCAGGTTATGACTACTTTAAAAGCACTCAACTGCTGCCCCCTCTACCTCCCTCTCTCCCTTCATCTGTCTCTTTCCCCCTCTTCTTCACTCCACCTCCTCTGTCATCTCCTGTTTTGATGGGGTCATGTCTTTTCAGCCTGTGACCTGTCACCCACCAGTGTCTGTTCTGTTCACCTGTGATAAATGATGATGCTGATGACGAAGATAATGATGATGTGAACACCAGATTGTCAAACACGTGTTCCTTTCAACTACCCCAACCCCCCCGTCACTGTGTTGTTGCACTGTCACTACTTCCCTGGGCACTCCCCCACCCACCACTCCACCCCTCTGCCCGTGTGCCTCATCTGGAACCCCTCTCAAAAACACACACACACACGCCCTGTGCACCACCAGTGTGTATCTCTTGTAGGGTCACTCTGAGGTCCATGTCTTTATGTAGTTGTAGGATTCTTGTTGTTTTTTCCAAGTCTCTTGTATTTGTACTCGACAAAACAAAGCCAAGTTCTATTGTCGGTGTCCCTACCTAAGTGTTTTGTCAGAAAAAATAACAACAAAACAAACAAAAAGGCAAAATGGACGTCATCTGATGCTCCATTTGACATTTTGTTGTGTCTGTGTGTGCGCATATGTTGTTCATGAAGCATGTCAACTCATGGATATGTCTGTCAACACAGAATGTAATGTTATCGTTTCTTTTTGTGTCTTTTCTCTCTCTCCCTCTGTCTCCACACCCTGAATCCTCTTGTTTGGCTGCTCACTGCTTTATCCTCTTTTTGTCTCTCCTTCTTCCTCCTTTCTCTCTCACTGCATTTCTCTGTTCACTACATCTTTTCTCTACCTTTTCTCTATATCTGTTCTGCACTCGGTTCTTCTTCTGTCTCTGTTCCTCTCTATTTTCTCCCTCGCCTTTCTCTCTCTCTCTCCCCCTCCCTCGCCCCCTCTCTCCCCCTGCTCCCTCTCCTGGGTGCGGGTGCAGGAAGCTGGCAGACTGTCCCCAGCTGTTGGACGTGGATGACATGGTGCGGATGCGTGAGCCGGATTGGAAGTGTGTGTACACATACCTGCAGGAGTTCTACAGGGGCCTGGTGCAGAAGGGCCTGGTTAAAACCAAAAACTCCTCCTAGAGTCACGACCCACCCAAATTACACTCATGGTGAGAGCGGGACAAGCCCACGGAGGAACCTCACGCTGGTGCTGAGAGAATTGATGGGGTGGGGTGGGATTGGTGTGTGTGTGTGTGGGGGGGGGGTATGCGTGTTTGGGGAAATAGCAAGGTTTATGGTTATTTGTTTTCTTCAATATTTAGTGAGCTGTGTTTTTCTTTCCTCTTTACTTGAAATGTAATTTTTGAAGCCACGTGTTAAACCTAAAATGGCTCATATCTCCTACCGACAACATCAAACCACTGTGGTTGATTAGTCACTGTGTGGTTCGTGGTCAGGAGTGATGTTGATGCCCTACAATGGTTACTCCAGAAGTAACCCTGCCTTTTTATTCAGTAATGGTGAGATCAGAGGAGAGACATTTTAATTGTGCATTAGTACAAGCAAGTTCATTAGTGTGTTTTAGTGCAGGGTAGAGTGTAGTTTTCTCCGCCCTGTGAGCCGGCCCAAACATGGTGTGTGTGTGTGACTGCAGAGCCAGGCTATGGGCCAGGCAAAGAGCCAGCCATCATCACCATCTGCAGCTCCACACTTTAAAAGGAGCTGCTGCACCACAGCATTAGAGATGAAATGAAACTTCAGTTCAGTATGTGTGTTATCTTCAGCTTTAATCAGTGTTTTTGTACTTGGAAAGTAGCAATAAAGCCTAATCCATAAACACTGAATTCATGTATCAAAAAGGGGAAAAAAACTCTAGGGCTGATATTTTATGGTGTTGACATTTGTGTCATTCAAGGAATATTTCACCATCTGCTGGTCGTGTAGTTCTGCTCTCCATGTCTCTCCTGCAGCTGTTTACTAGAGCTCTCCCTCCTGCTCTCTGCTCCTGGCTTGGCAGCTCACACTGCATTACTGTTGACCAGCTCAGTCTTGTCATTCCTCTATACAGTCAGTTACAGTGAGCACTGCAGGGTTTATACAGGTAAAGACTGCCACCCTGTGGTTATGTGCATGACTTTAAGCCTTACCCATGGTTAGTGGATATGTTTGTGGTGGATGGATCAGCTGTGTGAAGCTGACATAGCATGGGTGAAGGATGATATCCTCTCTGCGGACAGCGCTCTAATACCATCAATTCATTTCTCGCTTTCTCCATTTTACCACCACTCTCTCCTTTTCTTATCTCACCATCTCTCCCTCCCCTAGGGCCCATGCCAACTGCATGCCCCTGCTGGAGGTGGAGGACATGATGATCATGGGTAGGAAGCCTGACTCCAAGTGTGTCTTTACCTACGTGCAGTCACTGGTCAACCACCTACGCAGGTACGAGATGACCATGGCCCGGGCCTACGCCGACCTCTGATCTGTTCACCCGTAACTTCCACCCTGAGCAGGGTACGACACTGTCCCCTGCTCTCTCCCAGAGCCCTGAGCCCATCCCATAACACCACCCTGCACTAAGGCAGCAAAGACTCTGAGAAGGTGTGTCACTTATTGCCACATCTCTGATTGCCATGGGGGAAAGTGTGTGTGTGTGTGTGTGTGTGTGTGTGTCTGTCTGTCTGTCTGTCTGTGTGTCTCATTATTATCTTTGTTAACAGTGGGGGCATGTTTGACAGGTATCCTCTGGACACACACATTTGTTTCGGCTACACAAAAGCTCCCTGTCTTCCAAAAAGAGGACACCAAAGTTTTGTATTAGTCTTTTTAAGCTTTAATTGATAGTGTACTGAATCTAAGTTGTATACCAATCGACACACAATTCCACCCATGCTTTTGAGGTCTTAGGATTGGTGCTTATTGACAGAACCTGAAGATGTGGCACCATCAAAACCCCATTGAAATGTATGTATTAGAGAAAAAGAAGAATGTCACTATATTCTCCCCCTTACCCTAATGCCTACATGTTTTTATTTTAAGATGTTACCTGAGCTGTTGGTGATGATAATGAAGTAATAATATGATGCATCTCTTTATATTGCTTCAGTCTCCATCACCCTGGTACTGTTCTATGTGTTACCAAATCTGCATGCTTTTTAAAACACATCTACTTGAATTGTTTTAGACAGTCCTTCTTATTATAATTATGTTATTGTTGTTGTTAATAATGATCATTATTACTATTTAAGTTCATTCATAAGCACTGGTATGGAGGGATGTTATCTCTGTAGTTAGCATGATTATGACATCAGTGTATTTGTGCAGCCCTATGCTGAGTAACAACCATACATCTGAACTCCACAGACTACAGCTTGACTACAGTAGGTTGGTTTAACTTTTACACATTTTATAACACTAAATTTGTTGGTATTGTCAATTGGTGTGGTCCACCTTTCATAACCACTCAAACACACATTATTCAGGTCTCAAACCAAACATCCACTAAGCTCAGTCAAATCACAAGTTGGTGTTGTTTTTATGTAATCACAGCTGTCCTCTAATCTTTACTACCTGTCTGTGACTTGAGAGCAACTACAGACACTCAATGTCGATCTCTGATGTACGGTAGATGCATAGGGCCTAAAGAGACTCAGCAGGGGTTGTCACGATCACACTGCCATCACCTGCCCACTTCCTAACCCCACCCCTACACACACACGCACACACACACACACAAACACACACACAAACACACAGCTCCTTTTAGTGGGCTCTTTATTTATGCTTGGGTAGCGTATTTTAGATGTATTTTTTATTTCAAAGGTGTTCCGACTATATGCTTTGAGGTTTTGTTTCATAAGCCAATTTATGAATCCAACCTATAGCCAGCACAGTATTTACGGTAATGTCATTATTATGATTGAATATGAGAGGTTTGTTAAGAGATGCTAACTTCACTTCTCTGCAGTCTTGGGCCCCATGAAAGCTGGCTTTCAGCTCAGTTTATTCTACGACAGGAAAAGGGAGATTATTAATGATTAAGACTGAATATACTTTATTGCCAATGTATATTTTCTGAACTCTAGTAAAAGAAAAAAACGTGTAAAGAAAGAAATGTATATTCCATATCTTATGGTTTCTTTATCAAGAATTTTAAGATTATTCGGATGGTTTTAGAACTGGTTTTGATGTAATTCTCTGTACATCTGTAATTGAGACACAATGGTCAATGTCTACAGATTTATTCTTCTAAAGTACTGTTCCACTCCAGCCAACTCGGCCACTAAAGAGCTAGTGAATCCTGTACATACAAGCTTGGACACATTGTCATAATTCCATGTTTCTGTACAACACAATTAAATGTGAATTAACAATTAAAACCAATTTAAGAAACACAGAAATGTCTCTTCTGATTTTTGCTGTGAATCGTCATCTAATGTATTCCAATTCTGTACAACTTAAATCTGTGATTTCTTCCGTCATTTCACTTGACTATATTTTGTGTAGATGTGTGCATGATGTGCATATATTTCTTTGGATGTATGTAAGTCATACAATGGGAGTTTCTCTGGCACATGATCCAACTGGCACATGATGCAACAATATATTTGGACACTTTATTGTATCACCATTTGTCATCCCCTCCACTTGAATCCCCATGAGTGACTAAACCACACACGCCAGAACATGTAGCATCAGCCCCAAGCTAATCAGGCGATTTTACAGCCAGGGGCGTCATTCAGTTCCACAGTGGACAGGAAGTCATGAGACACACGAGAGATGAGCAGAGGAGAGACATTTGACACTTAGTGGAAAATCCTACTCTCACCTGAAACAAATGGACGAAACTCAGTAAGAATGTATGTGCAACCTTTGAGCATGAGCTTTGAACCCTAGGTGGACCAATAATTATTATATGCTACAGAGACTGTCCCCCAAAGTCCTGATCCAGGACCTGCTTGTCCCACAATCTAATCCTTAGTGTTGTTTGTTATCAGTTGCAGAAACAAACTGGTCATGGATCAGCACTGGGGGGGGACAGGCCCCCTTTGTCCAAACAGACTGCAGACCCCTCTCACTGCTGTGAGGGTTACAGGTCTGAATGCTTGGCCTCAGGGTCAGACTCTGTGGGGGCTGTGGTGGGGGGGGGTGAGGACTGGGACTCCGGAACATCTTTAAAGGGGCTGTCCTTGGCAGGGGAGAAGCGAAACTCCTCTGGCACCTCGTCCTCAGGCTGAGTTTTCTTGTAGAAGCCCAGCTTCCCCAGAAGCTCGTTGATCTCAGAGCGGGTCATGTCGGACAGGGCAATCCGCTGAACAGATGAAAGACACATTCAGGTTACACGCACCTATTCCCACTAAGGCTACCTTACTCTTCAACTATACACAGCATTACACAAAACAGATCTCGTCATGGAATGTCTGTCCCAAAGACATGAATTCCATCATAAAGCTGATCTGTTTATAATGCTGTGTCTGGTTATAGAGTAGAGTAGAGTTCTTTACAGCTATCCCCTTCAATGACCCAGCTTTGAGATTTAAAGAGGAACTATAGCGAAAAACCTAGAAGAGGAACTATAACTTTTCATGGTGAAAACGTTCTATTTAGCATCGGTAGTAGTCATATACATCAATTCTAGCCCCAAAATGTACAAAAAAGTGTAAAAATGATAACTTTAGACATAAACCCAGTATTTTCATGTTCAGTCTAAGTTATAACACCTCTCGTTTCACTGACAAATTTGAAGGTTGGGCTTTGGATGGTACATGAAGCCACAAATGAGGAGGAAAATCAAGGTGAAATCAGCCAGTGGAGTCCCTTGTTAACAGGAACAAAAAATTATAGCTGGCCAGTGAGATCAACATACAGCATAGTAAATCATTAACCCCTCTGATGTAATCGAGATGGTGTATAAGCTGTTTTCAGCAGCTGACTTACATCCAGCTCTTCATAGTAGTGGTTGAGGAGGACAAGCTCAGGGTCTGCCCCAGGGATGTGCTTCATTACCAGGTTATGGCTGTGGTGGCAGGGGTCAAGGGTCACAAAGAAAAGAAGGCAAACAGGGAATCTGACATTCCACTTGTCATTCTGTACTTGGGACACTTTATTATGCAGTTTAATTAAGCTGTGATCAGTAACCTTCATGCCTGTGAAGGTTCAACACCTCAACACCTGTTGTCTGTTGTCATACCACGTTGTACATGTTAGAAGGAAGTGTCAATTGTACCTTGTACTTTGTGCTCAGCACAGGAGGTTCTTGAGTTGTGAAACAGGTTCAGGATAGTTTTATATGCTGGAGGAGTGACTGCTTTAGGATAAAAAGCTAAACGCTGGGTAAGTGTACAACTTTCTATAGGGCCTTAGTGAGATTACTTCTTGTATAAATGAGTTGCTGTGCAGAAATAGCTGTATTTCCATTTAGTTGGTGAATGCAAGTGTAGTAAATGTGGCTGCTGTGTCTTTTTATTCTTGTGTACAGGTATGTTACTCCAGAAAATCACTAATTGTCTTTTCCTTAATTCCACAGTGGTATCAGTATGATTGGTAATCATTACAATACAAATAGGGTCTATCTTTTTTGTATTTCATGATATTGTAGAACATTACTGATTCGTTCATGTTAGGCAGTAGCCTATGCCTGCACGCTTTAGGTGCATGTGAATGTGGTTTTGGTTTACAGTTCAGCTTTTTTATTTTAGGTTTAACAAAACCCACCCTCGCTAATACTTGACAAGAAGAAAAGGATACTAAAGAGGAATATCCTGGGTCACAAAGGCTTTGACCTGAGGAAAGAGTTAATGGTTACATTTACATTACATTTACAGCATTTAGCAGATGCCTTTATCCAAAGCGACTTACAACAATACAAAAAATTGTTTAAGTAAGTGAATCATCTATCCAACAGTCATCATAAGACAAAGTAATCAATGCTCACACCAGGGGCCATCGGCAGTCGTAATGCCAGTAGGCTAATTTTTTTTAAATTATTATTATTATTTTTTTTTTTAAATATATTTTATTAGCAGGAGAGAACTTGTACAGGGGGGTAGCAGGGGAGAAGAGGTCTCAGGGTTGGGGTTAGGGTTAGTATGGGGGGGTAGTGAGGATGAAGCGGTTTTTAGGAGGTTTAGTGCAACTATTTTTCAGCTAGACAGCCATCCTTTCAAGTCATTCAGGTCATTCAGCACAATCAATCATCATGTTCTTACACTCCTGTCTTACCAAGTGTACATTACGTGAAAGACACACAGCTTGTGTGAGAAGAGTAACTAAGGCTTGACCACACTGCCACTGGTGCAGTCTCATAATAAGGGGCTTAATAACATGTCAATATGTAACCAACTGATTAAACAAAGGAGCTTTAAGTGAATGTACTGGATGTACTATATTGCACATGCAAGATTTGTTATTACAAAACTGAAAGGCTCACCTCTCTCAGCCTGTTCAGTTGTCATCCACCACATGACTGAGGGAAAAAGATAAAGCAGGACATAAAGAGTTACAAGTCTATCTCAGGAGCAGTCCAGTGGGTGACTGGGTCTAGCTCATAAGTGGCAAATGGAGAGAGTCCACAGGAGGTGTTTGTTATCAGGCCACCTGGAGACAAGTGGACACTGGATATTATGGGACACTACCACCTCTCATTGTCTGAAGAACCTGTTGCCTCTTGTTAAGAATTTAGATAAATAGTAGGCAAGAGCATTTTGCCTTTGTACACTATTGCATTTGTGTTTCCTTGCTTTTGCCTTAGGCAGAGGGAAGATGTTTGAGTAATAACAAAACATTGCACACTCTGCTTTCCCAGTTCTAGGAGTAGTAACAAGGTTTTTAAGTTGTGATGAGGTCTAGCCTGCACCTCTGTTCTAAAGTTGTATCCGTTAGTACAGTATCTGGTGGTCCCCCACAGGTGCAATTTTAAATTACTTATAAGGGTAGAAATAACACCGTTTTATTCAATGATCCTGACAGGTGTGGTTAAGGAGTGACACCCTGGAAGATAATTACATGTCCTCTTAACAAAGAGAGAAGAGTCTAAAGAAAAGGGCATTGTTACTGTAATTCGAAACTTTGGTCTAATCTTACAGACACGTTGAAGAAGAGCATTATTGTAGGCTTGAATAGGCTCTCACAAAACGCCTACAATGGTCTCTTTCTCAAACAGTCTGTCCTGTCCAGTGGAATCAAAAATAATTATAACACTTATTTTACTTCTTTTTTCAATTCACATAGATATATCACATTTAGTCCAAAACGGCGGTCATACTGGCGCAGATGTAAGATGATTCATTCATTTTCTGTACGTCCTCACACGTACACATGCGCTCCAGTGCGACTTGCAAAATGTATTATTGATTCATTCAGACATTCGTCTGTCCAGTCGAACAGTGTTTGATTTACCATGATCATTATTTGGATCATAGTAGCGTACCGTATATCAATGTTTATAGAGAGTAGGCCTAAGCAACCGAATATTTCTTATTTCTTATTGTCAGAATTGTCAAGTGCGTAATATTGTATCACATGCATGCAATAATCACCGCAATTGGGGTAAACACTAAAACATAGAAATAGAACAAAATTGCATACAGTAGCCTACCTCCACCTTTGCTTTTGCGAGGCCATCTAGTTTCTTCAAATCTAAATCATAGGCCAACAAACATTGAAGGAAGCTGGCAAAAACGATTAACCACATTGTTTCCCCTGATTTAAGCATGGGTGATTCGGATGAAGTAGCAGCCGGTCTCCCTCGTCCGGGTAGTACACGTAGTATGAGTGTTTTAATGATCAAGATACAGCAGAGATGCTGTCTTCTCGGTGATGTTCAGCTATGTCCGTGTCCGGACTATTTGCCACGTCAAACGCCTCCCCACTGACTTTGGAGAGAGGGCGGGAGGAGAGAGCGAAAAACGAGGCTTAAACCTCATTGGTGGATAGTTGGAGGAAGAGGGAGTTGTTGGTCCTCAGTATGAGGTTTACAGTGTGATCATCCTTCATTAACATTTACCTGCATCTTCACATAGGCCTAATTTAGAAGAAAAATAGGATTGCAAAAGGAAATGCATTTATCTATATATATAAGATTTACGAAGCAACTATGGATGTAGACCTTATAAGGTATATGTTGCATTCATTAAGCCTCAATGTTGTAATTCAGGGATCGTACTTGGTCAAATAGGCTCTAATTTGACAGTCCATTAATCAGTGAACATCATGATCCATGGCATTTCAATAAATTATCAAAACATTATACAATTTTGTGTTATTCATTTTCTGATTGTCTTTTCTGAGTGTCTCTCAGAGACAGCTGGGTCACCAGTCTGGATGAGCTATTTGACAAAGGCTGCAACCTTTTTCTCATTTGGTGTTAGTACATTGTCCATAATTCACAAATGTGGGATCTGGAGTGACACAGAGAAATATGTGCCCTTTAAATCTACAGCTGGTTGGTTAAATCCTTTAGTCAGCCCTGAGGGAGGTAGTCAGACCCCAGGAAGCATTCCGAAAGGGAGAGGGAGGGGATACGGTTCTTGCCGCCTCTTTTACTATAGTGACCTAGTACAAAAAGGTGTGTAAATAGAAAGATAGCTTCCAACTCACAAATACAACTTTCTTGAGGCTGTTTTCTGAAATAAAACACAATAAATACACATCTTTGAACTATGGCCACTGTAATCTGTTGAAGTGAACTCTGTGTGTGTGTGTGTGTGTGTGTGTGTGTGTGTGTGTGTTTGGTTGGTTGTTTGGTAGTTTGTTCCTTGGTTTTCTATGACAATTCTGGGCCAGCTTTCCCAGTGTTTTTGTTGTTTGATATTGCTGCAATGATATTACCTACTCTCAGTGGATCTCTGTTATCAGGAAGAGGGTGTTATAACATAACTGCCTGCTGTGGTTGGTGGCAACATCGGTTCACTGAGACTGTTGGCTCTAATTCTTTTGAAAGGTCAACACATAATGTTATGTGAGCCTTTCCACTGAAGATACTAATCCAAACATACAGGTGATATTCCCAATGGGCCACACATATCTCCTCCTATCCATAATTGTATGTGTAAGAATGTCAGCCCTATTTCCAGTATAGGCATTATGACTGCTGTGGTTACTGATCACAATCTGTGACCTCTATCCATTGTATGGTTGTGTTATTGTGGAGGCTAATGTGGAAGCTCTGACAAATATGTGCCTCAAAAATGTCAATTTTCAGATACACCTGCCTTCAGATAGTACAGCTGTGAATAATGGCTGCATAATCCATCCTTAAAACTAATTAAGACTCACTCACAGTTTGACATTCATGAATTTTACACAGGTCACAGTGATTTAGGAAGTCATTAGTCTGTGGGGAAGAGGAACTGTGGGATGTTGCCTGGGTTGCTTATGGTGTCACCAGTAACAGATTCAGGATGAGGCAGCTGCAACGTCTCGTCCTGTTTCTTAGTTTATGTTTGTCTTTGTTTCATGTTATTAATTTTTTGTTTCCTGTTTGTTTGTTCCTCCACCTTGTCTCTCGTTTCAGACACTTCACCACCTGCCCTTGTGTGTTTCCCGCCTGTGTGATTGTCGACCCTACCTTGATTAGCTTCACCTGTTCATCATCATCGTTCCCTGTGTATTTAGTCTGTGTGTTCCCCTGTCTCTGTACCTTGTGTCAAGCGGTCTTTCCTAGTGTTGAGTATTCCTGGTTATTTTGATCTCTGATAGTGTTTCTGACTTTACCTTTAACTACCCCTTTTTGGATTATCTGCCTGATTTTTTTTTTTTCAACAGCCTACCTGTGTACCAAACCCTGCTTTGCCTATCCCCTTCCTGGATTATCTGCTTACCCATTGACTGCCTACCTGTGTACCGAACCTTTTTTGATAGTAAAGACTATTCTATTGGATTTAAGTTGTTGTCTCCGAGTTGTGCATTTGAGTCCTCTGCCTATGTACAACAGTCATTACACCATTGAGGATGTTTGTTAAACAGACATTTTATCAGAATAGGAGAAAAGATGTATGAAGTAGCTTGTCTTAGGTAAATCTTTTCAAGATAGCTATATCGGAGAAGCTGATGCAAAGTATGGGTAGCCCTTCCTGAGACATGAAAGCTTAAGTCACCCTCAGACCATGAATATATACTCTTGTTCTAATGGTAGGCACTTGGGTCTCCTATGCAGGACACCTGTGTTTCAAACCCTGCCTGTCACATTGGTGCCATGATCAGGATGGCCTCCCTTGGGAGGTGAAGGGGGAGGTAAATGTAGCAGAGATGATTTGTAATCACACTCTATTGATGGGTAGCCTAACCCTGCCTGAACTAAAGTGCAATCGGACCTACAGAATGTCCTCTTGGTCAAATGGTAGATGCTTCTGTCTTCCACGCAGGAGAACCGGGTTCGAACAGTATCACATACAAACAAGTATAGTCACTCAGACCAGGTGTAACTTATATAATAGTCCACATAACATGAGAAAAAATCAAGTACAGTATGTAGTAGGCTACTAATAATTTGACGTTTAAGAATGGGGGAAGACAGCATGCGTGCGCGCCTTACCCCTCCTTTTTTTCCCTTCAAATGGTGGCACTGTGACCTTATAGCAGAAGAAACGGAGAAGTAGAAGCTATGCACAGCTCTGTTGATTTATTCTCGTTAATAACGATTGGGATTCAAGTTGCCAAATTGCACGTCATTGAGCAACCTTCACGGTTGTTCACAAACATTACCACTGTGCGGCAGTAACGCTTCATTATCTCTACTGTAGCCTATCGAAGAGACACTAAACACTACCAACAGAACACAACCATATTCATGGCGTAGGGACTGTCGCTTACGGAAGCGATCGAACGGATTGTAATTTGAAGGACAGGTTCACACAGTTTCATCGACGCTGCATTCACAGCAGTGTGCCATGATTGCTTTATCATAATTTTAAACTGACATACTGCTAGTGAATAGTAACGTACGCTAGTTTTGTTTATGAAATGTATCTATCGCTCGTGCAGAGAGTGGAATCTTGCAATACTCAACTTGGCAGCGCACCTGCTCTCTGACATCGTCAGTGTGGAACACGCTGGGATGCCAATGGTTACACATGAGGAACGGCAGGCAGGTCTGTTATTGTAGTGATATTGTAATCGGTAAGGCTCTGTAAATCCTCATCCTCTGAGAAGCCGTAAATACAGTAATAGCTTGGACTTCTACATCCTTTGGAGAGGTTGCTGAAGAACCAAGTCTTCATCTGAAGGGTCATTTTGTCGCCCATCATCAGTTAATCTTGCATCGTGACTAAACAGGTAATACGTTTGTTTTTTTATTGTCATTTCGTTTTAAAATAGAAATAGTCGTCATTACACAGACGACTAGAGCACAACATAGCCTATAGAACATTTTAAGTCCTAATCGACCATTCATCTCCATGCATTTAAGCAGGTACATGTCCTCACTGAACATCCAGAATTGGACAAACCTGGTTATTACAAACTGTCGGGTCAGGCAAAAATGTATATTAGCTCAAAATTAAATGTAGTCATAGCCTTATAACGCTATGTTATTATAACAGCAAGAACAGGTTAGGGTGAGTGCTCTTGTTTACATTATCCATTTAGTTTATTTCTTTGAAAATGAATGAAAGGCGCTGTTGTCTTTTTGGTACAATCATATTATGTTAATTGGACTTCTGTCACATGAATTTCGTATATTTCTGTTCACAATAGGTATTTTGTGTCATTGTATAGCTGCCACTGCATGAAATAAATGGCATCCATGCCCTGCTTCTCTCTCCTTCATGTCTGTTTCATCCTCAGACCCAGCCTCTGATTTAGTTCCATCCTCAGCCTTTGATTTAGTTCCATCCTCAGCCTTTGATTTAGTTCCATCCTCAGGAATCTGACTGAGCCCGTATGAAACGATATGAAAGCTCAGCAAGTAGTCTGGAAAGTGATTGTTTATATCAACAAAGCCCTACGAGTGGAGGTAAAAACAAAGTGATCCAATAACATGCCTGTTTGACATACCCATCCTTCCAGTGTTTTTACATGTTTGTACTCAGGTTTACTCAATCTATTTCACAAATCATAATTATGTTATTATATGACACACAGATGCAAACACAGAAACCCCCCTCTCTATCTTTATCTCACTGACACACAAACATGCTCCTGTCTGAGATAACATCTGAGACTGAGAGGCACCAAATTAAATTGACCTTCATTTTTTCCCATCACCATGCCCTTGAAATAGAAGTTGAATTAGGCCACACGAATGACAACTGGCCTCATTAATTTGTAGCTTCAGTTATCTGTTTCCTAGAAGTCCATGATTTAGATATTTGAATGGCTCTTTAGTCCATCACCTGTAGTTTTGGGGGAGGGTTACATTAGGACCAATGCTTGTTGTCCACTCATGTCAAGATTGATCAAGGTTAGGCTAGTTTTTGCTGTTTTCTACTTTTGCTTATAGTCATTTTAAACATCTAACTTCATGTTGCTGCTGTTTTTTTATTTTTTATTTTCCTTTTTTACAGTCCTGGTCATTGTCATCTTAGAATCTTGGCATATGCCCTCATGCAGGGTAACTCACATTACTGACATTCTTCAAAAGTGTATGAATTTATACCGATGAAGGTTGACAGCAGATAAATAAGTAGGACTGCAAAAGTTTAGAATGCAACACCTTTCTCACGTTGACAGATCCATTTGTATTGAAATATTTGTCACAAAAACAGTAAGTGCTTGGATTTATTGTTAATTTAAACAATAATATAATAATAATAATAATAATAATAATAGTAACACAAAACAAGAGCATTTTGTGTATACTTTGCAGATTGTATGGTTTCCATACCACACAGACACACACACACACACACACACACACACACACAATCCTAATGCATGTGTTGTGTTGTCGTATCCTCTGGCAGGGCCCTTTGAAGGGATTTCATATTTCTCATTAAAAAGATAGCAGTGGGGCAGAAGGGAACACTTGGGCATTTAATTGACTTCATAAGCCTTTAATTCTACGCACATGCCAGCATTAGTCCTTCAGATCCATGGGGCCTATGTTCCAGTCAACCAAGCACAGAGGCCTTGTGTGTCTTTTTTGTAAGTAAAATTTGGCGGATTCCATCAGCAACTTGCGGGCTCTTACATGGCGCCTCTTCATAGACTGTTTACATGTTATCAAATCATATTACTTTGACTTGTTTTTAAGTGTTAACATCATAGGCAAAGTCGTGTCTACTCAGAGGGCTTGAGGATGTGACCCAGTCTAGCAGGGTCTTAATGTGGGAGATGCTGGCTCCTAGTAGCACTAGGACCTTGAAGAGCCTTCTACAGCTGTGGCAGCAGCTGGAGGTGTCATGTCTGTCAAGGACATAATTTGTATCCCTGTCAGGCGGGACATATGGCCCTAGAGGCCCGCAGACCAACAGGCTTTTCAGCTGTAATTTCAACAATAAACACTGGAGATGTGGGCTGAATGTGATCAGGCTTAACAATTCTGGAGTGATCAACAAGAATGAAAGTCCACCACTGTTCAGGAATGGAACTGAGTTGCTATGATTTAGATAATGATGGGCTACATCAGGACCTATGTAGTCAGTACCTATACTGTATGACTTATTCAGAATAACCTTGAAGAGAATGACACACTTATTTGTCATGTGGATCCAAAGAGACACATCCCATTTCTGGCCATTTAAAATAATCTGTACAGTACCAAACAGGTGTGAAGCTTGAGGCGTGTTGTTTCTTGTTCTACTGTGTATATATACCAGTAACACAAGTTTACAGATTTGTAGCTCGCTTCTCATGTGTTTGCTGTTAGGATTCTCTCTCACCCATTCCTCTCTCTATCCTGCTCAGGGGTGCATGTAAACATCATGACAGATTTGCTTTTCTGAAATCATTCTGCTCTCTCCCTGCAGAACGTCAGTGGAATGAGAAGTGGTTGCTGTCAGTGTGTGTCTGCCTATTCTGATGTGTGGTGCTCAGGAAAGACATCTAGATATAGTAGCTCTCTGAAAAGCATTAAGCATTCTCCAAAAGATTCCGTATTTGAGCACTATACAGCAACACTTGAATGTGCACATTTTGATAAACATATGTGCAAATGCATATAGATACATATAAGAATAATACAGTAGTAACAATCTTTTGACTTCTACTTCTCCCTGAAACCAGCCGTTAGTCAGTCAGTGTGGTTTCATTTCCTAGATAATGTTCTCAGACTTTTATTTTGCTCACTACCAGTGATTCAGTATTTTTATACAAACCTCCATTGGGCTGCTGATAGTGATCTCTAGCTGCATGTAACAGCGGCCACGGGGACTGTTGCACGTTGACGTCACTGATAGCTACTGTGATATGGTTGGATGAGGGGGGACAATAAAAAATACGTCAGCCTGCGGAGTGGCAGAGTACAAGTGTCACATTAGAGCAGAGAGAGAACAGAGGGAGGGGGTGAGAGAAATAGTAAAGGGGTAATTTTAGGTGTGGAATTAGTTAGACAGATGGGTAGAGTTAAAGGGATGTGATAGAACATGGAGATGGGTAGAGTTAAAGGGATGTGATAGACAGATGGGTAGAGTTAAAGGGATGTGATAGACAGATGGGTAGAGTTAAAGGGATGTGATAGACAGATGGGTAGAGTTAAAGGGATGTGATAGAACATGGAGATGGGGAAGAGGCAAACTGGAGGAGAAAGAAAGAGAGAGAAACAGAGTGTGTGGGACGAAGGAAGGGAAAAACAGCAGAAGAGCTAGAAACAAATGATGAGGTAGAGTGAAAGGCAGAGGAGAGGATGGAGAGAGTGGAAGGAAGATGTAGAAAAGTGGAGATAAAAGCGGAAGAGAAGAGGATTGAGGCATGGAGAATAAGATAGTGTCAGAAAGGATTTGTACACAAATGAATTGGGGAGAAACAAAAATGACATAGTTGCACGATTTAGAGACAGAGGATGTTGTCACAGAAGGAAGAATAATCTTGGCTGCCTCTCTGTTATGCCCTAGCTCGTTTTGTACCCACCCTCTCCCACGTGTGCCCAATCACCACTCACCCCCTCCCCATTCCTCCTCAAAAACACCATACATGGACTATAGGCATGTGCCCAGGGAGCAGACTATTGGTGCGCACAAACATCACCATGTTACTGGGCATGCACAGCTCAGGGACATGTGACTAGGACTGACCTCCAAGTCAGAGCTGTGGTTCAAGAAGGTCATGGGAATTATTGGGGATTATTGTGAGCAGATAGGAATTGTTTTGGGGTTGAAAAAAATAATAGGACGATCAATAACTAGGTGTATTTGGAAATTTGCCTGCAGTTCAGAGCTTGACCTACCGTACTGGTCCACAAATAGATGTGAAGTGGCAGCACATTTATATAGAGCTAATGGTGGCAATAAAGCACAGACATGTATATGAGCGTCACGTGTATAGCCTAATGTTTTGCATGAGTGCCTGGCCGTCTTGGCAGTCAGAGGTGTCCTGTGTCTTCTTGCCCAGTCTGAGAGATGTAAGACAACCAGTTGGGTGTCTCTTCTCACGTCTATCTCGTACATTGTCACTCAGTGATGGGAATGGGCAGGGCTCCAAACTGGCCCTGAGTCATTTCTCTGTGCCACAGGGACACTCACCGGCCAGAGGCTGTGTCATACACGTGCTCACTTGTTTTCCCTTGAAGGGTCTCTCTCTCTTTTTCTCACTTTCTCTCTCTCTGTTGCTCTCGACTATATCTCTCTCTCTCTCTATCTCTCTCTCCCTGTATCTCTGTTGTTGTTGTTGTTGTTGTTGTTGTTGTTGTTGCCATGCTATTGGGTTGTTTTGTGGACCCTGCAGCAGTTCCCCTGGCTTGTTTCTAGCAGGTGTTCTGAGCTGATATGAACTGACTCTGCGTCTCCGTGGTTACCAGGGGAATTGCAGGCGGCTCAGGTACAAAGAGAGAGGCTGATAAGCTGCACCCTGGCTTATTCTTGTGATTCTGATTCTGTTTATGAGTTAGTCCAAGAGCTGTGGGAGGTGTGAAGAGTATGAGAGCATAAATAAGAGTGTGAAGTGGGTGCACCCACTTTCCCCCCTTCTCTTTTATCTTCCTCTGTCTGTCAGGCTCGAATAACAAACACTCAAACAGACTCTCTCTCTCTCTCTCTCTCTCCCCCCCTCTTTCTCCCTCTTCTGTGTCTACCTCATCTGCTCCACACCTGCTGATTCACCCTCTCTTCTTCCCACCCACATCCTCCTATTCCCCTCTGTAGTTGCCCTCTCTAAACACTCTCTCTCTCTCTCTCTCTCTCTCTTTGTCTTTTTCTCCTCCTGAAGGACTTAATTACCTGTTTCAGGCGCTTTCAGCCGCCCACAGAAGTGCGGGCACTCAGAGCTGGCATTATATTGTCAGATCCCACACCCTGGGAATGGGGGGAATGTGAAGAACTCAATCATGGGAACAGCTGAGTTAATAAGAGCACATGCTAACACCACTCCACCCCCATCAGCAAATTTTTAAAAAATGTTCACAACTTTAACATTTGTCTTGCTATACTGCGCTGCACTCTGATTATACGTTTTCCATCCAATTATTGTGTCCATTATGGTGTGACAAATTGCATACTGTTTAGAATGCCAATCTTAATGCCCCTGTTGTTTTTCAGTGAGTTACTGAGAGATGGAGCCAGAAAACGAGAGCCAAATCCAGACACATCCTGAGAACCCATCTGGAACAGCAGATGTTTCAACACCTACTCCAGCACTGCCAGACACAGACACCCCTGCCTCTGCCCCTAGCCCCCAGCGCCCAGCCCCAGTCAGGCCCCGACGGCCTCAGAGGACCCCAAGGGTAGAGGGCTCTGTGGATGTCTTTGAGCCCAAACCTGAGCCTCCAGAGACCAACCAGGACCAAGACACCCCTGATGCTCCAGCTGGGGCTAGTCGTCCTAAACCCCTGCGGCACGGAGCAGCCAAACCCCCCAGAGGGCCCACTGAACCTATGCTGATGGCTGGCCCTAAAGTCCCAAGCCACCCTCCGACAGCACGGAGCCCCATCTCAGTGAGGGCTGCCTCAGTGCCCCAGCCCCCGTCCTCCAGGCCTATACCTCCCCACCTCAACCCTCATGCCCAGAGGGCCTTTTCTGTGGCAGGCACCGTGGACACACAGTCCCAGATTGTGGAGGACTTCAGGTAAACGCCAAGCTCTGTGTGTTGAGTAAGGGCTGCATACAGTAGAACATTTTTAACACAAAGAGAAAAATAAAGAAAATAGCATACCTCAGTGCTGAAGAAGTCATTCTACCAGTTGAAGTGGCTGGAGTATATTAAACTTTTACTGAGGCTTCATTTACTCAGTGACAGTGAAGGTTGACTTATTAACCAAATAGACCTTGTGCCTGCTGCCTACATGAGTACAGCCAGTGGAGAATTAGTACCCACTTACTGACTACTCTGTCTCAAGGTTTCCTCCTTCCAATGTATACAGTGTTGCCTAATGGTGTCTAGACTGATGCAAGAACAGTGGATTTTTGTTTTGGATTTTTGTAGTCCCACATTGCTCTATTCCTGCTCTGTAGGTTGCTCTTCTCACAGACGTATCTCTGAGGCTTTGTAAAATCTCCTAACCCCTCTGATGTATGATGCTAATTAAGCTAATGGAGGCTCAGTGAATCAATGTAATCATATTAGCGAGAGACGTTGTATTTACTGTGTTAAATAGCACATAGTATGTCATATGCCCTCCAATATAAGTTATGATGAATTGGTAAGTAGTTTCTTGTACCGCATGTGATTGTGAAATCACTATGTACCCTCTTCCTGACAGGGTGCACATCATCACATGGAATGTGGGGTCTGCTATGCCGCCTGATGACATCACTGCCTTGCTGGGGTTGAACGTTGGTGATGGAAACACAGACATGTATATCATTGGGTGAGCATCTTGTGGTGGCGTGGCAGTCAGCCAACCACCTCCTCATTGCCAAGTGTACCAGAAACCTCTCTTGACTGATCACCATCCTCCCTCCATAGACAATCCCCTGGGTTATGGATGTTAGGTTTACTGTTGAGCAACACTGTACCTCTCCGTCATTTTCGCTGTTGCTGTATCCCCCCATCATGTTAATTCTATTCCATTTACCTGTCACACTCCTCTCCCACTGATGCACCCCTCAACCTCCCCCTCCCTCTGGTCTCCCCATAATGACCCTGTGCTGACTGGATGCTGCTCTCTCAGGCTTCAGGAAGTGAACTCCATGATCAACAAAAGGCTGAAAGATGTACTCTTCACAGACCAATGGAGTGATGTCTGTATGGAAAGACTCAGCCCCTTTGGATACATACTGGTCAGTAAAGGGTTGACTATTACATACATATACAGTACATTAATGTACAGTGTACCATAAACATTCAAGCACTCGTACACATTAATAACACTCAGGGTTGACATACACAGAACATATACGTTTTGTGGGAGCCAGTTTCTGGTCCCTGCTGCTCAATTGACTCATATCTCTCCCAGAGCATGTGATGTGTGTAATATGTGCAAGCATAGTGGAGCGGATGGGCTGATTACTTCAAACAAGCGTGCAGTGTTGGTTTATCTTTTATCTTCCTCTGTCTGTCAGGCTCGAATAACGAACACTCAAACAGACTCTCTCTCTCTCTCTCTCTCTCTCTCTCTCTCTCTCTCTCTCACTCTCTCTCTCTCTCACTCTCTCTCTCTCTCTCTCTCTCTCTCTCTCTCACTCTCTCTCTCTCTCTCTCTCTCTCTCTCTCTCTCTCTCTCTTTCACTCTGTCTCTTTCTCTCTCTCACACACAATTATGTGGCTTATCTTGAGCCCCTCACCCAACGGCATGCTGCAGCACTGTTGGTCAGGGAACTCTTCTCATCCGTTTCCAATGTGCTTATTTACACTCTACAACCAGCTAACATATGTGTGTGTGTGTGTGTGTGTGCGCATGCGTGCGTGGGTGCGTGTGTGTGTGTGTGTGTGCGTGTATGTGTGTGTGTGTGTGTGTGTGTGTGTGTGCGTGTGTGTGTGTGTGGGGACACAGCTGGTGTACTGTGGTTGGTGTCGGCCTGACAGGGTCTAACACATTGTTTGGCCCTGCTGGAGTGCTGAGGCGGAGAGGATGAATCAGCTGCAGAGTGCAGAGAGCCAGACAAGCGTCTCCCAGGGTGCTGGTTTATTTTTGGACCGTGATGTTCGGTGTTGATGGGTCTTTGACAGTGAGACTGATGCTGTCCCCCGGCAATCTCATACCCTGTTTGACTCCAAACCTTCTTATAATGTTGCTCATGATGAAAGCTATATGTTTGTGCACATGTGCATGGTTCTTTATTGTGGAGATTTTGTGTATTGTGTATGGGCAGTTCCGTGTAAAAGGACCCATGAGGACCAAAATGTGAAATTTATCAGAGCATATCAAATTTGGTGTCAAATGAAAGCTAAGAGTCTATAATGTGGGGAAATCAAGTCAGAAATACATTACTTAACCATCTTCCATCATAAGAATAGAGATAAGCAAAGGCTTTGACTTCTGGTCAAACATATGGAAAAGCGTCTAAGAAAACATCTACCAGAAAAAGTCTTTAAAGGTGTTTAGAAAAACATCAAACTTAGTATAGACCCAAGGCAACTAATATAAACACTTCTATTTTGTTTTAGCTCAACAACCAAAAGAGATTTTATTTCAAACTCAAGGTATCATATCATAGCTAACACTCTGCAGACATATTTAAGTCTTAATTACAGTTAGTTTTGAGGAAACATGGTTTCAGTACAAACCCATGGAGATTTTATGGTCATTCTGTTACCAAACTTCTTTGAATCTGTACTGTTCTTAAAGTGCGTGTGTTTTGTTTTTTTCCAGTTGGAATCGTTAGAAGTAGTCCTTGTGCATAGAGTTGTATGGTAAAATTGACTACCAGCATCAGTCTGTTACCATGGAATTGCCCAAATCAACTGCATTGTCTTTATGTCCATTAGAGATTGAACCATGACAGTGCTACGGTAATAGTCTGCCTTGTCCAGGCGTGTTGGACAGAGTGATGCATGTTGGACATAGTGATGCATGTTGGACAGTGAGGCATGTTGGACAGAGTGAGGCATGTTGGACAGTGAGGCATGTTGGACAGAGTGAAGCATGTTGGACAGAGTGAGGCATGTTGGACATAGTGAGGCATGTTGGACATAGTGAGGCATGTTGGACAGAGTGAGGCATGTTGGACAGAGTGAGGCATGTTGGACACAGTGAGGCATGTTGGACATAGTGAGGCATGTTGGACAGTGAGGCATGTTGGACAGAGTGAGGCATGTTGGACATAGTGAGGCATGTTGGACAGAGTGAGGCATGTTGGACAGAGTGAGGCATGTTGGACACAGTGAGGCATGTTGGACATAGTGAGGCATGTTGGACAGTGAGGCATGTTGGACAGAGTGAGGCATGTTGGACATAGTGAGGCATGTTGGACAGAGTGAGGCATGTTGGACAGAGTGAGGCATGTTGGACACAGTGAGGCATGTTGGACATAGTGAGGCATGTTGGACAGTGAGGCATGTTGGACAGAGTGAGGCATGTTGGACATAGTGAGGCATGTTGGACAGAGTGAGGCATGTTGGACAGAGTGAGGCATGTTGGACACAGTGAGGCATGTTGGACATAGTGAGGCATGTTGGACAGTGAGGCATGTTGGACAGAGTGAGGCATGTTGGACAGAGTGAGGCATGTTGGACAGAGTGAGGCATGTTGGACATAGTGAGGCATGTTGGACACAGTGAGGGATGTTGGACAGAGTGAGGCATGTTGGACAGAGTGAAGCATGTTGGACAGAGTGAGGCATGTTGGACAGAGTGAGGCATGTTGGACAGAGTGAAGCATGTTGGACAGAGTGAAGCATGTTGGACAGAGTGAAGCATGTTGGACATAGTGAGGCATGTTGGACATAGTGAGGCATGTTGGACATAGTGAGGCATGTTGGACATAGTGATGCATGTTAGACTGAGGTTTCCAATAATGGCCAGTAACCTAACACTCCCACTTCCTGTCTATGAGGTCATTGTCAGTAACATCCCTCTCCCCTCTACACCCCCCTCACAACCCATACTCCGACCCCGCAGGCCTTTGGATTAATCACAAGAATGCTTGACAATATCAATAATTCACCCCAGAAACTAGCCACCTATCAATCAACATTTCCCTATCCAGCTACAGCTTGTAGCTGACTAATTAGTTGTCTGTTTGTAAACACTATCTCAACACAAGTAAGCAGTTTTAGGCCAGCAGATCCCCCGCAAATGTTATATCCTATATATCAACCTAACAAATGCTTGCCCAAGTATCCTGACTATTACTCTTGTTTATCATCAGCACAGTCTCATCATTTCTCTTGTTACCCGAGATGTTTTCATAGACAAACCATTGGAGACATTTTTTTATGAAATGATATTGATTTTCTAAAAGATTCAAGACCACATTAATATTTTCATGGTCATCAGTGGATTCCATGATCCTTTTCAGCCTGGAATTACACTGCGCTTTAATTTGCGCTTGATTTCCTCTGCAAAACTCCAGGGCTGCCCTGTTGACACTGTGGCTAACAGCTCATCACACACACACACACACACACACACACACACACACACACACACACACACACACACACACACACACACACACACACACACACACACACACACACACACACACACACACACACACACACACACACACACTCACTCACTCACTCATGCCTTGGGGCCCCTAATGTCTTTCCTATTATCAACCCAAAATGTAGTTTGGCAGCCTTCAGGAGCACCAATGTTTCAGAAATGCTTTGTTTTTTTAGACACAGACACGCGCGCGCACACGCACACACACATTTTCATTGTGTCCACATGTAGAAATACACAAACCAAGTCCAGTTTATGGTTCAATAGAGGTATTACGCAACTAAGCCAGCGAGAGGGGCCTTCTCTCTCACGTGGAGACGTGTGCCTCCATTACTGCCTTTAGGGCATCACAGGCAGAGGAGAGAGCTCAGGCTTCTGAGGACTGAGGTTGGGGGTGGGGTGTGTTTGCTGGTGAAGGGGAAAGAAGCAGCATAAACATCCAGTTTCGAATAGGATGTGGAATGTAGTCCCTTTGACTTGTTTACATCAGGAAACATGCATTTCATATCTCTACCACCTTTATTTAAGCTCTTCTTAACAGACTGATATGAGCACAATGGTTTGTATACCAATGAAACACATATCAACATTATGCAAAATTTAAACAATGTACTATACAACATAAGCAACTACTGTAACTAGTGTCAGATAAGAAATTAGGTAATAAAAAAATATTTCCGATTACTGCTATAAATTCTGAACTAGCTTGTGATGGATGTTCAATATGAAAATGCAAGTGCAGTTCTCTCTTTTTTGTTTTAGTATATGCTGCATAATGGTTTCCACTGTGCAGGATTGTCAATTCATGCATCATGTTATTTCCATACTTGGGTGTACTGTTTAGCCATAGAAGATGGACTGTTGGCTATGGCCTCCTTTAAGTTCACTGCATCATGCAAAACAGTGGGAGTGCTGGGCCACAGGATCCTGCAGGGCACAATCAAATGTGAGGAGAGAGAGAGAGAGAGAGACACACACTGAAAGAGAGAGACCACACTGCTACAGAGCAGTGATGGACACACAGTTAGCTGTGCTCAAACAGCCCAGAGAGAGAGCTTGTGTAAACTCCACTATCAGAAACAGAGGTGGTTATTTGCATACAGTACAGTAATCCCATTGACTGCTATGGTATGATTATGGAGAATGAATCAACTCAGAGATGCTCTGTTCAGGTCTGAGGTCCATTTATTAGAAGGCTTTAGGCAGTCATGTTTGGATTGATAAGCAAGACATAAATGACCACTAAAAATACCTCACAGTGTATTTCATTCTCTCCTTCTCTCTTTCCTTTCCTCTATCCCTCTCCCTCCATCTCTCTTGTCATATCTCTCTCAGGTGACGTCCCAGAGGATGCAGGGGGTGTTGCTGCTGGTCTTTGCGAAGTACTTCCACCTACCCTTTCTTAGGGGAGTCCAGACAGAGACCACACGGACCGGCCTGGGGGGCTACTGGGTAACAAACCTGCTAACACCCATCTCACTGACCGAAGCACCACCCGTTCAACCCACCAAACTGACAGAGACGGTCTTAACACTCTAGTCTAGACATTGTATAGAAGTATGTCAACCACTGAACGGAAATGCACAATCAGGCAGACTCAACCTTAAAAACTCTTTACAGCTTATTAATGTATTTAGCTATTAATGTGTTTAGGCGGGGTTGCCTTGATGTCTGCTGTGCTTCTGATGTCCAGAAGATGGTGCTTTAGTATTCTCACAGCAGGAGTGTTGGTTCCCAGCCTTAAATACCAATTTTAGTACTGTAAATTATGTAGATAAGACCATTTAGATTAATCTGCTCTTCAAGAACTTCATATGATGTAGTGTCTAGGGGGAATCAAAGCCCTTGATCAAAGCGTGCAGGGAAGTCTCTCTGCCTTCCTTGCTGAAAGATACATAGAGGTCCATGTTGGAGTGCAGTGTGTAATCTTGTGTAAGACTTTCTATTATTCTCCCTGTATGAACCCTGATAAGCATCAGCACATACTGCATATTTTCTTCCGCTGTGTCGTCTCTTATAATTTAGTAGGTCAGTGCAGTAGAGAGAGCAGCGACAGGAAGCGTACCGCTCCATCCTGCCCTCACACAGAGCACTGCACATAAAATATTGATAATAATGTGATGCACCGGTCATTAGTGTATTGGTACACTTCCTGTTTACACACATTTCTGTTGCAAGACTGGATCCCATTCCATTCTCTCAGTCCTATTCCACTAACTATATAATTCACCTCTTCTGCCCTTGTCCCATATATTCAACACTGTTCTCTTCACCTCTCTTACTCTGCCTCTACACCTCTGTTGTCTGTCTCTCCTTCTTCTCTCTGTATCCCTGTTTTAGGGTAATAAAGGGGGTGTGAGTGCACGCATGTCTGTGTTTGGTCACACCATCTGCTTCCTGAACTGCCACCTGCCGGCTCACATGGAGAACTCGGAGCAGCGCATGGAGGACTTTGAGAGTATCCTGCAGCAGCAGCAGTTTGAGGGTCAGGCTTCCACAGGGGTGCTCGACCACGAGTGAGTTCTTCTAACGTTGGTTAAATGAATAATTAGTATCGCCAGCCTGTTTCACCCGCCAACTTCACCTTACTTTTTTGAACATTCAGTCCAATTACCATTGACATTTTGAGAGCATGCACTCCCTCAGTGTTATCCAGTGGTAACGTAACATTTTCCTAACATCGTGTCTCTCTTTAACGTATTGAAGTGGTGCTTGCTTGAAGGATGCATCTCTTAGCCTTTTTGGCTGCTACAGTCCGCTGGCTCTTGTGCCACTTTTCACTGTGTATTTGAACTGTTCCTCTCCTCCAAAGTGTGGTGTTCTGGTTTGGGGATCTGAACTTCCGCATTAATGACCTGGAGATGCAGGCAGTGAAATCAGCCATTGATAACAACAAGTTCACTACGCTCTGGGAGAAAGACCAAGTGAGACACATATTCATTCACCACATAGCTCTTGCACTGAGAATGTAATGTATAGTAAATGCCACTAGAGGGCAATCAGAGACCTGTTATGGGTTTTCATTGAGAACGTTAATGAGTTTCACTCTTCCTTTCATCTACCTATATTTTGTTTTATCCCACATTCTGCAGCTTAATATGGCGAAAGACAGTGAGACCGTTCTGGAGGGTTTTCTGGAAGGGCCTCTCAAATTCCCCCCCACATACAAGTTTGATGTGGGGACAGACACATACGATACAAGGTTTGTGATGACATGGGGGTCCATCTCGCATCTGCTTGACATAAAAAGCAAATGTGATGAGTGTTTTGATCATCATAGTTCTTATCTTCTCTCTCTCTCTCTCCATCTCTATCTATCTCTCAGTGGGAAGAAGCGTAAGCCGGCATGGACAGACAGGATCCTGTGGCGACTGAGGGCCACCGCTCCCTCTGTCCCTACCTCCAATGCTGGGAAGCGAGGGTCTATGTCCGGGCTGACCAGTGGGACCAAGGTGACTCAGCACTTCTACCGCGGTCACCAGGAGTACACCATCAGTGACCACAAGCCTGTCTCCTCCATCTTCACCCTGCAGGTGAGAGACACCAAGACACTGAGATGCAACTGTTACCTGAGCTTTGACTATACCCAAAAACTTCCCCTGAAACCTGTAATCATTGACTTTTCATACAGTTGAAGTCGGAAGTTTACATACGCCGTAGCCAAATACATTTAAACTCAGTTTTTCACAATTCCTGACATTTAATCCAAGTAAACATTCCTTGTCTTAGGTCAGTTAGGACCACTTCTTTATTTTAAGAATGTGAAATATCAGAATAATAGTAGAGAGAAATATTTATTTCAGTCATTATTCGGTCATTATGGCCAAACAGTTACATTTTAGTTTCATCAAACCAGAGGACATTTCTCAAAAAAAGTAAGATCTTTGTCCCAATGTGTAGTAGCAAACCGTAGTCTGGCTTTTTTATGGCGGTTTTGGAGCAATGGCTTCTTCCTTGCTGAGCGGCCTTTCAGCCGACTTGCCGAAACATATCGTTTGTGAACATGAAATCTGTGGAGTGGTTCAAAAATGAGTTTTATTGCCTTCAACCTAAGTGTATGTAAACTTCCGACTCCAACTGTATGTACAAGATACTGTATACACATGTAGATTGTGTTTGTCGGAGTGATAAGAGAACTTGGTGAATGTTATCATGGGTCAGTATCATGAGTACTCATGTTGTATTAGAATTATGTTGATGTCTGCTATCATAGCTCTATGTTTTGTTGTCTTTAGTTCCCATATAAGGTGGATATTCCCCTGGTCACACTCATAGTGGAGGATGAGTGGAATAGCATCTCTGACGCCACGGCCGTATTCAAGATTGCACCCAACTTCGCTCGCAGCTCCTGGGACTGGATTGGGCTGTACAAGGTATACACACTCTTACCCCTCCTCTGATGATGTTGGTGTTTAAAAGGCTTGCTGTGACCTCCATGACCTGTGAAGAGAAATCCAGATATTCAGATGGAGGTCATTGAGAAAGGTTTTTTTTATCAACAATATGTGTTTTCCGATGCCTCCTCAGGTGGGGTTCAAACATCACAAGGACTATGTAGGGTATGTGTGGGCCAAGCAGGAGGAGGCAGATTTCCAAAGACAAGAACACGAGGTAAGGAAGACTTTCATGAACACATATAAATGAATCCAAGATCATTCTCATGTTATTTTATGTCCTTCTCTTACTCGTTCCCTCTTCGCTCCTTCTATTTCTCTCATTACCTTTGCAGGTAACCTTTACTGAGGAAGAGTTGCCCAAGGGCTCAGGTGACTTCATCTTGGGTTACTATAGCAACAACATGAGCAGCATCGTAGGAGTGACGGAGCCATTTCAGGTGCTTATGATGATGCTATCTGTTGTTGTGTATGGTCAATATCCTGTACAGGGACCACAAAGTGGAATCAGGTATTGCTGGAAGACATATTGAGCATTACTGCAAAACAGGGATAAGTCATTAAACTCTCCCTTCTTCTCCTCCTTATCACCCTCTTCATATGAACACACTCCTCTTTTCCACTGCTACTTCCCTGTCCTCCTTACCCTGATCCTCCCCTCCTCCTCATCTACACTGTCAGGTCAAGTCAGGTCTTGTTTATTTGTCATTACATTGAGTACAAGTATACAATGCAACGAGAATGCCTGAGGTAGAGCAGCGGGGAGGGGCAGGAGGGCAGGGGGGTGGGAGGGTAGAGGTTAGAAGCTATTCCGAAACCTGTTGGTCCGGGACTGGATTATTCAGTCTGCTAGATGGGAGCAGAGATAACAGGGTGTGGCTGGGATGGCTGTTGTCCTTGATGATCTTCCTGGCCTTCCTCTTACATCTCCCGTAATGGACTGGGCCGTTTTCACCACTCTCTGCAGGGCTTTACAGTCGTGTGCAGTGCAGCTGCCATACCAGGGCGTGAGCTTGGTGATGAGCTTGGAGGGGACTATGGTGTTGAATGTTGAGCTGTAGTCAATGAACAGTATTCTCACATAGGTGCCCTTCTTGTCCAGGTGAGATAGAGCAGAGTGTAGGGTGAGGGCAATGGCGTCATCAGTGGATCTGTTTGGACGATATGCAAATTGGAGGGGTCTAGTGTTGCAGGTAGAGAGGAATTTATATGGGACTTAACCAACCTCTCAAAACACTTCATTGTGACTGATGTGAGAGCCACATATCCTCTAAAGGATTTCTTCTCCTCCTCCTCTTCTTGTCCTCTCCTCCTTGTCATTCTGCAGATCCAGCTGCCAACCTCCAGCCCTGATGCCAGCCCCTCAGATAGCTCTGATTTCAGCTCAGAGGACGACAGCACTGTGGTGCTCATGAAGACCAAGTCCCGCAGTCCTAGCCCTGGTAAAGGCAAACATCGCAGCCGACGCAGCCACAGCCGCAGCCGCAGTCGTAGTCGCAGTGGCAGCCCTGCACTGCCTAAAATGCAGGGTCTCAACCTGCGCCGCAGCTCACGCGATGGCTCACCCCATGGCACAGCTCCCGAGAACAGCTCCACTGATGGCCCACCAGAGGGCACCCATGGGCAAGGGCAGCCCCCGTCCCAGGCCCCCGCTCCTGGGGAGAAGCCCTCAGCTGAGGCTGGGGACGCAGGCTTGTGATGCAGCCCCCTGTTATTCTGCTCTCAAATGGCCAACTCTGTGTGGTTTATTTATACATGCACTGTACCGTATGTTTCCTTTATTGAAAATGTACATTTTCTGATGCCATTTTTTCCAGGACTGGGCTGTTAAGAAAACTACTTTGTCATGTGTGTTTTTTCTTAAGCCGTTCACTTTCTCTTTTTTCAAATGTAGATATCTCCCTGTATGTCCTCTCTCTCCTCTCTCTCACTCTGCCACTCTTCCCTCTCAGGCGTAGACAATACAGGGAGCTGCTGTCTGATTTTAAGAAAAACCTCACATGACAGAAAGATCAAAGATCATCACCATATCCCAGTCTAAGAGAAATGGTTGCTAAATACATGTTTGGATTGATAGCACCGGTTGTTTCACAGAAATTTTGAAACAGCTTATGTATTTCCAGTGTATTAGCCCTGGTGGCTTAGTCAGCATGTGTACTGTGAGTTCAAGGGAATGCTGTCTCGTGATGAGATGAACAATTAATTCGACTCACACAAGGAACATTCCTCACAAATAGGAATAATCCCTATTTGCTTTAACACAAGTTTGGTCGGCCATTTCAAGAAAGCATTATGTCCACTGCTACATACATTGTTGAGGGGGCCAAGTAACCAAGGAAAAAATCTATTTTGTTCCACTGTATGTGGATGATTGAATACCATGGGAATGGGATCAGGAGTATTACTTAAACCTTAAAAGAAACGTATTCCAACAGCATTTCAACAACAGTCTTTTTGGTAGTAAGAGTTCTGTATGCTGTATAGTGTATGGGTATCTGCCCTTCATAACACCCTTGAGTAGAGAGTTCACTTCCTTACCGTGGGTCTTCTTGGGTAATGATATTTTCCCAAGACCTAACTGCATGGGTCACAATTAAGATGAAAAAATAAGGTGAAGAATGGCAGTGTTCACCTTCAGGGTATTTTGCTGTAATTCTAGTTCTCCTCTATCCTTCTCAACTACCCTCTTCTCTCTCTCTCTCTCTCTCTCTCTCTCTCTCTCTCTCTCTCTCTCTCTCTCTTCTTGTGTCCTCTCCTCTATTGTGGTGGTGATTAGCTGACACTGTTCTGTCGCTAGTAGTAATGTGTTGGATTGTTAGCTTGTGGCCTCCAGTGCACCATCCTATACACTTTGTACCTACGGGCTGTTAGCTTAGGACAGTGTGTGCTGTTGTACTGTAACCTCATTGTGTGTGTGTGTGTGTGTGTGTGTGTGTGTGTGTGTGTGTGTGTGTGTGTGTGTGTGTGTGTGTGTGTGTGTGTGTGTGTGTGTGTGTGTGTGTTCATGTATGTATTGTATGTACAGGTTTTTATGAAAGTGATTGTGTGTGTGGGTGTGGGTGTGTGTGTGTGTGTGTGTGTGTGTGTGTGTGTGTGTGTGTGTGTGTGTGTGTGTGTGTGTGTGTGCGTGTGTAGCTGTGTAGCTGTGTGTCTTGGTTAGTGAGGTGTGTATGTGCTTGCATGATTTGCTGGACATACTGTACATTCCGGTACTGTGATTTTGTGCCGTTGAGTGCTGTTTTTGATTCCTCTTTGTAAAATACATTGCTGTTGAGAAGTGTTAGAAAAACACATAACGAGGACAGTGTAAACTCTCAAATCCATGGCAGATAGATGTATACTGTAGATAGATGAGAAAAGGTATGGATCAGTTTGCTTGCAGAACAACACAAAGGACTTAATTTATTTTATTCATTCAGTCTTTTTATGCACCTCATATTTTATCGATACAAAACATGAAGATATTGCAATGGAATGCTAGATATGATAATAATACTTTGTCAGATTGTCAGATTGTCTAAGGTACAGGATCATGGCACAACTACTGCAATGTAAAGGAATATGATTGTTCAAGGGATTATTGTTGTTTTATTGAGTATATTGTATCTATCAATGTAAAGCATGGCTATAAAGAGCGTTGATAGACGGGTGGTTCCACGTAGATAACAGAAAGAAGTTCCATTACCCTGTGGTGTGTTTTTGTCTTTGCCATACTGTATGTGCAATGAATATGTGAATAGATATACTATGAAATGTTATTTCTTACACAGTGATTAAAACAGATGAGACTATGGATGTGAAACGGGCAAATATCAAATATAGAATAAATGACAATCAATACCAAAAAAGATTATTTTACTTCAACATTATGTATTTATTTTCTTATTTAATCGTGTCAGATAAGCTTGAATTCTGCTGGCCAGTGCGAAAGAATAATTTAAATCCAAAGGGTATACATCTAGTGATGAATATGTTTCATTTTTTGTATACATACTTATTCGTTTGATATGTATTTAACTTTTATGCCTATATATCCATGCACAGAACATACAGTGCCTTCGGAAAGTATTCAGACCCCTCCACTTTTTCCGCATTTTGTTGTGTGTTAGACTCAATTTAAAATGGATTAAATTAAAAGAGTTTGCCATCAATCCACACACAATACCCCAGAATGACAAAGCGAAAACAGGTTTTTCGAAATTTCTTAAAATTGAAATACAGAAATACCTCATGCACATAAGTATTCTTTTTGGGGTATTGTGTGTGGATTGATGGCAAACTCTTTTAATTTAATCCATTTTAAATTGAGTCTATAACACAACAAAATGTGGAAAAAGTGAAGGGGTCTGAATACTTTCCGAAGGCACTGTATGTGCAGTTGGTAGTTTTTGTTTTCAATGTGGATTGTATTGGCTCTGCAAGATGTATGTAATTGGGATCGAAGTTGACTGTCTTGAAACATTTTGACAACATTACAGCAACATTGTGAGAGGCTTGAATTAGCTAGTTGTTGAATGTTGTCATCTGAAGATGGTGTGTGGACTCTCCTAGGGGTCAGGTGTTGAGGGCTCAGAGGCTGAACCCCTCTGCCTTCTAGAGCAACATCTCTGTCATATGCTGTTAGAAGAAAAAATAAAACTCCTCTTCAAGTTGTGATGCTGGTCTGGTTCATGAATCTTTCTTTTGTTTTCAATCAGCCAGGTCAAAGTAAATTGACCTTTCACCAACATTTTTTGTTGATGACAAATAAATTATTATTTTCTGTTACATTGTCACTACAGTATAATACAAGTGCTCTACAACAGACATCCCCAGACATCATTTTGCATCAGAGGGATGAGAGAAAAAACAGCAATGCCATTTTACAGATGCATTATTTCAAATTACTGGCCTAATTCTAAAGACCCAGCCAGCTGTACAGTATGTATGTGGCATTATTGTGGCAAAGAAAGGCGTAAGAGATGATCTAATTTTGGTGTAAAGGTCATTGTGTGTGTGTGTGGGGGGGGGGGGGGGGCAACAACCTTGAAAGGCTTCTGTAAAGGCTTTGGTCTTTGGGAAAGCCCTAAAAGTAATGTTATCTTAGTTATTGGAATCAGTGCATATGTCATGTCCAGGCCACGTCTCTGCTGACCAATAACCACTGAGGTTTACAATGGTTTATTCAACAGTTGGAAGTTCATCGGTTGGAAGACCTACTTACCATCCACGCCTCCATTATCGTCACACGTTATCCAAGGTCCTGAAATTATCTTTCTGCACCAATCCGGTATGTTCAGAATGACTGAACTGTAGGTGATATAAAGATTGAAGAATTGCCTTTATCTTTGGACTCTGCAGGAAACATTTTGGTGGTCAACTCTGTGTTGCGTAAACTAAGGGATTAGATTATTCGTTATTCAGTGGGAGGGTACTGACCAATAACATCTGTTTACTGCCTGAGAGCTTAGACTCACACTTTTTTATTGATGGCTATTAGCGAACATGTCTAGTCTGCAGTTTTTTAAAAAGTCTTATATGGCATGTGAAAGATAATGAGTACAGCTCAACATAACAATGTGAGGTCAACAGCACAAATACCGCACATCATGCTTTGATCCTTTGTGAAGATACTGTCCACCTTGCACATTTTGGGCTCAGTGTAGGACTGCCAACTCCCTGATGCAATACTGACCAAGTGTTGGGTGACTTGATGCAATACTGACCAAGTTGGTTAGGTGACCTGGTTGGGTCACTTGGGAATACCAAAACAGATACTCAGCTGTCACATTCCATTGCACAAACCTTTACTTGAACACATGATTTGGTTCAGTCTTTATTGGAATTGTCTTATATAATTCCTAAATGTGTTTATTATCTAACTAATTATCTTTATAAAGCTGACGTGCAAAAAACAGGGTGATACTGTAGCTTTGAAATGGGACACAGAGGAACTAGATAATAATCACCTCTGCAGTAAGCAAGTCTGGAATTCACCTGGAATTGGTGACACTGGGCATGATTTTCAGGCTACCTATTCACATTAACCTGCAAAGGGCATTTTCTCACTGCTGTGGGTATAGTGAAATTCCAGTTATCTATGCTTCCTGATGCAACACCGGGCTGGTGTTGAGACAGTGAGGAACGTGGCAGTGCCATTGTGTCTCAGCCACAAGCACAGGCACAATCCTTCCAAAAACGCTTTGTCATTGTGACTGGGATGGCTGATGATCCTGATGGCAGGATGTTTTGATTACCACATGGCTTAATAATAGATGTTTGACTCATACGTTTTCTCTTCTCTGCTCCTATTAGATAGTAGATGACTAGTGAATAGCAATATTATCAAACTCAAGATGACGCTGCAGATTGCTTTTATTGACTAAAGTCTAAAAGATTCAGATTTGTACAAAGTCGTCCCTTGGCCAAGTGGGAGTCAAGTAAAAATTGTCTGGCGTTGGTGACACTCATTTCTATCACACGTGGCATTGAATGAAAGAGAGGCACCATGATGGTCTATTCTCTTGTCTGGTGTTGCCTGCTAATTATCTATACTCGTCTGCACACTGAGCAATCTCATTTTTACTCTTTCTCATCCTTGGACATTATTGGATTCTCCCCCTAATGACATCCATCACCCCTGATGCCTAAAATGTAAACATTGTCTTTGTCCATTCCTGAACCCCTTATAATCTTATCACGCAATGAGGAATTATATGTAATCTCGCTGTTAATTCCATGTTAGCAGGGGAAATATTGCAGGCTGGATAAAGGCCCCTCTTGATAAAAGAGGCCCGGCAGGACTACATTGGAACCTTTTATTAGAGTGAGCCTTGAAAGAGTTGTGGGGCTGAATGCTACATAGGTGTCAAATTATATAGGTCAAGCAGATGGCAGGTGTGAACATGGTAAATTCATACATCCAACTGCCCCATGCCAGATTGGACTGCTTTACTGGGTAATGTTTGAGTGCTGCTCTGGATGTTTGTCATTTGATACTCCCTGATATAAAGTGCATAATGTGGCCTGCCCATCTGTGGCTCAGGTGTTACCAACAATTTCAAACCATTCATTTGGTATTCAGAAAATTACAAATGTTATGGGTTCAGGCAAAAAAGGCACAATTCACCCAATTCAACCTATGGGAGGTGAAATATTTATTTTTGTGTTGATTAACATTACATTTTGGCATTTACAACTTGTTATAGCACTGCCAGTGTCATAAAACATGTTTTCAAGTGATTTTAAAGATTTGGGACACGTAAATTCTTGGACCCCATTTTTCGTTGTGTCACAGTTGTACAACAGTCAAAAACTAACTAAACTGACCTTGTACAATGGTTGTGAGAGGAATGTTTTGTTTTTTTCAAAACGCAAACGCTGGATCTCTGTAGCTGTTTTACATTGTTATTTTGTTGTTCAGTCAAATGTTGGTTGGAATTAACAGTTTATTTGACATTGTAATGTGATGGTTAATGTAATGTAATGTAAATGTAAATGTAAAATGTAATGGTTATTTTTCAACGTTGACTTAAGTTTGTCATTTCATGCTCATCACTTAACGTTGCTACCCGATTGTCCATGGATTTAAAATTAAGTTTTCTTAACATTGGCTGTTGACAGTCAGCATCAGACCATCTCACAGTTAAAAGTAATAGTTTTTAAAATGTTGCTTATTAACTTATTAAGTAAATACAACATTAAAAGTAATGTTGATGTAACATAACCTTCCTAACCAAATGGATACAAAAAAAAGTTTCACTGTGCTAGTTTTCCACTCTGTATTTCACTTATCTGAGGAATGGTGTTATTAACATGATGACATGACATATTTTATAATCAGGCTTACATTTTGCATTTAACTTTACTCACTTTTTGTGACAACAAACACTACACACACCCCCCCCCCACACACACACACACTGCACACGCCCCCCACGGTATGAGCCGTTGCCTCAATGACACTTTCTGGCTGCCTATGATTCTAAAATAACTTGTATGAGATAGTGCTACCACATTCTACTTCACATGTCTGTGCAATGTTTTGGTTTAACATGGTCTCACAGTTATCTTCCTTATATTGTCTTATATTGTCTCTTTATGGTTGGCCTAAGACAATGAATAAACATCTTTTTACATACCTTTACACAATGTTTTGATTTAGACATTGCTGCACGATACCATTTTCCGTCATGATGGATATACAACGATATTCCCAAAAAGCAATGTTAATGCCAGTTTAAAAGAAATTCCCCTGAGGATATGTCTACTATGTTCTATTTTCCATCTCTCTCAGAGGTCTGGTGTCGTCATAGATTAGATGAGTAGGAAATTACCAAACTCCCCTCCATATGAGTGTTATCTGTGTGTGCAATGTACTGATAAACGGACCAGTGACTTTAGGCTCAATAAAGTGCCATTAAACTTTCCAAAAAAACATCTTGAACATGAATTGAGGTATACCAGACCTAAAACAGGCATCCAAAATCTAATTTACAGCTGAACAAACCATTGCAATGATTACAGACTTTTGCCCAAAAGCAACAACCTGATAAATCTGAAATTAAGTTTATGACAAAATAAATGCTATACAACAGCCTTGGCTCTGCATATTATCTCTTACATAACTGAATTATGTTTTTTTACAAAAAGCCCCTGTTTCACCCTTCCCCTCAGGCAAGATTGATCAACCCAGCCTCTTTGTTTTGTAACTTAATCAAAAGCCCTGACTTCCAGCATTGGGTACCTTTTTAGGGCACAGATAATACTAACAAAGTCTGTAGAGTCAGGGACTGATCTGCTGTGGCTTTAACTGTAGAACAGCACCGTTTAGTTTATTTAACTGTAGAACAGCACCGTTTAGTTTATTTAACTGTAGAACAGCACCGTTTAGTTTATTTAACTGTAGAACAGCACCGTTTAGTTTATTTGAAAACAATAAGTTCTGAGGGTAAGTGGAGGTAGCTTCATTGCTGAGTGACATTCAGAGAGGACTGTCGGACCAGAAGCCCCAATGTACATGGATTCAAAAGATTTTATGCCAAAATGTGTTATGATTAGGCTACCGTGTCCGGTGTTAGAAATTATAATAAACACAAAATCAGTGAGAGTGAAGACATTGGCCATTCTTAATGTTACTTACTGTAAATACATGTAGGCTACGTTATACATTTATGATGTATCGATGATTCACTTACTTTAGACAAATGTACTTGTAGTTGTAAGTCGCTTTGGATAAAGGCGTCTGCTAAATGTCATAAACGTAAAAAAAAAATGTAAATGCTACACTAAGTGCATATCAAAATAAAAACGTTGAGTGAATTTCTATAATATATTACACAACATCTTTCCTGGTGACTGACATGGATACCAGCAGCAAGTAAAGGTAGAATATCTCTAATAATTAGGCTGTAGTGCAAAACCCCGTGGACCAATTTTGCCTTCCATTTATTGATGTGAAAAAGTACACAAAACCACCATTCATGTACTTGGTTATTAGTTAGTTTGTTTTGCCTATTCATTTGCCTTGGTGGCCTCTGATTTACATATACTCTCACGTTGTTTTTTATTCCCTTGGATACCTTACCTTATTTTTTGTAAGGTTGCAATAACATGACATGTTTATGAATGGCTTTTGTATTAAGGGCATAACAAAAGCGTTTTCTGCTTATCACATATAAAGCACAGTTCAGTTGCGTCATGGTTGGAAAATAATTGATGGAAAATCTGGTTTGATAAGAGATGCTGATAGAGCTGAGACTCCCAGCACACCGTGTCACTTTTGAATGCACCTGGTCAATGTATTCACCCCCCACGTTTAATATGGTATCGTCCACTGCCTGGGACAGTGACGTCTGAGCATTAGTGAATAAATACTGGAGCGCTACAAGAGGAGATTTGCGAATGCATGGAACGAGCTGAGGAGGAGTGACACTAGTACACAGTCAAGGAAATAATCAATAAAATCTGCGTCGTTTAGCGATAATCATTCTGTTTTTCATCTGTAAAATAAATAAGGGTAACAATGATGAACGGACAAATGAACGGGTTTCACAACTCCCTTATTGAGGAGGACTGCTTCTTGTTCACCTCGGAGTCAGTCGGAGAAGGGCACCCTGGTAAGACATGATAGCTAACGGCTATTAATCAATGTGGTTTTAGCGAGCAAACATGGTTGCCTACGTTTTGGCAATTTGTTGTTAGCTAGCTATAAACTATACACGTTTTTCTGAACGTAGCGTGCCATTGTTGTCGCTGATTGACAGTTGCGTAAGGTTAGCTACCTGAGTAAACCACGCGCTAGGATGGATCTTGCTCAAGCCGCATGTGAGGGCCAAATGTTCTTATTCCAGGCTAGTAGTCTTATCATTTTGCCGATAATTCTTTGTTAGTTTATATTACGTGTACTGGACCCTAAACACATTTCAGTGACTAAGACTCGTTACCTTAGCTAGCTACTAATGTTACTGAGTCGCTAGAGACATGCCTGTTTTCGCAGTATCTTGCTTTGCGCAGTTCTAGCCCCTGCAGAGTCTTAAGATGCGGACCAGTTTGCGCGCTCTCTGGGATTAACTAGGCCACAACACACATCCAGAGTTCTATGTAAGGCCCCGTAAAGCCACAGCTAATATATCATTGAGTTGCTCGCTGTTAGACCGTCATTTAGACCGGCTATCCAACTACACAATGATTGCAGTGGTTCTTAACGTGAACCCGCGGAAATGGCGGCGCTTCTTGCCCTTCTCGTACGCCGGAAACTAGCTATGTCTGGGTGGGCTTGCTCCGACTGAGCCCCGCCTACCATGGCCATAATCTTAACATGTGGTCGGCCGGTCCGCAGTTTATAAACCACTGCGTGGCCCTGCAGTACTGATCATGAAGGTCCGTCTGCACAATCTGAGCGAGTTTTACTTGAACCTAAAGAAGGCGTTGATAGAATGCCTCCCGACTAAAGAAGTTCATGTGCCTCACCCAGCTGTCTCTCACTGACGTGTCACTGCGGTTGTAGCGATGCAACTTCAGAATTAATTCTCATACTTTGTGTAGATCTGCAGACTTATGGTACTTGTTTTATCTTATAGATAAGATTTGCGACCAGATCAGTGATGCAGTGCTTGACGCCCATCTTAAACAGGATCCTGATGCCAAAGTTGCTTGTGGTAAGAAAAAAAGCACCTCCACTGTCTGATGCAACCTCTTCCTGCTCTTAAGTCAGCTATTCAACATCATGATTTAAAGCACCTGGTTGAACTCCTATTTACCTTACATGGATCAATACCTACTTTCCTCAGATTATCTTTATTGATTGGAATGATTTGCTTGTGGCCTCTGTAGAGATAAAGTTGCACTCCTCCCCTTTGACCCCTCTTTTACAGAAACTGTTGCCAAGACAGGGATGATCCTGCTGGCAGGTGAGGTGACGTCACGTGCTACAGTGGACTATCAGAAGATTGTCCGTGACACCATCCGTCATATCGGTTATGATGACTCCTCCAAAGGTGCGTCTCCTTGTCTTTTTTTTGCTCTCTTAAATGAACTCACACACACAATTCAAGCCTACTCTAAAAGACTTCCATCACATTGTAACTGTCCTTTTTTCTTTTTCAGGATTTGATTATAAGACCTGCAACGTGCTGGTGGCTCTGGAGCAGCAATCTCCTGACATCGCCCAGGGTGTTCACATTGACCGCAACGAGGAGGACATAGGGGCAGGGGACCAGGTCAGTGGTTCTTGTGCAAACAAAGGCAGCGAATCATCTTTGTAGTGATAGTTGTACATTTACCAGACTGAAATGACACTGGCATGTTTGGCAGAGGTAACAGTAAGCCTTTTCCCATCCCCAGGGTCTAATGTTTGGCTATGCCACCGATGAGACCGAGGAGTGCATGCCCCTTACCATCGTTCTTGCCCACAAGCTCAATGCCAAGATGGCTGAACTGCGTCGCGATGGCACCCTGCCCTGGCTCCGGCCAGACTCCAAGACCCAGGTACGCTGCCTTGCAGAAACTAGAGCATCTTTTATAGCGGTTTAGTTGACGTATTTCAGCAAACGTTGAAATGTGCTTTATGTAAAACTAGGTGCAATATGACTTAACATATTCAGTATCACCAACCTCTCCACAATTCTATCATTTTTCAAACTAGTTGTTATCCATGGTTGCTGTTGTACACCCCAGCTGTCTTCTCTGTTTAGGTGACTGTGCAGTACCGTCAGGATCGTGGTGCCATGCTGCCAGTACGTGTGCACACCGTGGTCGTGTCTGTGCAGCACGATGAGGACATCTGCCTGGATGAGATGCGTGACGCCCTGAAGGAGAAGATTGTCAAGGCAGTGGTGCCCTGCATTTACCTGGATGATGACACAGTCTACCACATGCAGCCAAGTGGGCGCTTTGTCATCGGCGGTCCCCAGGTAAGAGTGCAGGGCTGAGGCTAGCTGTAGTTGTCAGTTAAAAGGATAGTTAAACTAAAAAAAACAACAACCTTTGTTTCCTTACCAGACTGTAGGGGAATTATTTTTTTCTGTATTTTCAGATCCATACCAGTAATAACCATTTCTCCTGTTTCTGCAGGGTGATGCTGGCCTTACTGGCCGTAAGATCATTGTTGACACTTATGGAGGCTGGGGTGCCCATGGTGGAGGAGCCTTTTCTGGGAAGGACTACACAAAGGTGGACCGCTCTGCTGCCTACGCTGCGCGCTGGGTGGCCAAGTCTCTGGTGAAGGCTGAGCTGTGCAAGAGGGTGCTGGTCCAGGTGAGGGGAGGAACTCTCATAACACCCCACTTGAGCAGAGGGCTGTGACTGAATCAAACCAGAAGTCTGCTGTATGTTTATATGCTGATGTCATGTCTGCATGCCTACTTGTATTAGGTGGCCTATGCCATTGGAGTGGCCCACCCCCTCTCCATCTCAATCTTCCACTACGGGACATCCCAGAAGAGTGAGAGGGAGCTGCTAGACATTGTGAAGAAGAACTTTGACCTCCGACCTGGGGTCATTGTCAGGTAAAGTATACCCCTCTGAGGCTGTGTGTCTCACCCAATTAGTCACTTATGGATCCCTCCTGTTACTCATCCTCTATGGTTTTGCTGTTCTAGTTGGTTTTAATCCTTAACTGTGTGATACTGTATGCTTAAATTGGATAGCACTGTAAATATCGCACTGTTTGCAACTCCTCTGCTGCTTTGTTTGGCTTCTCTGTTTCAATCGGGGCTTGTGATCAGTTCGCCAATCCTTATATTCTATCCCCCCCTATCTGTCTCGCTTCAAATGCCATTGGTGTACAGTATGTAGAGCGAAAGGTTAAACCTAGAGAACTGCAGTAGAGGCTCGAGTCAATTTTATTAGAGGGCATGTTAAATACCCAGCATGAGTGAAGGTTTCCTGCTCATGTCAACTAGAGTGCATGGGGTTCTCAGAGCTTTTAAAGTTCAGTGCCATTTATAAATGGGATCAGTGTGCTTTCCATCTCCAAGCTGCAGTCCCCTCACTGCTCAAGGATGAATTTGTTTGCAGGGTAAGTGTCGAAGCTTCGTCCCTCCCTCCCCCTCTCTACTAGCTGGCCAATTGAACCTTTCTGATTATGGTTTTCTTTTGTGGCTCTCGACACTCCCTATTGGCTGATTGAGCATTATGGCTGTGTGAGTATTGATGCGTGCATCAGAGGTCACTTCCTGCGGTGGACGCTAAATGAGTTGATTATGTATTCCAGGGAGCTGGAGCTGAAGAAGCCCATGTATCAGAGGACTGCTGCCTACGGCCACTTTGGCCGTGACTCCTTCCCATGGGAGCAGCCCAAAAAGCTCAAATACTAAACCTGTTAAGCTTTTCCCCCCAGGCCTGTTGGTGTATACTACAGAGAAGCCTACAAGGTCCCAGGGGGTGAAAGGCCCTTAAATCCTTCCCTCATAATGGCAAAATTAAACCCCTACCCACCCTGTCCTCCTCACCTGAAAATGTCTCATGTCCCCCCTTTTCTACTTCCTCTCCTTAGGCACCTGTACTCTCTTCGACTGTTTAGTAGTGTTTTCTGTGCTCCTCTAACATTCTCACAATAATTAAGATAAGTTTTATGTTGAGAGAATAGTTGGGGGGGATCCTAGAACATTGAAATGTGCAGCCTGTGCTTCATCATGTTCCCATTTTCCAATGAGGTCCCAAAGTATCCTCGTCTTCCACTAATGCCCCTCACATAACTCTTCCCCCCCTACCCAGCCTCACTGAGAAACTTGTAAGGAGTATCCCAGTCTTGGCTTTCCTTACACTTGATCGGCATTTGAACCTTTTTCTTCCTTCTGGTCTTGTTACCAAGGTCACACATAATACCTACATAAGTTTACTGGTGCTACTGAAGTAAGAGACATTTTGGGCATCTCTATGGCATTAGCTGGCAGCCCTTTCCCAGTGGAAGAATATCCTGTTTTGGATACAGTATTGTCTGATTTCCCCACACCCACACTCTATACTTCCCTTTTAGATGTTTCCTCCTGTTAGTCTGGTACTGTGAATGCTCACCCCTAATCCTTTCTCCCTCTTATTTTATTCCCCTTATCTTTGTGGAGGATGTACGAATGGCACGATTAAGGGTTAATGGTTTTTTGCTGTTTTTCAAAAAAATGCTATGCATTGCAGGCTGAGGAACGAGCCAAATCTTGATTTTTCAAGTCAAGTTCTTGAAGATGCGCAGTTAAGTCTCAGATGCCCCGACACAGACCTGTGCTGTTTTCTGACGTCATACAGAAAAGTCAGAAGCTGCTATGTCACTGCTAAGGTCTTTAGGGGTGTTGGTTACACTTGATAGTTTGAGAAGAACGCATTGGATTGACTTTTATTAACATTGAAATGTCAATTTTAAAACAAACTCCTTCAAAAGGTAGTTTCATTTCTGTTTTTTATTTACTTTTTTAAGGGTTTTAAGACTAAGGTACTCCTTGGATATTGATGGCAGGTGTAGCTACAGAGAAACCTGGTCCCCGTCCTTATCCTGAAGGAGTACTTTCTTTGCCACAATGAAGAGCTCTTACTACTGGCTAACAATCAAAAACAAACCATGAGACTATTTATGTTCTCTGAAACTCAGCGTGGATACAGAGAAGCTGAGGTTTTCAAAGGCAGCTTTAAAAAAATGACACGGTTTTGTTTTTAAATCATGTTTTTTATTTGACCGAATGCCATAACCAAGTTACATTTTCAGTGTGTCTCTTGTGGTTCCAAAGTGTCCTACAGAAAAGCTTTGGTTTGCCTCCACAGGGAACCATCACTGGCTAATGTGATGAGTATTTTACAATTTTGGACAGCAGGTTTTTGAATGAGATTGTATTGACATACACGTCTGGTACTGTTCTCTCCCCTCCCTTATCCTTGCATGAAGCGATGGCAAAGTTTGGCTGGTGTTGTACAGAGAAACCAGCCTTGTTTACATGCCATCCCTTGTTAGTCTGGATAGGGTCTCCCTTTTGAGCTTTGGTTGTGTCTCCTTTTACCGCTCAAGAGGTCAGTTGGCTGGCTACAGTGAGTGTAAAGAGTGCCTTTTCTATTTCCTCTACCCAACCCCTGTACTGAAACCCTTTCCCTGTCCTGCTCTTGATCAACATGCGTCCAACATTCTGAAGGAACTAGTAGCTTGTGTATGCTTCATTGTCTTCAGAGGTTGGATACTAATCCTTCATGTCAAAGATCTGAAATAAATATGGCTACTTTCCTCCTTGAATCTTTGTGGTGTGTCATTCATTGTCAGTTTCCTTAGTATATAAGGTACAGCGCTGTTTGTTATATTGGTCTAGGAGTATCATATGAAAGTGCAATTCCAAGTAGTAGGTGCCCACTATTTGATCTCTGGGAGCAGTTTCTCAAAAAAGAACTGTTGTGAGAAACTGGAAGCGCACACGGACCATGGGCATGGTAGCGTGCAAATAACAGAAATCTATTTGTGAGCGAAAGTAAACATTTCATTTGGATATATATTTCAAATTCCCATGAATGTGTGTTTAGATTCCTTGGAGCACCAAGTAGTAGTTGTAGTAAATCTAAATTGCCCCAGATTGGGAAATTGGTTTGTTGCAAGATAAGTTAACATGACATCCTAACATATGTAGGGAGACTTATAGTAAATATACTGACACTCCCTGTATACAAATAAAACATTTAATTTAAAAAAAAAAGAAAAGACCGGAGGACAAGAACAGGGTGCAAATAGTAGCCTAATAAATATTGCGTAAAGCTGAAAAATAGTATCATTTAGTTTGTGTTTCTTGTTCTGATCAGTTTGACACCTACTGAGGGTCCACTCACCTAGTGTTGCCGTTGTACATTTTGTTTCAGATATATGGATTGGAAGCAACATAGATGGTGTCCCTCGAGGTCCAATAACAAACAGTAGTTGTGTCATACTTAGTAGTCTAAAGAGCTGGCCTAGAAAGGGTCTTTGATATGAAAAGTACAGTCTGTCTCATATTAGTTCTTAAGAGGTCTCTAGTCTTTTGGCCTTGTTCTATTCAAAACTATTTTTCAATAATAAGCGGCTTCATAAAAGTACAAATGGCTTATTCCAGCTTGCACTCTGTGCAACCCTAATTTCCTCTGGTTCCATGCATTCAGACCCTGATTGGCAATAGAAACACTTTCTCAAGCAGAGCTTTTAGAAGCAGCAGCCAAATCCTGTTCCTTGCTCAGAATGTGAAGCAGTTGCTGTTCTAAATTGGCAATCTTTTGATCTGCCTCATTACCATTTACTTAGGTGGTCACCACTTTGTTATATTGTGCAACAGTAATCAGGCTGGCTTTTTGAATTCGTGAATGTATTTTGTAATCTGCTTAACCCTGTGTTATTGTGTTGTGTTAGCCAGTTTGATTTGTTTTCTTGGCATAGCAACAATGTAGTGTTGTTGACTTTAGAAACATTCAGGCACCTGAACAACGGCTGTGAATGTTTATCATGGGATGGTGTGGTGTTGTGTCTATGTATTGTTTATCTCTCTTATGCGTCACATTACGTGTGCATTAGTTACCTAATTTAATTTTGTGTGCCAAAGTTGCCTCCCTATGCATACCGCTTTCTGGTAGACCTACACCCACTCAGGCGTGGCAGTTGCTTATGATTATTGGGTGAATTGGGTGGCTCAGATGCCATGTCTGCTTTAGGACACTTGTCTCAGGGAAGGGAAGTCTCTCAAACTCTCACTCGCCCTTCCCCTTTGTGGACATAAATATCCAGGTGACACGTGACTCCTTAGGACCAGGGTCCACTGGACTTACTTGGTCCTGGAGACATTAGAGGTAAAGGATCAATGTGAGGGGGGCCATTTCCTAGTTTAGAGAAGGTGCCAGCGTTGCACTTTTCAGAATTCACTTGCTTGCAGCGGGGGAACCTTCTGCCTGTGTCACATGCTGCGAAAGGAATGCAATGCGGCATTCTCACTCCTCATCTAGGTACAGTAATGATCACCACACCAGCCAATGTTCTCAGATGACCCACAGTACTATGTATGGTAATCATCACCTCACCAAACAGGTACGTTCTACTGACCCTAATAATTGCTTGGTTTTGTTCTCAGTGTTGTCCAAAAAGCACAGGACAAATGTTTCTTACAGTCTGTGACCCCTGAAATACTGTTAGACATGCCATTTGATAGATACTTTCATCCATACAGTGAGTGCATTTGTTTTTCATATATATGGTCCCACTGGGAATCAAACCTACAACCTTGGTGTTGCTAGTGCTATGCTCTACCAACTGAGCCACACAGGATCTGAAGAGCAACACCCTCATAACATTAACCAGTATTACTGCCCCCCTGAAATACTACGAGAGAAAATAAACATGTGTTGGCCTTTAATGAATCCCCTTGATTACATCATCTCCCTGGGACTGTCCAAGTACATGTTATGGATAATATGGGCCATCATTTAAGCACTGCGCCTCAATAGTACAGTACTACAGTTACATTGTATCAACCCAGAACCATTAATAGCTTTCATGCTCAAGTTACTGGTTAGCAGTGCCAAACTGTCTGTCACTAATCGACCATACACACTGCAGCAGCTGTCCAGTCACACTACCAAGCAAGGCTTACTCATACCTCTATTTTTAACTTGCAACACACTGACAGAATATTGGGGTTAAACAGATGTATACACCAATTCTATGTACTATTTCACTATAAGGGATATTTGACACATAAAAGACAATTCTAACCCACAATGTTTAAATGGACTTTCAGTTGTTCAGGATGTTTTGATCACACCTCTTGTCCCAGAGCCTAATTTGAATGAGTAAACTGTTACAAAACTACACTGTGGGTAATCGTTTAGGTATGCAAGATGTGCATCAGCTTGCTGTATTTATTGCCAAGCACACAGACAAGAAACTTGTCATGTTCCTCCAAAGGTGAGGGGGAACTGAGGGACCCTGTACTGTGGTGTAGACAACACAACACATCACTCTCACACTGATAGTAAACAGAGAGCAGAAAGGCCAGCACATGTATGTTATAGATTTATACAACCCTGGGAATGAGACTAAACCAGATACTCTCTGGGGGCTCATATGGGAGGATGTATCAGATAATGCAAGAAAAATATGATATTCAGAAGTGTTAAAGGCCAGTGTCCTGTGGCATTGAAGTGTCTCTGAGCTGAATGCACACCGCAGATTCTAATGGACTGTAGGACTGGCACTTGGGGGCGATGTCACAGTGAGAAGGTCATGATCAGGCTGTTTGGCCAAGGTTAGGGGTGTGGCACTGCAGGGTTTGGGTGACAGTATGACACAACATTAGTAGAGATGTCAGCTTTTTTGTACAGTGTATGCAAGAAGAGAAAGTAACACAATAATGATTGTGTTCGTTTTAACATAAAACTACCAAAGCTATGTTGTGCATTCTTATCAATGAAGTTCAATCTCATTTATTTAGACAACTAACAATGCAGTCATTTTATAAGAAGCTTTTTATCAAGGAACATAGTCTGCATAGCTTCTCCTGGCTTGTGGCTGTTATCTGAACAGTGTATGTGAAGTGCATATTTTTACAATACCTGATATCCAATCAGGGGCATTAGAATGAACCCGCCCACATGATTACAGGTCCAGAGCTCAATCTTACATGACATCTGTACAGGTAAATAACTGTATAATAAGAATCTAGTGTAATTATACACAACAAGCTGCTGTTTGTCAACCAGTTACACTACAATAGGACCAGACCTGCAGTATGCAACTCAGTTCACTTTATAATGTCCCATGGCTGCATGGCATACAAAGCTGAAGAAGAAAAAAAACCTCAGATTTTGCTTATGTAGTCAGTTTGGCATTGGTCAATATTAGGATTATGTATGGCGCACAGAGAAAGCCCATTGTTTAAAAACAAACTCCCTCAGCATGGTAACTGGGGGCTGTCTTTGTCTGTTCCAGTTAGGACTGACGCTAATCTAATCTCTCTCTCTCTCTCTCTCTCTCTCTCTCTCTCTCTCTGTCTGCCTTTCGTACTTCTCAAAGACGGTCTGTGGTCCCAGGGCAACTTCTCAAACTGCAAAACACAATTTATAAGATTATGCAATGTGGTTACATGAACCATTAAAACATTAAACAATTATTTGTATGACTTATTTGAATGCTTTTATGAATGATAAGATAAGGACCTTTTCGTTGCACTTTTTATGGTACTGTTTCCACTGGTATTTACAACTAAGTAGTAGCCTAATGTTACAACTGTAACCAGGTTGAAGTGGTAAACTCACTCCTTAAGTTGAAATACCCCCACTCCGCACCATCGAATTTCTCAGTTGCATAGCTGTTTACCATTGGGTATTTTGGTGATGGTTACGTGTGTTGGCAATACAAATGACGCAGGTTAGGGTTAGGTGGTGTCTAATGGTGCTTTGTGTTATAATTTGTGTAATTTGTAGAAACAAACAAAGTAATGCATAAAAGTTATGATCATGGGCATAGGTTTCAGTAGAGACGGGGAGGACATGTTACATCATGTCCGTCCCCATCCTGTCCGTCCCACCTCTGTGGGGTTAGCGTTTTTGTGGGGTTAGAGTTGATGTGACGTATTTAGCAAGAAAGCTGATGAAACTATGTTGTATAAATCACACAAAATGCGTAGGCCACATTTTCCTGGAAGAGATCTCCGCCCTAAGGATTTATCCTGGGGTGATACTGTGACAAACAACACTCAGACAAGTCATGCAGTCGTGTCTTAACATGCTTTCACAACATCTATTTGAGAATCATTTAGTTCCTTTCACAACATACAGTAAAGTGTTTCGCAATAAGCTAATTGGAAAATGACTTTGTGTTCCAAGGAACAAAGATGTAGTCCAAGGAACAAGCCCCAAAATCCTCTTATAGATTTCACCATGCAGATTCCGTCTGGCCACTTAACATTCTGATTTACTGTATTGCCACTCAGAGGTGGTTCATGCAAACTGGAGAGTGAGCTAGGCCTACAAACTGAGAAACAATGATGACAAATGGTTGGAATACTTATACCCAACTGGTCATACTGATTATATGTCACTGATATACAGTAAGGGGCAGCACAGATGAGTAGACAAATATACTTGTTGTAAGTCGCTTTGGATAAAAGCCTCTGCTAAATGTCAAAAATGTAAATGTAAAATGAGTATACTATTGTCACTGAGGACAATAAAGGTCATAACGACCTAACAAGTATGTGAAACGAAAGGACTGTTAGCGCTTACTACTGATCTAATACTACGGATGGCTCTCTGACTGCTGTTTGCATCTTTCTCTCCTGTTAATCAAACTGGCAGATCAAAGCGTGTCAATGTTATAGATTGCAAAAGGCCAGACACAATCATGTTTTTGCTGACAACCCTCAAGGTTTGTTGCATAACAGACCATGTGAAACTGCACTGGGATATGAGAGGAAGTGAAGGCGAGAGTGTTGGTTGGGTATTTTTTCAGCCAATTGGGAAATGATGAAACTGGGGAGGATCGTTGGAGAAGCACAATGGGAGAGGCATGGGAATGTAGAAATGTGTCATGCCTTCCTCTCTCTCAACAGCAGTCACATGCCAAATGGAAGTCAGTGAGCAGGGCGTGTGAGTTCAAAGGGGTGTGGCCCTGTTCCACCAATAGCATCACAGAGACTACTCCCCCTAAAAAAGGTTTGCATAACAGCAGAGGCTTGGCTAGGCATGTGGTCCTGGAATGAAGTTAGCATATTTTCATGCATCGCTGAAAACAATGAATTAATCTCCCGCCATGGTGGGAATCAGCAGTTTGTCCTCCCAAATGTCAGCTCCAAGTCCTGTACTCTTTTTTTTGTCTTTTTTTATTTATTTTTTGGGGGGGTGGGGTTGCTGAATTCCCACAAGAACATGTTGTTTATTTACACCACAGCCCTGGGAAAAAGCTGTGTCTAGTTCTAATTTCCAACTAAATAGCTGTTCATTAAACAGTAGTGTCCCAGAGATTTATTCATTCTATAATCTGGGTAGAGTCAACAGGACTGGGTTATTAATACAGGTCTGTGTCCCATGGAAGAAACTCTGGCCATGTGACTTTTCAGCATTGCAGTATCCTATATTGAAACGACCCTCGTTGCACCTGTCCTGTGCCCCCCTAAATGTGAAACAGTGTACCAGGAAATACTACGACAGTTATGCCTGATGGATCTGATTATACACAGTGTCTACTCTACATTTGTGCAAACTACAATACAATGTCCAAGCACGTCCCTTTTGAAAGATACATGCGATTAGTGAATAATTGTATGAGACAGTGTAAGAGGATCAAGCGGTGGAAAAAAAGAATGGCTTCTATGGAGTAATTGTGTTGTATTATATACTACAGTACTATGAAAACTGGTACAGCCTATTTAGTCAGTGCCCAGTTAAGCTGGCAAATTCTGCCATCTACTGATGAATAGTAGCATTACACTGCACATAAGAAGAACAGGGCCCACTGATCATGCATAAACATAGTTTATTCATATAATTATGTGTATCTGATTTGTGAATCATTATCTACATCGTTGTGCCCATGGCATAGTTTTCATGTCTTGCCTTTTCAAACCAGAATCTATCATTTGTCAAGCTGTGTTTGGATATAGAAATCTAGGATATATACCCATTGATTCTTAAAGAACTTTAAAACATAAATAAAATTTAAAAAAATACTTGGATTTATTGTATTTTAGTAGTATAGCTCCTTTCCACCTTACACGGGTGCTCAAAGCACTTGAGTTTCATTAGCTTAATACAACTGTCTTCCCCATTAAAACTCAAAATAAAAACTCATGTTGATGTTATAAACTTCAGCTTTTGCATCCAGAGTTCTGTCTGAATTTGTGTGGTCACAAATCTCCAACCCCATCCATCAGCTTTATGTGGTGGCGTTTGATTGTATTTTAAATTATGGATTGTGGCTTTAACAGGTTTCTATTTTCTCCACATCCCTAAGACTGGCCAATAGTAACATGACATTCTCCCTACATTAATGTTAAAACCAATCATTATGCACCACTGGGCAATGAGTTGATCTTTATGTGTTATACAAAAGGAGGAGAAAGAGAATATGGTCACAATGGACACAAATCTTTGTAGTCAATTCACGAACATTGCTACTACTGGTAATCTACTGTACATACAAAGAATGCACCAAAAGAAAATAGAAAATAACTAATGTCTTTAATATATTTAATACTGAAACAAAAAACTAAGGTCCTCTCTAGAAAATTACAGTATCAAAAATAAATGTCTCAGAAAATACAGGCCAATCAAAAATAAATTAGAATTATTCTTTAGACAAACACAAACCAACTGCTACATTTGCATGATTTGCTCCCCAGTCTTACAGAGAAAACTATCACATTGTGACTTTATGTAATGAGTGGGAGAGCAAATAAAACAGTCACCTTTTCAAGAAAAGAAAACACTTTGATGCAATGCAATCCCATGAATCACAGCACTTCACATAATGATCACACTGATATAAACAAACAGTACATTTAGTGAAAACATGAAACACATCACACTTTCGATGGGGCACTGTTCATTTAAAAAAATATATTCACAGGGGACGGCGTCACAGTTTCTGGGACCTGTTGTGAGAGTGGGCGTCCATGTTGGTTTCTGCACTCTGGAGTGAGTGGACAGCTAATAGAAAGTCAACCATAAGACAACCTCAGTCTTACACTGTGCCCTAGAGCCATAGCCCAGGGTCGGAGGTGCTTGATCCTGGCCAACAATCGCTATGTCCCCATTAATCCTCTGGTACTGGCATTACAGACACGGAGAGGAGAGGATTGGCAGGAGAATAGACCAGGGCTTATGGCTCCTCTACCCTGTCTCTTCTCCCCCCTCTACCTCATTACTGTCATCCTTACGACAATCTCATCCCTCAGCGTTTGTCCCGCCGTTTGTCCATTTCCTTTCGAACCCGGGCCTGTAGTGCCACCCTCATGGCTGAGTCCAGAACATTGTTCTCTGCAACACGCTGCACAACCCTCTCTGGCTTGTCCTCCTAAGAGAGGGGCATGGGGGACATGAGGGCACAAATTATAAAATTGGATGAATGTATTTTTGTATTTATCCTTTATTTAACCAAAGAAGTCACATTGAGATTTTCATCTATTTTTCAAGTGAGCCCTGGCCAAGAAGGCAACATACACAAACTTATACAGACACAAAAGACACAGCACAGCATATACAATTGTTTGGTAAAAAAACTGTGCAAAGCGCACAAAATAACTTAAGAGATGGCTTCCTAATAATGAATGGTTAAAAGCATGTGCACTCCTTGGTAATAAAGGGAGTAAAGGTACACATATAGACAGACACACACACATGCAGATGTGCAAACCTTGTGTACAATGAACGAGGTGACACGACCAGAGTCAGCCTGGTAATCCAGCCAGAAGAGCTCAGTTCCCTGAGTCTCTGGTTCTGTGCTTGACCCACTCTCATTCCACTCCTCCATCTCTGCACCCACCCCTGGCTCTGAGCCATCTGAGAACACACATACACACACAACTACTGAAACAAACGTCCCCCATTAAACTGGCAGAAAGGTTTATCGAACAACAGTGTTTTCCTACTTCTCTGTCTAGGATGGTACACTTGGATGTCGGGCCGACGGGGACGTCTCGGGGTTGTGGTGTTCCTACGGCTCAGGCGCTCCTTAGCCTGCTTCACCTCTTTGTCGTAATGATCTCTGTAAGACATCAAATAAGTGGTGGCTAAGACAGTTAATAATCCACCAAAAGAGGGAAAAGTCATCATGAATATGTTTCACTGTGTATGTTAATGAGTGTCAACATTACTGAGGAGGCAGCTGATTGATGATGATTTGTGATTAGATTAGAACAACAACCAAGATTCGTGAGCAGAATGGGTGAACTCAACAACTGTAAGATCTCTGAAGATGGCATGGGATAGCGCTGGACATGGATGGACATTATGCGCATGCCCAGTAGATATATAAGCGAGTAGGCGTACTAGCGATGCATTTTCCCAAAATGAGCATAATCCTGGACATCTTCAATTGTACTACCTCAGAATTGATGACATTCACAAATTATATCGTACAGATACTCCCAACAATGTTAGCTATGATCACCTGGCAAGCTGGTTCCTTCGAATATGGTGTAAGAAACCATGGCTCATGTCCAAACGACCCCCAGGTTTATATTTCAGATCCTGTTCTTCATCATCTCTCAAAATATCCATCGTAAGAGATGGTACAATATATATATACAGTATTTATTTAGAGGTGAATATTTCCCCTCTTTATGTATTACACCCCAACAAGATGCATCGAAGCTAATGTTAATCAAGCTTTTAATGTGGGTTGTTGCTGTCCAACTAAAATTGCACACTATGTTACGAGACTGTCTGCAATCTATTTTTAGCAGAGATCTCTCCCCAGCAAAAACATTTTTTCTAAAATTTGCTATCCCCATAATTATTTAGAAACATCATGGAAACTATTATGAAGGTTTAAAAATAGCTCTTTAGAGGCCCAAATGACAATGTCCAACTCCAATCTTTTTTTCGCAAGAGAGGTAAACTTAAACCATCGGGTAAGGTTCTAGTCGGCCTCAGATTTTTCTGCTACCGGGAGTTTTGGAGTGCACGGTGTTTTGTAGAGCTCACCAGTTAGCTAGCTAAATCAACTCACCCAGGTCAGGGTTTTAGTAATCTATTTGACAACTTTTGATACCCAACAAATATAACGCAATGGTCTCCGTAAAGCGAGAGAGAGAAGTGGACGTGGACGATGACGACGACGAAGGTGGAATAGCTACTTAACGAGTAACATTAACTGGCTAGCTAGTGTAGCTAACTTTGTCGAGTTAGCCAGCTAGATAGCTAACGCGTTATCAGGACGTTAATGTTAGCAAATCGTGTAATGTGTTAGCTAGCTATATAATCATTGCGAGTTTAGATCACTTAAACAATAAAATAAACTAACATAATTTACTCTCATTCAAAATGTATGACACATAGCTAACGACTGGATATGCAGCTTACCTGCTTCATGTAATTGTTTCTCTTCTCAGTGCCAGTAAAAGTTGGCCGCTCACACGACACAGAGGACCGCAGAAGCCGCCACTGCCCTTACCTTGACACGATCAATAGGTACAGTTACACACACACTCCCTATAAATATGGGGGATAGCTAAAGATAACATGTCTTGAAAGATTGAGTCATCTTCAAACTTCAACATGCACCTTCCCCAACAGGAGTGTGCTGGACTTCGACTTTGAGAAGTTATGCTCCATCTCTCTCTCTCACATCAACGTCTACGCCTGCCTCATCTGTGGCAAATACTTCCAAGGTAAAGTATCTAATGCTTCCGCTTGAATATTGTGAGTACCCCAGATGGCATCACTCCTAGGCTTAATCTGAAATGTGTGTGTCTTCCAGGTAGAGGTCTGAAGTCCCATGCCTACACTCACAGCGTGCAGTTCACCCACCATGTGTTCCTCAATCTGCACACACTTAAATTCTACTGTCTACCAGATAACTATGAGATCATCGACTCATCATTGGAAGACATAACAGTAAGGGCAGATATTTTCTTGCACACTGTAACGCAGGAAAGACCATCGTCATGGTTCAAATAAAAAAACAGAGCAAATCTGACATGTTTATCTTTTTGTGTTCAGTACGTTTTGAAGCCCACGTTCACCAAACAGCACATCTCCGGGTTAGACAAGCAGGGCAAGCTATATCGAGCTTATGATGGCACCACCTACCTACCAGGCATCGTGGGGCTCAACAACATCAAGGCCAATGACTATGCCAATGTGGTGTTGCAGGTAGGACTGTGGTGTTATCCAACACAATATCAATGGGTGACTCTCTGACCTGCCACCAATACCATACTGCCTAAACATTTTCCTATGTTCTCTTTCCTCTGTTGATGACTCTCTTTAACTCCCCAGGCCCTGTCCAATGTGCCCCCACTGCGGAACTACTTCCTGGAGGAGGAGAACTACATAGGGATTCGCAGGCCGCCTGGTGACATAATGTTCCTCCTGGTGCAAAGATTTGGTGAGCTGATGCGCAAATTGTGGAACCCGCGGAACTTCAAGGCCCATGTGTCACCCCACGAAATGTTGCAGGCAGTGGTGCTGTGCAGCAAGAAGAACTTCCAGATCACGAAGCAAGGTCAGGCACATGACACCAGAGAGGCTCAGTTCTCAGGATCTAAGTGCATTTAACACTTATCAAATGTATGTTTTTGGTAGATATTACCCTTTGTTTTGAGACTTAGCTAAACAGCTGATTTCTGTGTCCTGCAGGGGATGCTGTGGACTTCCTGTCTTGGTTCATGAATGCTCTGCATGGCGCTCTGGGGGGAACCAAGAAGAAACCTTGTGAGTGGGAGATAGGAGGGGACAGAGGAATATGTGAAGGAGTATATGACTTTCATATTTTGCACTGACTTCACCGTTCTAGTTTGTGGGAATAACTAAGATCTCTCTCACTTTCCCCTCTCTCTTATTGCCATTACAGCAAGCATTACCAAAGTTTTTCAAGGCTCCATGCGCATCTTCTCCAAGAAGCTTCCCCACCCAGACTTGGTCAGTGACTTTTTGCTGGCCCCATAGCTTGTGACTTAGCATTGTATTGCTTTATGAATCTACTGAAATCTGCCTCATGATTGAACATCAGTCACAGACTTGAGTCCAACTGTAGTTTGACTGGATATAATCAATATTGAAATGTGGGTCACTCAAGTGATTTGATTCATGACATCATATGAGTAGGACTTGAAAAAGCAAAATCTGGTTCGACTCTCTCTCCAGCCACCGGAGGAGAAGGAGGCCCTGCTTCTGAAAGAGGAGTACCAGGAGGAGATGTCTGAATCAACCTTCCTGTTCTTGACCCTTGACCTCCCCACAGCCCCACTGTACAAGGATGAGAAGGAGCAGCTTATCATCCCACAGGTCCCCCTCTTCAATATCTTGGCCAAGTTCAACGGCAACACAGAGAAGGTATTATTGCCCTCAATCGCCAGTTTACGTTAGCTCAGAAAAACAACATTCATTTCTGGGAGTGATGCACCTCCAAGCCAGCATACCATCTCTCTCCTCTTCCACTATCTGGGAGGAATCCTCTGTTTAAAAAAGTGTTTGAGTATGTTCATAACTGTCACCTTTTTAATTTATTCCCTCTTTTCCCCTCTACCCCTGCACCCCTCACTCTCATCTATGCTTTTAGGAATACAAAACCTATAAGGAGAACTTCCTCAAAAGGTTCCAGTTGACCAAACTGCCCCCTTACCTCATCTTCTGCATCAAGAGGTTCACCAAGAACAACTTCTTTGTGGAGAAGAACCCCACCATTGTCAACTTCCCTATCACGTAAGTGACTGTTCCCTCTCCAGTTACCACTCTAAGAAGGAACTTATCACAGTGGAACTTATCACAGTGCTAACTGTGAAGTTATTGCTTATTGGATGATGTATGTATAGGCCGAAACGTCATGTCTTTCAGGGTCTCTCTCCAGGTGCTTAGTGTGGCACCCTGTCTGTGTTTTGACTGTCCCGTGGCATTTGTTCCCATATAAGGAATGTCGACCTTCGTGAGTACCTGACAGAAGAGGCACAAGTCACAGAGAAGAACACAACCTATGACCTGGTTGCCAACGTTGTGCATGATGGGAAGCCCACTGAGGGGGCATACAGAATACATGTTCTGCATCATGTAAGTGGCAGCTACATGTTTAGAAATGTGTCTTATGTGTTCCACTGGTGCAAATTTGGATACCTGCCAATACACTACCAGTAAGATCAAAATTAGGGCTGTCAGTTAAATTTTTCCATTAGTCGATTCATCTACAGATTTAATCTGATGTGGAAATGTGATCTTCTAAAAATGTCAAGACAAGAAACCCAAAATGTTTTCTAAACAGTGAGTGTGGTAGTAATGGGGTATTTTACAAGTCAACAATGAAATTATGGACACCAAATCCAAGGTGTGAATTGTCCTTCCCATTCCCATAGATTAAGACAAAAGGTAGCGAATTGCCTTAACCGAGGTTCCTTGGTTCCTCTTGTTTACTTACTCTAGCTGTAACAGCTGTAAAACTAAAGCATTAGTTGATTCATCTATTGATATTTACATTCCTTAAATGCATGATGTATTTTTGGAAAACACTCATCCAGCTCAGTTATTGATATTTTTTATTGGTATCAGTAAAAGTCACTGCTCTAATTTGTGTTCCTCTTTCTCTAAAGGGCACTGGAAAGTGGTATGAGATGCAGGACCTGCAGGTGACTGATATCTTGCCTCAGATGATCACGCTGTCTGAGGCCTACATTCAGGTATGTAATGTTCTGCTGATTTATATCTAACATACATGTATATGTCTACAAATGTAAGACTCACTGTAACTTTGAAAATACAAATATATTTGGTCACATGCTAATGTATGATTGTTTATGTTCCAGATTTGGAAAAGAAGGGAGAGTGAAGATGACACAAATAACCACACGGGGGCGTGAACGTGGACTGGCTTTCCTCATTGTGTTTTACACTCATAGCAGGAGTGATGAGATCCTGATGCATGTGCTTGGACAAGTCCCAACAAGCCAATCGTAAAGGAACTGGACCCTCAAACTGTCCAAGATGACCTCAGGATAAGCCTCCAAGAGGACCATGACTTTTTATTTGTGGATGTCTACTTTTTTTTTCCCCCTCACTTTTAACTTTTATCTGACTGGGAATGGTCAAATAAACCAGCTCTAAAATGTCTGTCTCAATCATTGATAGGATTCTTAATAGTACACTTTTATTGGTAATGTGTGGTTACACTTATTTGGTGATGTGTTTTTTCTAGTTATAGAGTCATTCAGACCCAGAACTGTCACTAACTAATCTCTGAAGAGGAACAGAACAGAAGACTCCTGCATCATGTCTGTGGCTGATATTATTATTATAAGCTTTTATTTATATAGCACCTTTCATACATAAGAATGCAGCTCAAAGTGCTGTACAATACTGTGCAAAAGAAAAAAAAGGAACAGATAAAAAAGGAAAACGAGAACAACTAAAACATCAGCAAAGTGCTGTACAATACAGTGCAAGAGCAGATTAAAAACAAAAACAACTATAACATAATTAATCAATACTATAAAAGTAGCATCACTCAATCTAGTTGCATAGATAGTTGATCAATACAATAGAATCAGCAGAGATAGCAGCATAGATAAAATGCTAATTGAAAGCTAAAATGAAAAGATGTTTACTGAGCTTGCTTCCCTGATTTCTTGAGGTACCGTATTCCACAGTTTAGGGGCATAGTGAATAAATGCCACATTGACAACTTTCTTTTGGGTTTTGATAGTAACCTTCAATAAGCCGGCAGCAGAGGACCTGGGTGCTCTTGAGGGTATATAGATTGTCAGCGAATCAGTAAGGTAGGATGGTCCCAAACCATTTAGTGCGTAGAGTAGAAGGACTTTGATGTCAATTCTAAACAATACAGGAAGCCAGTGCAGAGCAGTTAAGATTGGAGTGATATGCTCTCTCCTCTTAGTTTTTGTCAGCAGCCTAGCAGTAGAGTTTTGAATTAGTTGGAGATATTAGATATGTGAATTTTATTTCTGTATAAGTCAAGTAGGGCCCATATTGCTGAAATGTTGTTATAAAGAAAGCAAGTCAAATGAGGAAGTACAAATAAATAAAACATTTTTATTTTGAAAACATGGCCAAATCTGCAGGTTATGAAAGAATGTTTCAACATGTTTGTAACTATATAACTGGAAATATTCTCCAATATTTTCACATTAAAAGCTAAACACTGTTCATCATTGTTTTATTATCATCATGTTTTATCTGACACCTGAAGTCAGTACTTTGAGTTGTATATTTAGGTTATTTTACATACAGTGAACTGAATTGTCAAAAAGCACTTGAAACTTGAAAGGAAATGCATTCATATAGAAAGAAGTCTTAAATATGTACTAGCTTGAAAAGTGCACACACCACAACATTTCAAATGCAAATGGTATGTAGTGCTTGTGTATAAATGTGCATAACATACTTATATCTGATGCTCTCAGTCATTAACATTATGTTCAAATTTGATTACATACACAGCAAATCAAACCTATGACAAATCACTATCTCAGTGCTAAAAGTGCAAATAAGGAATGCAGAAGAAATGGACAGGGATTTGAATGAAATCAACTATCAACTGTTCATTTCAACCGTGGCAAAGAAATGCATAAGCAACAGTGCAATACATTTTGTAACATGTTTTAAAGTTTTTATTAGGAAGATCTTGTAATTTGTGGTTCTCCATCCTAGTTCCACATGAACTTCTGGCAGAAGGCCACACTCTGGGGTTGGAATGAAAATGAAACCAATCAGATGTTTTACAATAGATAGAGCTGTTCAATGAAGTTGCTCTGTTTTATGTTGTTTAACACACTATAGACCATTATGGCAGACATGGCTTTTATTCTGATTGGATTTACTTACGCCACACTCCTGGGCAGTCTTCATGTCTCTGCAGCGGTAACTGGGTCCCCAGGTACAGTGGTCCTTCCCCAGGGGCTGCTGCTCTCTCACAGCAGTGCATAAATCCGCTCTCTGACAGACAGACAGAGAGAGAGAGAGAGAGAGAGAGAGAGAGAGAGAGAGAGAGATCGAAAGAGTCTGTTAACACTGACTAAGACCAGACATAGTCACCAGTCTATAGCCTACACAATCACACCACTGTTTTCACTGGGACAGTCACTCTATGAGGGCAAAGGCCATGTTAGTATGAGTGATGTAGGGATTTTAGATGGTAAGGTTAGGACTGTCTGACAAACACTGCAGGTGGAAGTGGACCACTGGGGTTTACCTCGCATGCATCTGGAACATCCACTTGGTTTCCCAGAACCTTCTGCAGCCTGGGGCCATAGAGTTGGGTGAAGCCTTCACACTAAAAAAAGTACAAAGACAGGAACAATGAGAGTGACCTCACTCCTTTTCAAAATGTGTCCAGCCAATTCACAGCTTTGTGTTATTGTCCTGTATCCTTTATGGTACAGTAACTGGTAACTACATTCTCTCTACTATTGCTGATGGAAACTCATAATGTACTGTACTCTGGGTTAGGCCTAAATAAATGAAGATAAACATTTGATTAAGTGTGTCTGAATGTGTCTTTAGGTTGCTTAATGGACACTAGAAGCTGGTGTAGGAGCTAGAGGGATGGGGACTGTAGGGTGTAGTAGGGCTAAGCAGACCTTGGGGATGGCATTGGGATGCTGCAGGCAGATAGACTGGAGGAAAGAGGAGCTCTGGGGTTCAGAGGCATTGAGACCAAGGTGGAACCGGCTCAGAACTGCCAGAGTACGGCAGGACTCACAGTCAGAGGGGAGGGGTATAACTGGGGAGGGAGGGACAGGGTCAGGGTTACACAGGGGCATAACAAGGACCAATGACTGATGCTCTAGGAAGCTTAAGTGAGACAGTATTCACAAACACTAGAGAGAAGACGAAGAGGGAAGAGAAGAGGAGGAAGTGAAAGTGAAATGTTTACACGAGAAACTACTTGATATCAGAATAGCCAAGAACATTCAAATACCCAACAAATTTAACCCGATGAGCGATAATGACAGAGCGTGGGCCTGACTCCATTTTTCCTAACACTCACCTATGCTGGGTGACTCCTGGAACAGACACAGGTGCAGCATGGCGCAGATGGTGTGAGGGGCAGCCGAAGACAACAGGAAGTCAACCACCTGCTTGCCGTACTTGTTGATAAAGTCATCACACTCGTCCTTATAGCTGGCAGGCAGGAGGCCACACACGTCATCCATCAGCTTCACTACAGCATCCTGGAAGCGTTAAGAGAAGGGAGAGGAGACAAGGGAGGGGAAAGGGGACAAGTGTGTCTGTGAGTGTGTTTAGTGAGTATAGACAAGTGTGAGAAAGAGAGAGAGAAACTTAGAATGAGTTACCTCAGTCCTCTCCTTAGGCAACAAGCTCTCCAGTTTATTAATTAGATAAACGCAGAAGGTACACTGTGGGCTGATCTGCACCTAGAGAGAATCAGTTGGTGAGGGAACTATTTTTAAAACGACTGACCAATAAGCCAGAATCACAAATTTACTAAATCGGCCAACATGAATTTCCTTGGCATTATGCAAAAACATTACAGTAACATTATTGTAAATGGCATTGTTCAGGCCAGGAGACGTTGCCCTTGAGGAGGTGAAAACATGTCATGGACAACTTGATGGAAATGTTACTGATAATCATGTCAGATAACACATGTTCAACCTTAAGTTGGTGAATATTAATTTTGAACAACCTCATATCCACCATAGTGGATACCCCCTCCCCAAAAAATAAGGAAATCAACACAATTCTGAGGTTGAAAAATGTCCTGATTCGTAAAAGCAGATGTAAAACAGTGGGTGTTTTTCTTAATCTGTAGCCAAGAGATAGGTTGTCTTATTTGTCCTAGAGAGAAACAAGATGTTCAATAGGGTACCACTGTATGTGAGGGTACCACTGTGTGTGAGGGTACCACTGTGTGTGAGGGTACCACTGTGTGTGAGTTCCAAAAGGTGCAGTGGTCTCAGTCATACCTGGTCCTGGAGTGCTCATGAGGGGCATGTTGTGATTTATTTTAGTTTCTCACATAATTTCAGCCCTTAAATCAAGAACAAGAATTAGAACAAGATTCAATGAACAAAAATAACATCTCACCGAAGACCCCAGTGTGATGTCAAATTGGATCCTGGCAGTCTCACTGAGGACCCTGGTCTCACCTATGAATAGCCACACAGAAGAACAATATTATTTGTTAAAGTATAAAGTAGCAGCAGAAAAGGCCAATCGAAATCAATATGTTTAGTTCCGAAATCTGATGGGTTACATTTTCGACAAACAAGGGCTTGACAAAGACGTAAAATTTCAGATTATAGCCAAGAGATAATTTTACTTACCGGGGCAAAGAGATGCAATGAAGATCATCAATATACATTCTAAAACCGCCATCGTATGAGTGTACTGCTTACATACATACATGTACAGATAGCGATTTAGGGTTAGGGTTAGTAGGAGTGTATCTTTAGCGATACCGATACCAGCATATCGAAAATGACATCTACGTTGTTCTCTGAGCTCCAATAGTGTAACTCCGCCCACCTCCTTCCGGTGAACGTAAATGTATGTAAATAAGAATTTATTCAAAATAAGATCGCCCACGTTAAACTTCATTTAGCATTTAAACATGGTCATTAGGGATCTAGGAACCACAAATAATATGCTAATTATCTTAAGAAATATATGTGAATCATCACCATAGAATATTTGGTATAGTATTGCCCCAGAAGAGTTTGTAATTGTTCTTATATCCCATTTACCCTGATGAAATAGCATTGCCCCAGAATAATGGACTGTACAGAAACATTTTTCAATCATTTCAATTCATCTCTGGTATCACTCTACTCGGCAACCAGTATTTGGTGGATGCAGTGATCTCTCGTGAATGTTAGACATTGCGATGTGAAGATTGAAGATTGTGAGTTTGATACACGCTTAAGGCAAGCTACTCCCCCACGCCGTTCGCCACAGTATGTAAGGATGAGGAAAGATTAATGTGAACATGGCCAGAGAACATTCTGTATGTTATTCTTGTCAAAGTTCTCATACTATGTAAGGAACAATGTGAAGCTAACAGAAAATAAGAAAAACTCATCATTTATTTTTATTTATTTGTTTAAGTTTTATATTATGGGCTGAAGTAAGGAGGTCATTGCATCAAGTGTCACGCCTGAGGTTGCTGTCTGGTGACTCTGGCGCCCTCCTCTGGCGATACGGGGCCAGTGGCCTCCCAATCTATCAGTATTGGTTTCACCTGTGTGTTCTGTCCCCTCTTTGTTATTTATAGCCTGTGTGTTTCCCCATGTCCTTGTCAGAGATTCTCCCTGTCTGTTCCGCCATTTCCAGTTGTTACCCTGTTGTGCTAGTTATTCCACTTATTAAGTGTGTACCTTGGTTTATAGAGCTTGTTTTCTCCACCCTTGTTTTACCCTTTGGTCCCAGTGTTTGTTTGTATGCCGTTCCCCAGTTTTGTGATTAAAACCCCCATTGAAATATACTTTATGCTGTCGTCTGAGTATCTCTCCGCACTTGGGTCCACCGCACTACCACCCGTTAACAATCAAGCACTGAAAGGGCAGTTGTTCTAACTGTATATTTGAACTGCCATTTTCAACAATAGCTGGCACCCCAAAAGAGCTCCTAGACTGCCTCTTGAGTTACAGTAATCAAGTACATTCAGTACATTTCCCTAAAAATAGCAACTCACCAAAATATACAATTGATCTTTGAAGAAACCATCACACAATCAATTGCTGTTATGATGAATTTCAATTATTTAAGATGGAAAGAACAGAAGAAGCTGACAGTCGACATTAGCAAAAAAAGAACCATCATGATCATTGTAATGCTGTGGAGATGTGCTGCTGGTTTGACCTTCCGTGTTAGGGATATGCATACTGTACCTTGACACACAAGCATTGTTCATCAACCCGAGCATGCAGAACTCTTTTGTTTCCTAATGTAAATAAACTTGACATCAGGCATCATCTGTCTGAGCAGCATTCCTTCTGCCACATCTCCCATGTTCTTTGTGATGTCTCTTCCTTGTGGTATTGAGGCCCCAGGTGAAATACTATGTTTATTGTGAAAGTCCCCAGAAGCCTTTTCACACAGAGCATATCATTATTTGAAAATAAGCTAACATTTCCTTGGTCCTCTGTGATACTTTGGTCCTCTGTGTGAAGTATTATCTGAAGTTTTTGCCCCTTTCTTGCTATTTATGTGGTGCCAGCTAGTACTCTTCCCTGTCATTCTATTGAAGCTGATATTATTACATTCACCAGGCATCATAGAATATTCTTGGCCTGGAAATCCCCTACTTCTCCTTTACTTTCGAGCTGGTTGAAAAAGAAACGACAACCTTTATATAATTTTTTATGATATAAATGATAATATTTTATAGCTGTGTAAGGGGGGGGGGGGTTGCTGTTTGTCTTTGGTACTGTACATATACATGTCATGTTTAAATTGTAAGATGTGAAATTTGTAAACGTGTATCACATTTCTCCACCAAACGTGAGATGGTTTTAATTTACACTGATCCTTGATGTCGTACTCCGTCTTACACTTTTGTTCTAATTCTTTCTGCTGAAAAACAGGTGCAAACTTGTCAAAGTCTTCCTTGTTTCCCTGTCCATTATTCATTATTTCATAATTATTTCATTCATTATTTCAGTGTGTCACTTTTAATTCCTATACATCATCACTGTGCTTTTCAACATGGAAGTGAAAAATAGGTCTCATCCAACAACATTCCAGTACTTCCAGTAGCTTATTGAGGATCAGAGAACAGTGGGAATTACTTTTGTTATGCTGGAAGGCATCCATGTGAAATCTATTTTATGATGGGTGGGTCTGAAAGAACAGTTAGTTTAAGAGACAGTCCACTACCGTACATAACCGACAGTACCTGTGTGTCACAGGTGATTGTTTTTTTCTGCTGGCGAGAACGATCACATTACTAATTGTAAGAGCTTTGGTTTCAATGATGCTATTGTACATTTTAACAATAATGGTAGGCGCCGCCAAGGCTATCGGCTGATGGGCCTGTGCTTATGCAGGGAGGGGGCGAGAGAGCAAAAACTATGGGGAGACTTTCTCATTGATCAATCGGCAAGATATGTCTGTTCCCCCATTACTGCGCTCCCTCACCACTACCTCCAAAACCACCGCTGTTCATGTGGTCAATTATACAGTGCTTCTCAACAATGGCTATAGAACTTTAGAGGTGTGACACAAAGTATTTACACAAGTTGTATCAGTCGTATGAAAGTGTATAACTGAAGTTGAGACTGGCAGGTGTATTAAAAAAAAATGGGTTGTAGAGTTACATTACAATGACAAAAAAGAAAACAAAGAAGGTGTGCTTCCTGGAGAGCCAGAGTTTCTGCATTGCAAAGCTCCTGGGTGATGATGATATGGGATTAACCTACTGTTTGATTTGTTCTCAATTGTCAACCTACATGTGCCTCTGCAATGCAATTACAATGCTGCGCAACCTTTATTCACAGACAAACCTGATCAAGTTACTATAGGATTTTCCTAAAAGGATTTACTTCAGATAATATACTGTAGATTTATATACTGAAGAAAGTTTTGTAATAATTTCACTGTTGAACAGGTCACTCCAATGAAACATTTGCAAATGAAGACCTGGAATTTGTCATTCCTTCTTTTGAAACATAGGAGGGGGGGACTGGGAGGCTTGCCTCCTACAACCAATTAAAAACATTACAGCCCTCTGGCATGAACTTGGACTTTGATATTAGACCATTCCTTTAATGATTTTGATGCCATACCTGACTGTGGTTTCTTCCTTGTATAATATGTATAATATCTCTATATATTTATCTGCATCCATATGTGAGCACTGATGATTAAAATTGTGTTATTTCTGTCTTCAGATCTAGGCGGATCTGAAAACAGAAAATATAGGCGGATCACATGGACATGTTCAAAGTTTTCCCATTGGATCCTAAAACTATATGTGTGTGTTGTCATGTCTGTGAACTCACCTGACGAAGACTTCTGTTTGAAGTCGAAAAGTTGTTTTGTTTGTTGCAGAATTAAAGCACTGGGGAGCATTTACTGTGTGCGGACCTTTTCTTTTTCTACATAATATTTTTTTACCTAGCACCGATTATGAAAGTTATTTTGGGATTTGTATATTACCTCTACCCTTCATTCTTTTGAAACATAACTTATCCACCCCATTCATCAAAGCTATCTAGCTTTGCAGTGTTGACAGGATTTATATTTATGTTATAAATGAACCACCACCATTGGTTTGTTGCTCTGGCATTTCTGTTGAACAATAGTGTGGAGGTGTGTGAAGTAAAACCGAAGCCATCAATCAGTCAATGGTGTGACTCATTATGTCACCCCTGGTTTCTTTGTACCTAGACTCTCCATGTCAAGATCCATCCTAATTACTGTATCTTTGCGGTCACTTTTGTTCTACATGGCTTTTGGGTTGCTCTAAGCATTTTGTAATAGGAGTTGTGGTCTGATGTCACAATTTCCTCCTCCACTATTCAAGCACAACCACAACACCCACACCCAAACACATGCATATACATGCACACAAAGGCAAGATGATGATGCAGTCAGTGAAAACAAACTGGAGAGTCCACATGCCAGTTCCTATGTATACACTATTGTCCATCCATTCTCCCCAAAAACAATTCAATTGAAGAATAGGAAATAAATAAGTGCACAAAAGCACAAATCAGTTGAATACCAGAAGCGTAATTTTTCTACATACATTATAGAGAATAAATTATATAGAACTGTAATAATCTGTACACCTGCATTGATCTAGGTGCCATGGGTTTTGGGTGTGTCGTGACTTATGCAACCACTTGTGCTTTTAGTGTCCATTGGGGCACTTGTTTTTCTCTTCTAGTCAGGCAAAGCTCTCAGAACACTATCACATCAATGTCTGAATCAAATCATGAGGAAGTTTGGAACATAATGCCTTGGCTTGTTTGTACCATGCATAACTTGCAGTGAACTGATGGATCCAGAAAATGTTGAAATGGAACACAGCTAAAGATCATCCATTTGTCAAATCAAAAATAAGATTTACCTGAGTGAGTTACCTTAAGACTGAAATCCAAGGGTAAAGTAAAGTCACATTCTAACAGAGGTGTTGGTTAACCTCATCATAAAATACTGCTTGAATGTAAAAGTAACTACTGAATATACAATACAGCATACAAATTAGGTTGACTCAATATTGATTCATTTGATGGGGAATGCCTGGTATTATCCATATGGACTCAAGCCCATGACCTCTGACAAAAGATGACAGATATTAGTGGTAGTAGAGTGCAGATAGATTGCGTTAATAGTTCTTGATAAACCACAAGATTAATCCTCAACTACAACTTGTATGTTTTTTCTCGTCCTAAAGGACAACCTGTCAAGCAAAGATGCTTCAGGTGAGGAGGAGGGACCATGAAGGAGGAAACACATCCCATTTTAAGTGCAGCTAAGAAGGCGTAAAGGTGGGCAGTACCTTAATGACAGCTCAACTATATAAGGTTGACCATAGAGAGGCACCTTGGTAGAGCAGATTTGGAGCCTGCAGGTAAGCACATGCTCATCACCTCTCTTTTTGTCTCTGGACTGAGTTTTTGTTGGATGTACCTTTTAATGTTCTGCTGTTTCGGCTGTAGTTGAGTGTCTTTGTCCATTTAAGGCTATAATTTGTAATATCATTTTGATTTTGCTGATCTTGCAAAATTGTGATGTGACGAGAGTAGACGGTCTTACTCCGCATCTAATTGGTTGATGTCAGAGTAAGGTAAAAGCTAGATATTGGACACATCTGAGCTGCTCCAAGGGAAAACAGATATACAGTGCCTTTGGAAAGTATTCAGACCCCTTCACTTTTTCCACATTTTGTTGTGTTATAGACTCAATTTAAAATGGATTAAATTAAAAGAATTTGCCATCAATCCACACGCAATACCACAGAATGACAGGCCTGGTCTTCATTGCGGATTTCGAAAAAGCTTTTGTTAAAGTGCGATTTTATTTACTGTTTATTTAGATTTTTTTTTAAATTTTGATTTAGATTTTATTTACATATGCCTTGACTTCGTTCCTTTTGGAGAATCCCTTATAAAAATGGGTTAGAGTTATGTATAACAACCCCATATGTAAAATAATTCATAATGGATACTACTCTGAGAGTATTGAACTGTCAAGAGGTGTTAAACAAGGTTGTCCATCGTCACCATATTTGTTTGTAATGGCCATCGAATTACTAGCAACGAAAATCAGATCCAATGATATGATCAAGGGGTTAGATATTCAGTGTTTGAACACAAAAGTGTCAATGTATGCGCATGATTCAAGCTTTTTCCTGAAGGAACCTGCAAAGGTTCCCAGAGTATGTTGTTTTAGTAGTGCTGCTACAGTATATACAAGTATAAGTGTTGCATGTTTGGACTACTTATGATGAAGGACACTGTGTGTGTGTTTTCAGAGATGAAACATATTCTGTGCCTTCTGGCCTTGGGCCTGTACCTGTGCCTGAAGAGCCAGGTTAATGCAGGTGAGTGACATCTTTCACACCTCTTACGTTCTTGAACTGCAGGGCTGTACACTGCAAAGAGAGGATAGAGAACAGATGTAACAGATACATTTGTGAAGTGCTTTTGTTAAGATGGACATAAACATGTAGATATCAGTTATAGAAATTGAGAGAAGAGGTTTTTTTCTCCCCAGAATCACACTTCAGCAGGGATTTCATCCTTAATGCTGTGAATGAAGCCAAATTAAGAGTGGACAAGGACTATGAGTACTCCAGAAAAGTGTAAGTGTGCAAACCCTTTGACATTGTCCATAGTAACCTGCAGGATAGTAGATGGCAATAACATACTTTTAATTGTACCAAAGATGTATATCTATTTAAGTGTGTATTTATCACATACTGTACCAGTTTCTTGATCACCATCCGTGTGTGTCATAACACGTGTGTTTCATTAGGAGAGGGAGTAGAAGGGTGTTGTCCTATACCCTCATTTCCCTGTTTGTCTCCTCTCTGCCATAGGAGCTTAGCACGAGTAAAGAGGAATGTGGCCAACCCTGTAGACACCCTCCGGTTGCTGAAGCAGCCAAGGAGGGACAGCCGCACAGCAGTGCGTTCTGCAGACTACATGGAGAACACAATCAGACTGATCCAGGAGAGGTCACTCCACAACCACCGCATTCAAAAACGCTCCCTCAATGCCACAGGTCTGTTCTGTTTTCCAAACACACAGTTACATCTTACCTGCATCAGTTTTATCTCCTCGTCACACAGCTCACTTACTATTGACCTCCCACACAGATCTGATCTCTGCTGAGGATCTGGAGACTATTGCTGATCTGGTTGGCTGCTCTGGCAGGGCCCGTCCCCCTTCATGCTCCGTCATCACCACTCAGAACAAGTTCCGCACCGCCACCAGCATCTGCAACAACAGGTGAGCCAGCCAAACTGAACAGCCACACATTACACCAAGGCATGTAAAGTATAAAGATCCCATTACATCAAAACAACAAAAACAAGGGAAATATCAATGCCCAAAATGTTAACATAATCCTTTATCCTTTAATATTCCTAACAAAACAGGCTTTGACATAAGTATTTCATATCTGGTTTACCTTCACCCCTCCGTAGGGCAAACCCTCGCAAAGGCTCCTCCAACACCCCTTTTGTCCGCTGGCTACCCGCCGAGTACCAGGATGGCATCTCACTGGCCAAGGGCTGGAACCCTAGTCTGCAAGTCAATGGCAACCTGCTTCCTCTGGTACAACAACAGTATCATAATTAACTACCAAATATCACATGATTATCACTAACATCCTTGCTGTCTTTAGAAGGGGTAGTTGTAGTGTCCACTTTTAACTTGTTCTAGTGAAGAGGTGAGCCTTGATAGTGCCTGTAATATTTTCAGCACTCTCACCAGTGTGATCCCTTTCCCCATCTCTCCAGGTGAGGGCAGTGTCCAACCGTATCCTGGCCACAGCCAATGTTGATGTGGAGAGTGATATGCTCTACAGCCACCTGGTGACCATGTATGGCCAGTGGCTTGACCATGACCTGACCTTGACCCCCCACTCCCCCAGCATCCGCTCCTTCAACAGCGGCATCAACTGTGACGAGAGCTGTGATCGCACTGAGCCCTGCTTCCCCATCACGGTCAGTGTCTTCCCCAAGACAGACACACGAGCATGCACACACACTCTCATTACACAGGACTCTACAGTACAGTACTACTACATACTAATTTTAAATGGCTTAGTACCAATGTCTTTTATTTACTTTTATTACAGTACTTTACTCCAAAATGGCATTACCAAAAAACTAAATGGCACTACCTTTTTGAGAAACCAATGTCCTAACTACTACCCTTCTCCCCTGAAATAGATCCCCAAGAATGACTCCCGTTTGAGCACCACTGAATGTATACCATTCTTTCGCTCTGCACCAGCCTGCGGCACAGGCAACACAGGCTACTTCTTTGGCAGTAGCAACGTGCGTCAGCAGATGAACACTCTGACAGCCTTCATCGACGTGGGCCAGGTGTACGGCTCCGAGGAGGTTCAGGCCAATAGCCTGCGAAACCTCACCAATGACAAGGGCCTGCTGAGGGTCAACACCCGCTACACCGACAATGGACGTGAGCTCCTGCCCTTCTCCACCATGGATGCCAACGTGTGTGCCAACCGCGCCCGCATCACCAACGACAGCAATGCAGAGGAGGTGCCCTGCTTCGTGGCAGGTGAGTGAAAACATAACATTCCATACAGAAACTTAATACACACCATTCTTTCTGTTAATAAGCCACTCAGGCCATTCCTCACGTGAGCATTCCCTAATGCACAGATCCACATAGTGTAGATTTGATATTTAACATAGGATGAATCCAACTGAAATCAACATGAATCAAAACCCCTAACTAAAGATAAAATATTGTATTGTTGTGTCCCAGGTGATGACCGTGCAAATGAGAATATTGCACTGACCTCCATCCACGTACTGATGCTGCGTGAGCACAACCGCCTGGCACGTGCCCTAGGCCAGCTCAACCCTCAGTGGACTGGAGAGAGACTCTACCAAGAGTCCCGCAAGATCATGGGTGGCTACTTCCAGGTGAGTTCAATGAGATGATGATGATATAATTCATGTTGTTACCACAATCACACCATTATTACATGTACACATGGCTCCCTGTTGGTGATCGGGTAATTGAAGTGTTGCCCTCCAACTGTCTCATAGGTCTTCACATTCAGGGACTACCTGTTCCACATTGTGGGCCCAGACTTCGTTGCCAAGCAGCTGTCAACCTACCCTGGCTATGATGAGAATGTGGACCCGAGCATCTCCAATGTGTTTGCTACTGCTGCTTACCGTTTTGCTCACCTGGCTATTCAGCCGTTCATTTTCCGACTGGATGAGAAGTACGCAGAGAGCACCAAGTACCCCAGTCCACTACTGCACAAGGCCTTCCTCACCAACTGGAGGATTGTCTTTGAAGGTACAACTCTCAGTGGCATTCACCTTCAGTTAACTTTCAACTCAGTGTAGATCCAAAATATTTGGTGAATATTATAGAATGAGAACTATATGGCTATATACACCTTGACAACTTGTGTATGCCTCTATCCGCAGGTGGTTTGGACCCAGTTTTGAGGGGGCTGGTGGGTCGCCAAGCCAAGTTGGCGACCCAGGACCACATGATGCATGACGAGCTGAGAGAACGTCTGTTTGAGTTTGCCAACAACTTGGCTCTGGACCTGGCTGCTCTCAACATGCAACGTGGCCGTGACCACGGACTCCCTGGTAGGGCCCTCTCTCTCTCAATATATCTGGCTCATCTATAACCTCTTATTTTTAGGGGACTTTTAATTCATAAATTAAACATTGCAAGCCGTGAAATGCCTTTTTTAAAGTTCTATAAATATTATAAAAACCCCAAAATTATTCTAGCTGGAAGTGATGATGGGCTGGGTAAAACAAGCTGGGGCGGGTCAGGCAAAACTATTTTGCCCAGGACTGTTTTAGGATGACTGTCTATATTTGACTTGATTTCCAAATCAATTAGCTTGATACAGCAACCTATTGGACAACCACCTTACACAGCTCCCCACATTGTCTGCTAAGATATCTTTATCCGCCTCCACTCGCTCATCTCTTAGGTTACAACAAATGGCGTGGGTACTGTGGGCTGTCCCAGCCCAAAACCCTGGAACAGCTGGCAGAGGTGATGAACAACACAGAACTGGCTAAGAACCTGCTGAACCTCTATGGAACTCCAGACAATATTGACGTGTGGCTCGGCGGTGTGGCTGAACCCTTCGTTCCCAATGGCAGAGTGGGGCCCCTCTTCGCCTGTATCATTGCTACTCAGTTCCAAAGGATCCGTCAGGGAGACAGGTGAGCAGGGGGAGAGTTGAGGCCAGCTCTGGTTCCATTCAGGCACTATATCAACAATATGCATTTCCAGAAAAGATTTAGCCCTGTCTATATCAGTAAGTCTTGTTTTAAAGTTAACACATTTTGTTTTTGTTTCAGATTGTGGTGGGAGAATGATAGAGTCTTCACAGAGAATCAGAGAGAATCTCTGAGGAAGTCATCTCTGGCTCGAATCATCTGTGACAACACTGGTATCACAGAAGTCCCTAAGAACCCCTTCCTGTACCGCCCCCGTGGGACTGGTTATGACCGCTGTGAGGACATCCCTGCCTTCGACCTCAGCCCCTGGGAGGAAAATGGTCAGTGGAAGGCTTCTGATATTATCAATATGTGGCATGCTGTTCTGTCTATAATATTACCAATGAGTGGCATATTGGTGTGAAGTAGTGTGCTCTCAGGATATAAATATTTGGTGAACATTTGGGAGAAAATACTCATATTAATTGCAATTTCTCATTGAAAATATTATGCACCAGGTGAAGGAGAGAAAGGACCACCAGGACTACCAGGACCACTAGGGCCAGCAGGTACCATGATCCCCTCCTCTACCATACATTATCTCCCCCATGAAAACTTACAGATATTATTTGTATGATTTGTGATATATTTCACTAGTAGAGCTTGATTGTTTGAGGCTAGCCCTAGTGATGGTTGATGCTATAACTATTAAAGACTATAATGACAGTAGTGTGATTCATGATTCATAACCTTGTGTCCTCACACACAGGACCCAGAGGGCCTCGTGGACTGACTGGTCCCCCTGGACCCCCCGGTTCTGTCTCTAAGAAATCTGCCTTCGCCATGCGCCTGGGCTACAACTACCCCAAACCAGGCAAGGCCATCGCCTTCCATGAGGTCATCTATAATGGACAGAACCACTATGACATCAATAAAGGGGAGTTCACCTGTGTAGAGTCAGGCGTCTACGAGTTTGAGTTCCATTGCACTCTGTACCAGAACACCGGCAATATTGACCTCATGCGCAATGGTGAGATGGTGCTGCACTCTTTCACTACCCAGCAGCAGGGCTACATCACGGCCAGCGGGAGCACGTTGCTGCAGCTCAAAAAGGGGGACAAGGTCTGGCTATTAGCTAACTTCGGTGGCAATGGCCTGACTTCTGACAGCTTATTCTCAGGACACCTGCTTTTCACTGTCTAGACGTCCCCCCACCCTGGACAAGCCGACATGTACAACCATGATGAAACAAAAGTGGGCCCCCTTATTTTCTAAATTTGAAACATGCTCTTTAATTTATGAAAATCTTAATCTCGTCAAGGGAGGGAATATCAATGCACTAGTTTGTTCTACTTGCACTGATCAGAGGAGAGAAGGAGTGGGAGAGTGCATTCAACATGTCTCTCCCTTCCTATCTCCCTCTGTTTCCTCCAGCTTCCTTTTTTTTCTTCAACCAAACCAACACTTGCCTGACAACGTTCTCTTTTGTATTTGTCGCTGTTCTAATAGATCAAACTCATCACATCAAAGAATTTAATATGTTTTGTATGCATTATTGATTTATAAATGTGTTTGTCATTTTCTTTGGCTTTCTTTGTTTTATATTAGTGTGCTTTGTTTTTCTCAACATGATATAAATTAGTTCATATTCAAGGTACTCATTATTTCATCACTCACCTACATACATTATAAGGTAATATATAAATGTTATATAAAATGATATCGGCTCAGCCTACTTTAAGTCGTGAACATCAAATACCTTTGTAAAGAAGGGGGGATATGAAGGACCATATAATAGATATAAGATTTTAGCTGCTGGTTTAGGACCAGTAGCAAACACTGCAGGTTGTCCGGTAAGACCTGGGAGGAGGCAGAATGTCCATGTTATGGAGATTTAATGAGGAATGCACACAAACATCACACAATGATGACCACTTTTGAGTGTGTAATCGATTCATATTCAAACCAGAGACCCTATAGAAACAAAAGATATTCATTCCGAAATCACATGAACTATTATCCTTGCACTCAGATGGACTCAATTCAGTTGAGTGACTTGTTTAAGACATTTTGGCATTTGAGCTAATTTTAGGAATGTCATTGCAAAGGAGGTGAATACTTATTGACTCAAGGCATTTCAGCTTTTAATTTTGAATTAATTAGTAAACATTTCAAAAAATGTATTTCCACTTTGACATTATTGGATATTTTGTGTAGATTAGTGACAAAAAACATCAATTAAATCTATTTTAAAGTCAGGTTGTAACACAACAAAATGTGGAAAAGGAATACTTACTGAAGGCACTGTATATACTGTATATGTCTATGGGCACAACTGACCAATTTAATGGAACACTGACCTGCATATTCTTCTGTATGCAGCCTGAGCTCTATAGGTTTACACCTACACTTTGAAGAGTATGAATTAGGTTGTTTGAGAGAAGCTTTGTATCCTAAGCAACCTGCCCAGTAGTGAGTACATGTTGATTGAAGTACAGTAGACCAACATACAGCACTATACAAGTATCAAAGCTGTGTGTTGGAAAGCGTTGTTTTTGCAAAGTTATGGGTGGTGGTGCTCATGTATAATTTCCTGTCTCACTTAAAACAGTTTTTGAACCTTAATTAATACTGGAAAGTGATCTGTTAAATTACAAAAATGTGATCCCATCACTATCATGCGAGACAATCCCATTAGAAAAGTAAAAACATGTAAGAACTAGGCTTATTCATAAATATGACAGTGGCTGACATGTTTGGATACGAAACAAAACTTCAACCACCACGCGAGCAACATGCAACTATAGACCGGTAATGAGATAGTAACATAATATTATGGATATGACCAACACAAATTGTGTTATTGGCTGAAGCTGAAGCTCTGTGCTGGCCAACTGTGTGGAATCTTCAGAGTGCTTTTCCAGGCAGTCAGCTCCCATGCTATTCCCACCCTATGAAAAAGGTCTGTGATCATCCCAATTCTCAAAATAGTCGTCCATCTGAGCCAAATTATTACAGGCTAATCGCCCGCACACTCCTCTTTATGAAATGTCTGGAAAGAATCATCAAGGGTCACATTATCAATCTAGACAGGTCTGGTCTGCCCGACTACCTGCATCCGTTTTATCTCCTCATCACACAGCTCATTCACTATTGACCTCCCACACTGGTCACCCCTCTGCTGAGGACCTGGAGGCTATCGCTGATCTGACTGGCTGCTCTCCCCCGTTCATGCTCCACCATCGCCACTCTGAATAAGTTCCGCATCGCCACCAGCGTCTGCAACAACAGGTGAGCCAGCCAAGCTGAACAGCCATACACTACACAAGAGTATCATCATTAACTACCAAATATCACATTATTATCACTATCATCCTTGCTGTCTTTAGAAGTAGTAGTTGTTAGAATATTTCAGCACTCGCACCAGCGTGATTCCTTTCCCCATCTCTCCAGGTGAGGGCAGTGTCCAACCGTATCCTGGCCACAGCCAATGTTGATGTGGAGAGTGATATGCTCTACACCCACCTGGTGACCATCTATGGCCAGTGGACTGACCATGACCTGACCTTCACCCCCACTCCCTCAGCTCCTTCAACAGCGGCATCAACTGTGACGAGAGCTGTGATCGCACTGAGCCCTGCTTCCCCATCACGGTCAGTGTCTTCCCCAAGACAAACAAGACCCAAAAAGACAGACAGAGCCCCTTTTATATATATTTTAAAAAGCCCTCTTGTTTGGAACATGCTCTTTAATTTATGAAAATCTTAATCTCATCAAAAGAGGGAATACACTAGTTTGTTCTATTTGCACTGATCAGAGGAGAAAAGGACTGGGAGAGTGCATTCCACATTTGTCTCTTTCTTCCTGTTTGCTCCAGCTTCTTTTTTTAACCCAACCAACATCAATGTCTGACATTGACATGTGAAAAATGTACTTAATCCTGTTCTAACGAATGTATTTGATATTGTTATTGGTCTCATCTCTTGAATGTAAGCACATTCATACAAAATATGAATGTTGTACATGCGGTAAAATGATAAATGTAATAATTATTTGTAGCCTATAGCTTCCAAGCGCCAGCATATTCACACTTAACCAATGGGTGGCGTAAGGGCTCCACCTTGCGCAATATCCAGCAGTTATCAGGTGGCGCATCCAGACATGGCTTAACGAATATCCCAGTCACCAATATTAGATCGAAGAACTAATAACATCAAATTAAGTCAATTCAGTTTTATAGTGGATCGGCCTACTTTTTCCGGTCAAACAGTTCTTCCGGAGGTGACGGCTGCATCGGTGACACTGGTGAGACCTTGCAAGTCTACTGCACACTTCTTGATTCATAGCCTATATCATATTGACTTGTAAAAGTGTGAATTCATGTACAAAGAACACGAGTAGGCTAGCCTAATAGGCTTCATGCTAAATAGTTTTATGAAAATATTTAAGAATCATGTTGGACTCTTACTGTGACTGACTGTTTTAGCATACATGCTCAACAGAACATGATTCGTTAGGGTTAATGAATAACACACTGGAATAGTACATCCTGCATACCTTACAAACAACACACAAAATAAGTAGGCCTATGACAATTCTACAGTAGCCTATCCAATAAAATTCATAACCTAGGCAAAACCTATTCCAACTGCCAAAGCAGGTGATGTAAAATATGTAGACTATTTCAGGCTGTTGGTCAACAAGAAGTTATTTCTTTAATTTGCGAACGTAAAACAAATACAATCTATTCCTGCAATGACTAGGGAGAGAGGATAACAGAAGACGTGGTCGCTCCACTTTAATTGTGGTTGCCTATTTTCCCCAGGGACAGGAGAGGCTTACTTAAATAAGTAAACAAATAAATGAGCGCAATATAGCGATCGATACGACGTGGTGGGCAGCATTAGCCCGCTGTTCTCTACGCAATGGATAGAGGGGACGGGAACCAGCTGCTGCGTCTTGGGCCATCCCCCACACGCCCCCCGTGACCTCCGAGGACCGACTGCCATCCTCAGAGAGTGGCGCTGGTACTCCCGTGGGAGCAAGGGAATGCTTGGAGAGGACGAGTGGCACACGATACCCTATTGTTCGCTTTAGCAGTCACTGATTCCTTGCCCCACCCCCCCTAAACACGCGCTGACCGTCTCGCTGGGTTAAATTGATTAGAAAAGCTTTGTCTCGTTGAAGGTGGTTGGAGTAATCCCCATTCTCGTATCTTTTCTAATATTACAAATGCAAATGATTTGTTTATTCGATATGGCAGCATGATTGCCCAAGCCTCCTGTTAAGTAGAAACAAGTTGTTTCTCTTTGCAGCTCAATAACTGTTTTGGACTAACTTCTGTGAAAACACAAGTCAATGCATTTGGTTAGTCCGTTTTAACTCCTGACAGCCAACTATTGACGGTGTTGCCTTCATCTTTCATCTTGCATGTATATACAAAGTTTGGTCGATTGATGTATTGATGCTGAGAACACTCTTCCTAATGCGCAAACTCATTGACATTAGAGTGGCGGAGTAAATGGATTGTTAGGACGTTTTTGAGGATATTTCAAGCACTTTCGAGGAGTCAGCTGTCCTATGACTTTATGCCGTACCTCATCCTCCTCGCCAATGGGCTTGTTTTGGGATGGAAACAAACTTTTTTAAGAGAAGTGGGAATTAATCTAGAGGCAATGGTACTCTGCGTAAAGTTATGTGGAGGAATGTTATTCCATTCGATTTGTGTGTTGCATTCTTCAGCATCTGTAGTTATTTAATGGTTTCGTGGTAAGCAGAGCTGTCAATCAAACGAGTCGAGATGCGGAAAGGGAGTATGGAACGAACACGGGAGGGGGCGGAGATTCAGTGGCAAGGATTCCGCAAGACGGTTCTTATAATTGGGGGAACATCTGACTCTGTCGCGCGCTGGCAGATGGTCGGTTGAGGCGGGATCGAAGGGGGGAGATTTACATTCATTGTTCAGACGCTCGCGCTCCAACCAGAGACAATAGCCACAGCAAGGCGCAGGGGATGAAAAAACTTTCCCTTTCAAATACAGAGACGGAGACGGAAAAGAACGGAAATTAATATAAAGAAAGTTTCTGGAATAATAAAAGCATTAAAACGTCAAAACTGTCAGTGTAGCCCACTACAATTTGTCATTCACATTTTTTATGCGAATCATTTTGTAGACCTAGTTTATGGTGCAAATAACATCAGTCAATAATGCGTCAGATGTGACACGCAATACAGTCAAATCAACCAATATAGCCTACTTTGTATACCGAGATACAGACGCAAACTGTCAAATTAACGTTACTATTTTGGTATTGTCATAATGGTATTGTCAAACTAAGGTTTTGGTAGATAGGCAGGCAATATGGAATGTATTGTTGGCGAGAATACTGTTTTGTGTGGTAAATTATGGCCAACAGTGATCTGAACATTGTTTGATATCAAAACTATGAGACATTTGTTACAGTTCCTTTATTATGGAAATGTTTGAGAGTGTTTGCACAGGTGTTTTATAACATACACAACCCGTTTAAGACCTTGCAGAATCTTTCACAATTATTTACACGTTAAGGTACTCATAGGCCGAAATGTTTTTCATTGCATTACATCAATCGTTCTCAAAGCAAATTGTATTCGAAATATTCTAAAATATAGGTCTAGTCCTATCTGTGAGCTTTGAATTTCGAACCCCTTTTTCATTTAAGTCACTGGCTGCACTTGCACGAACATTGCCTGTTAAGATTGATAGACCAACCAGACGACAATTGTTTACCATGACACTGATACGATGCCTCCTCAGAAATCACTGCTTTCAATCACTGCGCATTGTTTAGGGAGATAGAGCAGACAGAGCGCGAGAGCGTGGCTTGTTGAATAGCAGCCTTAATACGCGCCTGCCGGGTGCGCTCTTGTGTGTGTCTTCGATGACTCGACTTAAAATAGGCACCAAATTGGATATTCAGGATTGTTGGTCTAATACTTTTAAAACCCAGACTGTGTGAGCAGTATAGCCCCAACACCAGATTTGAACTAAATGTTTGCAAATAATCTTATGAATTTGTCATACAAATAAACTAACTGAATTTTAAACTTCAAACTGCATCCATGCAGCCGTTAGTTTTTTCTCCTCGGAATAACTGAGTTCAGTAGCCTACAGTTGTGACAACACTAATTGTGCCGCAGGCTATAAGCGGTATGTTTCTTATAGTGGGTGAACTATACAACTAGAAGTTCTAGAGTACGTTATTTGGCCTATAGGCTACATAACGTTATCATATAGCAAGTTATATGGCAGCATAGTTTAGTTTATGAAAAGGGTGAAGACAATATTTAGGCATAAAGCATGTCGCTTTTTACTTTGAACTATTCTTTGAACAAACGAAATCAAGGGAATCATAACGTAGCTTAAGGGTTAAGTTAGCCTATAACGTTTAGGCCTACAGCCTGTTGGTAGCCTCCTTTAACAGGGTCATTATTCACTGACATGCACTAATCATTTATTGGTGCGGCTAAATTCAAATGAATCACAGCTTTTGTTTTGAAGTAGCCTTTGGTTAATTGTCTTTATTAAGCCTCACAGTAGGTAGACCTATTAACCAACACATGTTACAAAATATGCCTAAATATATAGATATCTCCTATTTATAATACAGAAATAAAGTACAACATTGGTTACATTTCCATTGACGTTCTTAAATGGCTTTAATCAATAAATTAAATGTTCGTGCGATCTGAAGCACTCTTTGATCAGACTTGACTCCAGAAAAAGTTTCAAAAGACGCAATAGCTATTGGCTAGTATGCAAACCTGGCAGAAGTCCAACCAACGGAGGCATTTTACACCAATGAGAGCATCCATTTCAACAATCGGTCCCCCATATGGCATTGTAGCCCCTCCTCCATACTCTATCCCGGCAGAGGAACTCATTCATGCTTCAGGACAGAGGAGTATTACTGCAAGCTCTTTGGCCCTTACATTCGCGCAAAAGGTCTCTGTCAACTGTTTGATTCGATCTGGCCAATTGATCGTTAGGGTTGCTGTGTTCAGGCCTGTGCATGCATATCCTGTGACAGACTCCGGTTTGCATGAGTTCGTGTGTCCATCGAACAGGTGATCATTTGCAGTCGAATCGACGTTGGACGCTACCTTTACCTTGCGCTTGGACAATGATTGCTGTTCACTGGGAGATACCTTTCTGCTTACTTTTCACCCCCAAGTCTGAATAGGCTACAAGGAAGGGGACAAGTACGCATTTACTTTGGGCAGCTTTTGAAACCCCATTCGTTCCAAGTGCTCTTATGAGATATATCAGCAACCTAGACGGACCTTCAGTTATTTTCCCAAAGTGATATTTATTCAGAATTTTTCCAAAGAAATAAAAGAACATCTTTTGGTTTTAGTTGAATTTTAAATGTACGGGATCCAGGAGCATCTGATTAGAGAAGTCAGCGGATTAAAAGAAAGAACGCTTGGAGAGGAGATGGATCCGGTCCGGTCCTGGGTGCGAAATGTTGGAGTTGTGGATGCGAATGTAGCGGCGCAAAGGTACAGTACCACCCGGAATATATAGTTGTTCTCATACCTAATATAAGGCACCAGGCTATAAGTAATAATAATGTGCTTCAGGCAACTGCTCGGCATAATATTGCGCTTGTACGAAATTATGGATTCATGGTGATTACTTGGTCCTCACTCGATTTACTCAGGCTTTATCTCTGATTAATTGTACGACATTATTAGCCTACTCTGCAGCGATGACACTATGCGCACAATGACTGATTATAAATGCAAAAGCTTACGTTGAGGGAAGTTATCTTACGTGCATGCATGATCACCATAAAACTCACCCATGCAGCAGTCACATACTTCCAATGACTTGTTGAAAATAATGCGCATGCTGATCCTGTGCAAACTCATCGACCCTAAACTTCTCCAAACTTGGGGTGAAACGAAAAAGCAACAGGTCGCTACTCGAGTTAGTGGTGCCAGCCGTAAAGTTGACATTCTGTAAGAAAATTGCAAGCGGCCCAGCCTGGCTTTGTCTGCGATGAGAGCTTGGCGTGTCCAGGGTGCGCGCTGTCAATAGCAGGGGGTGGCGGTGTCACGAGCCGCATAAAAGGGTAAAACAAAACACAACAATAAAACAAAACCGCATTCTGTCACGAAGCGTCCGCCCGGAATAATGTTATCTTAGTGGGGATCGCCGCTGGCCGTTGATGGGACGCACATCTAACGCTTTTGACGGTTTATTGTCTGGAATTAAATCCAATAATCTAAGTCATTAGATTTTTATATCCCCAACCAAACGCTTATTTATCATACATCAATAGGCTGCTATCACGACTAATGTTTCTTATGACAATGTAAGAAATATGATAATAGCCTAATAATAACCCATGATAATGAAGAAATAGGCCTAGACATTCGTCCTTATATGTGCAAATACAATATTTAGTTTCAGCCAAACATTTAAAGAAAGTTGATTTCGTTCAGAGAAGTGCTCAAGTGCACGCACATTTCATTAGGCCTAACAATATTTTCTGTAAACGTTTTTTAACTGTCTTTTTCGCTCACCGTTCATCACTGTTTTATTGGCCTACGTTTATATACGAGTATGTGAAACAATTGCAGTTCATTAGAATGTTATGAGAAAATGAGGCATAGGCCAGATATTATTTCAATAAGATCAAAGAACACCAAAAGGCAATAAGGCTAACAATATAGCCTATTTTCATACTGTTGAACAACCGAAGACAAGTCATATGCTGGCAAAATATCAATATCGACAGTCAAAACTTAACTTTGTTTTAAAAGATGGAAAACATTTCCTGTGATCGCGGGGACTGAAGTGATCATAAAATAATTGTCTCATTATGTTAATCATCTTATCTTATTTTAATACTTTCAATCACAACATACTTTGTATGTTAGGTCTTTTATATAGCCTAAGACCTATTCCTGCCAATGTAACACGATTCAAGTTACTTGTTGAAAATTATTGACTAATTATTATAGGCTATAATTCGATTAATTCTATGAGTTATAGACTATAATTCGTGTAAACTGACAAAAAATTGGACTGGATATTTGAACTTTCCCTGAAAACATGGATAATAATGATATAAGATATTTTAACAGTTGGTTGCACGTCAGATGTGCAACTCAAGGCAGCGTTTCCTTGGGGTGAGCCCGTGTATCTGCTAAATGGACCGCGGCACAGGCACGCATCCCCACGAATGTAATTTGCTAGGTGTGGTGCACTTAAGACAATCTAGGCTAGGCTGCCTTCAATCATTTACTGTGCTGGAATAGATTATGCAAGATTTAGACCCAAATAATGTGATAACTATCCAAACTTGATGTGATCTGTTGCTATTGCTAAGGTCATTTGGCCTAACGTAGGTCAATATGAATTTCAGAATAACTTTCCAAGTACCTAAACTTAAATTCGGTTTTATTTGAACGAAAACATCTTCAGATAGGCTAATATTTCGCAGAGAACCCGTTATACTCCCGTTATACCTCGTAGCCTACAGTGAGAGGCGAAGCATTAACCATCACATGTAATTTAAAGGCTGCAGGCCTTCAGCCTTAACGCTTGGAGCAAGTCAAACTTTGACCCTTTAATTACATAAACATTGCAAGCAGTTCATGCAATTGCTGTTGACACTTTTGTGCCTTAAAAGTTGACAGATGGGTCAACATTTTGATATCTTTCTGCCATAGATAATTCTTGATTTCCTATGTAGGTCATGCATATAAGTTAATTACACCTCATTAGTTGAATACTTTTTAATAACCATATTGTACAATTAGTAAATAATCTTATTGAAGTCCATGCTTTAGATTGTGACATCAATTAGGAACTAAATCATATTTTTTGATAGTTCTTTTAAGTTATTATAGTTAAGTTATTATTATTATTCTAGTTATTTTTGTTACAGTAGTCTCTATACTGATAAACCTATGAGTACATTTTTAAACAAATTTCCCCCACAATGCCTTAACTAAACAATTAGATTTCCAACTTAGCATCTAATGAAATGTTATTGAATAAAAGATAAGTCATTATCACTAGAGAACAATTTTTTCATAATACTTCAGAAAGTATTTCTCAGCACTCAAATGTCATGTCTCACTAATCCTGTATTGGCTCAGTCACCTACCCGTTACGTGTTCCTTTGTAACCAGTTATCTATACATCTTTCATAAGTGATTGATATCATACTATAAGAGCTGCAGGAATGTGATAGGATTTGAATGTATAGTGTGTGACCTGATTGTCCTCTCTCCTGTCCTCAGTGGGGTAGCTCTCTCCAGAGCCCACTTTGAGAAGCAGCCCCCCTCCAACCTCCGCAAGTCCAACTTCTTTCACTTTGTCCTGGCACTCTACGACAGACATGGGCAACCTGTTGAAGTGGAGAGGACTACCTTTGTGGACTTCGTGGAGCATGATAAGGTGTGTGGGTGCGTGTGTTTGTGCGTGCGTGTGGTTGCTTGACTCTGTGAGCGTAGGTTTGTCTGATCTAATGCATGCGTTTCTCCATAGATGTCTTCAAATCTCAAGTCACAAATCCCACAAGTTGCTATATATTAAAAACATTTTGAGGCTGTGATTACCGAGTTGAGATGGTAGCTCCTCAAGTTGAAATACCCACACCCACACCATGAGCAGACCAAAATGTAGACACAAACGGTAGCAGGACATTGCTGTGTATTCCACAACCAGGAACTTGACCTTCCACATTCCCTATAAAGCTGAGCATATCGAACAGCTGACAGCTATATGTTTACACAAGCTTCACTCTCAATAAGCCTGGCTGAAAAAGAATAACTAATGACTAATTAGCAGCCTGCCTCATTAGTAGGACATCACTTCTTTTAAAAAATGCAAATTATGCTTGCTTTTCTTAAGTTATACTGTGAACAAATCATCAAAGTCTCCTTCCCTCCCGCCCCCATGCACTAAATACTGCTGTGGGGTGAATTCCTCAGGTCAGACAAGGGGCCAAAATAAGGAGAGGAAGAGGTACATAGTGGCGGTCAGATCAAGAGAGAGAGGGAGAGTTTGGAGAGAAACAGAGAGACAGACATGGAGAGGCAGGGGAGGGGTAGAATGCCCAGGGTGGGAGACTTGTGCCCAGTGTTGATGGATGTTTTTGCCTTGTGGTTAAACCCAGGCGGGGAGTGTGAAGCCTGTGGTCCAAACTGGTAACAGCTCTCTCCTCTGAGAGAGAAAAGAGGACGGTGTCCTGTCAACAGAAGTTCAAACACTGTTTTGTTTTACAGAGTGAGAGGGAGGGAGACAGGGCTCCACACTGGGGCGGCAGGGCTATTGCCAGGGCTGAGAGCTGTCAGTATTTCCCCCAGTGCCACACACACAGGGCAGGGCAGAGTGATATGACGGCTGCAGAGGAGTTCATTTTCTGCATGGTTACCCTGGCATCTGTTTTTGTTTTGTTATTATTCAGAGGTAGAACAGTGGTAAGGGAAATAAATGTTCCTCTGTGTATATTTGCAAAACACTGTGTCAGTTTCTACCATCTCTCCCTTTCTATCTCAGTCTTAATCTTAAGTGTCTTTCACTTTAGTTCATCTCTCTTAATTTTCCCATTTCTTTCCCTCCTCTCTAATCTCTACTTTTCTCTCAGTCTCTCTATTCCTGTCTCTCTCTGCTGTGTGATGCCGACTCCCTGGGTTATTGGACCAGAGAGCATTCCTTTGAGACCAGTTAGAGAGATACTAGGAAAGGGAAAGAAAGAGAAAGAGAGGGATAAAGAGAGGGTGGTGGAAAGCCAGGGGGAAGGAGGGATGGAGGAAGGGAAGTTTCTTCGTCAAGGTCGACTGCTGCTCACTCTCAAAGCACTGGAGTAGTTTCCACTCGCTAGAATATCCGTAGAGAGAGCATGCACGCACAAACATAGTACATATTGTGTTTGATCACAAGGCTTTAGGATTTGACATTAGACATAGCAACAGTTCAACATCTAAAAAGAGCAACCAACACAAGGTTAAGTACCCAGCTCAGGAGCACAGCGTAGGGTCCCACAAGGGGTTGTGAGCCTGCAACCCTCTGATCCCAGCACCACTCCCAGGGAAGGATGAGCTGTAGGATTAGAAGAGCCTGACTGTGCTTAACTCTGCCTAGGGATGCCCAGCTGTACTTAAGTGTGCTTAACTGTGCCCCCAACGTGCTCAACTGCATGCCCTGCATCTGTCTGTTGTTTCATTCTAAGGAGCAGACGGGAGAAAAGACCAACAACGGCACGCACTACAAGCTACAGCTCCTCTACAGCAACGGTGAGTACATCTCCAAACCAGCATGGGTTCACATAGGAGCTTAGAGTCAGTGGACACTCAGGATTTGATGTGTGAGGTTTCATGTCTCTAGATTCTTTGAGAGTCCAGGAGACATTCCTGGGTGTCACCACCTCTGAATGTCCTGAACCAGAACACTAACCAATCACCATGGCCGGCATCATAATGGAAAGGACTTACCTACCTCCACATTCTTTAGAATTATCAGAAGAAAAGCCCTCTTACTCTCTCTCCTCCCTGCCTTCTCCCCTGCCTCCCGTCCCACTTTTACTCTCTTAGCACTAAATATCTATCTGCTCAGCCCATCACTGAGTTCTCTGAGCCCCAGATTTAGCTGTGTGTGTGAAGCTGCTTCCGGGCCCGTAAACGGGGAAATGAGGTACATGGTGCCCCCCATGGTGTCACAACATCAGATAGGGGATATGGAGAGAGATTTCGGCTCCCATGAGCCTCTGCTGCCCCTCCTCCGCCATCGCTACAGCACCCATGGGAGAAAAGATAAAAGACATGTACCAGATCGACCCCCACACACCCCCACGATATGTACACACACACACACACACACATACACAAGCACTCACACATACACCAGCACACGCACGCCTGCCTCTGCACTCCCCCACCCCAAGCAATATCAAAGGCCTCCCGATTGAGACTTTGATGAGAGGAATACGTTTTAAAGCAATACTGTGCAAAGCCTTCATAAAAACAAAAACCTTGGATAAAACCTGCTGCTCTAGAGAAGCTAGTCATTACATGAGGTTTCCCTGTCCTGTGTGATTCACAGCAGCAGGGAACTAAAACCAGGGGATTTGAAACAGCCAGGGGGTAAAGGTTCAGGTGTTCTGTAAAAGCAGGCAAGGAGGCACTCCATGTCAGCTCACACAGATACATTCTAAAGCCCTCCTCTGCTCCTCACTCATTCTCTCTGGCCTTCCATCAGCTACAGTACCAGTCAGATGAGTCTCCTTCCTCTGGGTTGTGCCTTATTGGTCTGAGGTCAAGGCAACTGTGAAAGAGTTGGACAGTAATGAACATTTTGACACTTACTCTACACACTGAGCCATATGGAAATTAATGGCCTTTATGAGAATTAAATCAGACAAAAACTTGTTTGGCCCAATGCATGTCTGATCACTGTCCAAACATCAACACTGTTATTGGCTTGAAAGGGCCCTCTTTGTTTCCTCAAATGATTCTTGATGTGTTTGTGTGCAGGGGTTCGTACGGAACAGGATCTTTATGCACGGCTTATTGACTCTGTCACCAAACAGGTAAGGACTTTGAATGGATTTGGTCTGCTAGTACTAAGAGCTTGATTGATTGCACATGAAATCTAATTCCACATCACTCTCTCCCTCTCTCTCAGCCTATAGCGTATGAGGGACAGAACAGGAATCCTGAAATGTGCAGAGTTCTGCTTACTCACGAGGTTATGTGCAGGTGAGTCACACACACACACACACACACACACACACACACACACACACACACACACACACACACACACACACACACACACAGGGAGGAAATTACATCCAAAGAAATATCCATTACCTCCTGTCTCTGTGCTTTGTCTTGATGTGTCTGACATGTGGTTTTGAGACAACGTACAGTGCTCCGCGATTTGAAAATAAAACTAGGGTTGCACTGGAAATATAGCCGTTCTGTCATCAGCCTTGTTACAGTGTGAGCCCCCTGCTGCCTTCCACTGTAGCCCCCCTTGTCGCAGCCAGCTCCTGTTTCTGTCTGGAGCTCCATTGAGTTGGGGGGCCAGACCCCCTTCAACCGCAACAGAAACACATTAGGGAATAATCAGCCCTCTTACTCCTTACCTCTATAACCTATCCCAACCTGTACCCGTAGCCCATAACTTATACATGGCCATGGGTCCACATAGGAACATTGTTCAGATTTAGAATAAGAATTGTAGAAGTTTCTCAGCAAAATGAGTTCTATTGATTAGTGTAGAAGAAGAGTTTGGAGTATAAGGCTATGCTTAGTCAGTGTTGTTTTGGGGGTGCAGAAGTAGAGCAAGAGAGAGACAGAGGGAAGGAGAGAGAGTGGTGTGGAAGTGGGGCAGTGACCCAGGGTTTGAGGGCAGTAGGGGGAAGGAGAAGGGGGATGGGGACAGGGGGAGAGGGGCTAAGACTGAGTGGGCTTTGCCATTGTGTAGCCAGCAGATGCCCGAATGTGACTCACAGCTGGCTAATAACAGAGCCGGGGAGGCAGAGGGCAAGCATCACAGCTGGGGAGTGAGGCCGTCTGACAGGGGGGCGGAGGGGGGCAGGGCAGGGCCAAGCTGGGACACGAGAGGGGTGAGGCGAGGTGTAGGGGTGGCAGATGGTTAGGGGTGGGGGCACTTTTGTTATGCAGCGGAGGGGACTTGGAGGGGGGGCTGGGGGGCCAGCAGGCTCCACAGACAGGACTGCTGACGAATTGAAGGATGCTGGGAGGTGGGGTGGGTGGGTGTGTGTGTGTGTGTGTGTGTGTGTGTGTGTGTGTGTGTGTGTGTGTGTGCGCGCGTCTTAATGTGTTTGTCTGTGTCTGCGTGTGATGGGGTGGGGGTTGAGTTTGATTTTCAAAATCAATGTGACAGATTGCCAGGCTGGCTTTTCACTTTTGAATGGTCTCTCTCGGTTTATATGGTTCGTCGTTGTACCTTTTCTCCCCCTTTCTTTTATTCCTTTGTCTCTTTTTTTTCTCCCGTCTTTTTTGTCCCCTTTTTTAGTTTTCTTGGATCTCCAGTGACTGCAGTGCAGCCTGGGAGTTTGAAGGGAGTAGAGAAATGATGGGTTCTGTCAGGCTGTCTGAACTGACTGTGTTGTGTTTTGTTTTTGTTATTTCCACACACGCACACAGCCGCTGTTGTGAGAAGAAAAGCTGTGGGAACCGCAACGAGACGCCCTCTGACCCGGTCATCATTGACAGGTAACAGCACCTGACACCCGCTGACACAGCCCTAGTCATGTTAAACACCTTGTCTATGTTCATCACTTCACTCCCATTGTGTCCCAAACTGTCCCTCTCACATGCCTGGGATACCCCTTCCATGCACACAAAAACTCACACAAGCATAAAGGTCTCAATGCACATGAGCATTTACTCACGCATCAAACTTCCTGTCCAACCACTGCTTACTGAGAGAGAGAGAGAGAGAGAGAGAGAGAGAGAGAGAGAGAGAGAGAGAGAGAGAGAGAGAAAGAAAGTGTGAGAGTGAGTTTAGAGTGACGGCAGAGACCCAAATCTGTGCTGTTCCTGTGATGAGATCTCACAAATCAGCCGTTGCTTTTATGGCCAGTAAAGACAGAGGCCCCAGTGAGAGAGGGAGAGTTAGACAGGGCAAAGGGAGGAGAGGAGGGGCCAGGGGTAGTGTTTGTGTGCGTGCGTGCGTGCGTGCCTGCCTGCCTGCCTGCCTGCCTGCCTGCCTGCCTGCCTGCCTGCCTGCCTGCGTGCCTGCGTGCGTACGTGTATGGGGGAGTCTGAACGTTATGTGTGAATGGGTGTATGCGTGTGTGTATGTGTCTATGTGTGTATGTTTGATAGCTCACCCTCCAGGTCTGTGTCTCTGTGCCAGCTGCTTTTAACGGAGCGCACCCACCCTGTGAGTGTTTATGACACTGAGGCATGCGTCTGCGCTAGTTAGCATCTCTGCAATATACCTGTCAATGCTAATGTAAGCGTCTGGGTTTGGCAGAGCCTGCACTAACATATGCAGAAATATATCTGAGTATTCATCAATCTGCCTCCAATGTCTGTCTGTCTACCTTTCTGTCGGTCCATGCATCTTAATAGCCACCTGTGACCACCCCCCCCCCCAGCACTTGGTTGACATTGCATGAAAAGGGAATCAAAATGTGTCAGAATCATGAAAAGTTAGGGTCTATCACGCCATGTGAGGGCTAACATGTAGTTGATGTTATCTCCTGACAGCCAATTATCAGGCTTTAGAGGAGATGACTGTTCTTAATTGGCATGTGTAGAGGGCGTCCACGTCCCAGGGATTTGGGAAGTCACACAGTGTCGGCCTGGCATTAACCACTGTGATAAATGCTCATAAGCGAACCTGATGGAGAATAGTTTCTCTGTGATGTCATCACTCCAAACTTCATCGCCTCATCCCTCCCCCCTCTCTTCCTCTCTCTGTCTCCAAAACACACTCACTTCATATGTCACAGTTTTCTCTCTCTCTCTCTCTCTCTCTCTCTCTCTCTCTCTCTCTCTCTCTCTCTCTCTCTCTCTCTCCCTCTCTCTCTTTCTCTCTCTCAACTCTCCTCTGTTCGAGCTGGCTGGCTGTTGACAGTGTGTCTCAGAGGATCTCTGCTGAAGATAGTTTTCATATAATGGAAAAATTGGGCTGTTGTCTTTCTGGATTTTCCCAGAATCTCAAGGAGCAGCTGTGTTTCTCGTTGAGCGCATTACTTTCCCAACAACCCCCCTCCTCTTCCTCTGTCTTCCATAGCTAAACCTTTCCAAAGATTGTTCAGAAGTAGTGTGGGGGGCTTGTGAAGTGGGGGATCTATATCCCTGTGTGAGTCTGTGCAGACTGATGCTGGTGCTGTGAGGATTGATTTAAATGGGATCGTTGACCTACTGTACCCTCTAATCACGTTGGGCATATCCCGGCCTGATAGGGGCTTTTCCCTCTTGACAGGCCAATGGAATCCGCTCCTGGGGGAACAGCCTATTAGCAACTATGTAATTTGCGATAAGCTGGTGGAATTTGCTGCAGTGTTGCACTGTGTCCTTGTAGAAATCCCAACTTTCCTTTTGGGGATTTATGTGTGTGTGTGTGTGTGTGTGTGTGTGTGTGTGTGTGTGTGTCTGTGTGTGTGTGTGTCTGTGTGTGTGTGTGTGTGTGTGTGTGTGTGTATACAAAAACATTGTTTTTTGTATACAGTACATGAATGAATGTTTGTGTGCATGTGTGCATGGGTGTTTATTTACGTATGTATATGGATGGATGTGCAATTGTGTGTCTGTGACCCCTAGCCTGACCTTTTCCCCCCATCATTGCTTGGGGCCTAAATTATTCATGTGTGTGTGTATGGTGGGGGAGCGGCCTGTTTCTGTGGCTGCAGTAATCAGCCTCCTGCTCCCAGCCCCAACACCTGTTCTCCAATTAACATGCATCGTGCTGGGGCCCACCCGCTCCTACAGCCGCACCATTACTCTCTCTCTCTCTCTCTCTCTCTCTCTCTCTCTCTCTCATTCTTTCTCAATTTTTCTCTATTCCTTTCTTTCTCCCCCCTGTCCCTCTCTCTCTTTCTCTCTCTCTCTCTCTCTCTTTCTTTCTCCCTTTCTCTCTCCTTCTTTCTCTTTCTCTTAATTTCTCTCTCTCTCTCTTAATCTCTCCCTCCCGGCTCTCTTTCTTCCTCTCTATCTTTTCTTGTCTCTTTTACTCATAACCATATTCTTACTTTTTCTCTCTCTATCCATATCTCTCTCTCACTAATTCAACCCTTATCTGTTCGTATCCCTCATGCTCCCCATCCCTCTCTCTCCCCCTCCCTTTAGCCCGTCTAATTTTGCAATAATTAGGCGGTGTCATTAGGACACCTACCCAAGCACATGGGAGTTTGCAATTCCCCAAACGGCCCAAACCCCCTCTTTTCTAATCTCCTTTCCATATTGTTTCGTTCCTCACCCCCCCCCCCCCCCCCCCCCCCAATTCCCCCTCCTCCCTCTCCTGCTGCTGCACTCCCTCCTTCTCCCTAATCCTGATTTGAGTGAAAGGGGAGAGAAAAGATCACAGCTGATCCATAGGGAAGGGTGGAGGGATGGAGGGAGGGAGAGGGCAGGGGGGTTGGAGGTGGTGGCGGGGAAGTCAGGACTGGGAGATGACTCCTTAAGCTGCACTTTTGTCTCTGCCTGATTCAGGGGAAAACACTGACCAGCATCATATTGCTTGAAGTGACTCCTGTTTGTTTTCCTCTCACTCATTCACTGACTTTCTTACCCACTCATACTCTTGATGGGACTTCCTTGTTTGGAGGAGGTCACTTATCTTTGATTGATGTACTGACTGATTGATGGATTGATTGATTGATTACTCTATGCTGCCCATTTCAAACCATCTTCACTAATTATCCACACATGTGACTGCAGCATTTGAATGCTTTGTTACTAAAAGGGCTCATATTTAATTTTCACAGTATGTACTCCACAGTTGTACACCTTTTCATATGCTGTTTTTAACAGGCCTTGCGGTACAGCTGTTGCATTGTCTGATGTAGATTATTTTCTCACAGCTGACCAAACTGATGCCAGAACCTCTCCTTTGCTTATCTGAGGTGTTCTCCTCTATCCATGCAGACACGTCAGTTAACAGTGGCATTATTGGCATGGTGACCCCTGACCTTTAGAGAACTATATAACTATATGATGCAGAGCTGGCCTCATTTATTAGAGAACCATGCTTTACAATGAAGACAGGCAGATGTCAGTATTAGTGTTTGGAGGAATGAGGAATCTGCAAGGGTGGAAGGGGGTAGGGTTTGAGTGTAAGAGCCAGGTTTTATATTTAGCTAGAAGGTTCGGATCAATACATGGTCATAAGGAAAGCATGGAGGGATCCATTGTAAGGCCGGAATACCATGGTAGGAGGGGTGTGTGTGTGTGTGTGTGTGTGTGTGTGTGTGTGTGGGGGGGGGGGTGATCAATGGCAAGCACTATCTCACTAATTGATCGTGTTTTCAGGAGGGGTCTTTTTTAACAAGCCAACGCTCTTAGAAAAGAGGAATAATCAATGGGAATTTTCCAACATTGTCAATATCGCTTTTC